>NC_044320.2:69123703-69425554 GCF_007474595.2 Lynx canadensis | reverse complement strand
ATACGCAGTCATTCAGTATTATAAGAATTTTTAAAAATATACACATTCAAGGAAGAAGGGAGTCACACTCAATAGATAAAGGCACTAAAACACAAGAAAACAGTTAATAAAGCAAGAGACATTAAAAAGAAGCAAAATAGTTTGTGAGGGGAAAAAAAAGAATAATGCAGGCTATTACAAGAACATGTTGTTACTTAAGTTTATTTATTTATTTTGAGAGAGAGAGAGAGCACAAGCAAGGAAGATGCAGAGAGAGAAGGAGAGAGAGAGAATCCCAAGCAGGCTCTGCACTGTCAGTGCAGAGCCAGATGTGTGGCTCAAACCCAGAAACCGTGAGGTTGTGACCTGAGCCAACACCAAGAGTCAGATGCTTAGCTGATTGAGCCACCCAGGCGCCCCAGGACAAAATATTATCTGAAAGAATCAGCTGAGATCTTGGAAATAAAAAGATGGCAATTCAAGCAAATCTCAGCTGAAGGGACAAATGGCAGAAAAGACAAAGCCAACGAGTGGATAATGGTTTGGAATACCAAGCTGAGGAATTCTCTGAAAAGAGCCAAGAATTGATATGTATGTATCAAAAGACTCATGCAGTTGGCGACAGGCAGCTAGCAGAAGTTTCAACATCCAACTAATTAGAGTTCTGGAAGGTAATAATGCAGAGAATGGGGAATAGAGGAAAGGGGAGTAACAGTAGAGAAAAATGTTCCAACGCGGAAAAAGATGTAAGTCTTCATATTGAAGGTTCCATGGAGTGTCTAACAAAACAAATTAAAAAGGGGGGGGGGGAAGATTCATGAGTAAGTAATGGCAAAGTTTCAAAGCACCAGTTTCTGGCTTGGACAGCTGGGTAGAATGGTGGTACCATTTACTGAGATAGAAAACAGTGGAAGAGAAATGTTTGGGGAGGAAAAGATCATACATACTTTTGGACATGTAAAAATGGTGACTGAGAGACATCTAACTGGATACAGACGGAACAAGGAGCTGGTTGTATGGGTCCCTGGGGACAGGAGATATGGGGGTGAGACAGCACAATAGGGATTGTCTTAGGTCTATGCAGAAAGTAGCATCAGAACAGGAGGTTGAGGCCAATACCCTAAGGAATTTCAGAATTTAAAGGGTCATAGAATAGGTGGTGCCAGCAAAGGAGACTAAGAAGGAGGTAAGCCAGGAAAACATCAGGAGAATGTGGCATCAGAAAAGCCAGGGAAAGAGGATATCTCCAGTAAGAGGAAGTGGTTTGCTGTGTTGAGAGATCAAGTCAAACAGAACCGAACATGTCCATTAGATTTGGTGAAAAGAAGGCCACTGATGATTTGTTAAGGTCATTTCAGCACAGAGGTGGGAGTGAAATTAGGCCAGGGTGGCTTGAGAGCAATTGTGAAAAACTGAGAAAATACAGATGGTGAACATCACTAATTTAAGATGTTTGGCCGAGAATGAGGAGTGGGGAGATAGCTGGAGCGGAGGCTGGAGGGTCTGGTGGGATTGAGGAGGAGTTTTCGCTTTGTTTTGGATGGCTGACCCTTAACAGATTTAAATATTGATGGGAAGTGTCTACTAGCAAAGAAAAATTCAAAGATATATGGAGAAGAGACCATCAGAAGCATTCCCAGGTAGGCACAATAGGATTGCCCCTTGCTTTTTAAGAGCCTCAGCTGCCTGGTAAGAATTTGAATAATCAATTCATGGATAACCCAGCTCAAATATAATATACTACTTCAGACATTGGCAGAAAGCTACCATGGTGAAAACTAGGAGCAGAATGATTGAAAGTCTGCAGTTAAGAAAATAGTGGCTGACCTAAATTTCTGAGCTCACCAACATAGTTGTCTAGACCTGTGCTGTCCAATATGGTAGCCATTAGCCACGTGTGGCTATTTAAACCTAAATTAATTACCATTGGGTAAAATTAAAACCTCAGTTTCTTAGTTGCAAAAGCCACATTCAAGTGCTCAATAGTCACATGTGGCTAGTGGCTATTGCAGAACAATTTCATCATTATAGAAAATTCCACTGGATAGCACTGGTCTAGGCTCGAAGCTTCTTTGAGGCAAAAGAAAAACAGGCCTTAGATTTCTAATTCCTTTTTCAGCATCTATCTAACATTTATCGAGTGCTTCTTATATGTCAGGTAACGTTCTAATTATATTTCGTATATATTATGACATTTAACGCTCCCAGCAACCCTGTGAGATGGGTTTTTACTATGCCCGTTTGACAGATGAGAAAATGGGATTACAGGTACGACTTCCCATGTAGCTAGAAAGTAGCAGAGCTGGAGTTCCAACCTGGTCAATGTGCTGTAGAACTTGTATTCCTAAGAACTACGCCACGGTCAAAGTTAACGGTCACTGCTAATTGTATTTTTGCTGCTGGGGTATAGTAGTGGGTCCCAAAAGCATAAAATGATATGCTCTGGCTTGTGAGCTAATAATGGCAAAAACTGAGTTTCACCTTGTATTGCCCTGACAGGATGGCGAAAAGGCTCTGTACATTTTGTCACTGCGTTTACTGCAGACATGATACCTAGGCAAAGGGGGTGATGCTAATGTCCCAAACCCTCTACCACAGATTTCCTTTAGTTCCTCCCATTAATTCAGTTAAGTTGAGGAAATTCATAACTCTTTATTCTATCCTTTCATTTTACTCCTAAACCTCTCCTGATTCTCCTTTTCACCCTAGAATAACATCTTATTCTACATAACACACAGGAAATTCGCTACATGCCTTGCTGCCCTGACCATCACTGACCTACATGTTTTCTTGACTTTAAAATCTCTTTTAGTTAAACAGTATACTTAACTATTAATGTACTACAAGAAACCCTCCCTAAGCAATAGAAGACTATTGATTCACTGTTAAGGTATATATGTATGTATGTATTTATAAAGGCTTTATTTTTAATTTTTTTAAGTTTATTTATTTTGAGAGCAAGAGAAAGAGAGAGTGTGTGTGTTTGAGCAGGGGAGGGGCAGAGAGAGAGAGAGAGGGAGAGAAAGAATCCCAAGCAGGTTCTAAGCCGTCAGTGCAAAATCAGGACTCAACTGACTGAGCCACCCAGGCGCCCCTAAAGATTTTATTTTTAAGTAATCTCTGCACCCAGTGTGGGGCTCAAACTTACAACCCCGAGACCAAGAGTCACTGGCTCCACTGACTGAGCCAGCCAGGTGCCCCCAGTGTTAAGGTACTTATGATCAAAGTACTACATTTGCTTTTTACTTTCAAGGTGTCATTTGTACTTCTTAACTTGCCCCCAGGTAATTTATGAACAAACCCAAAAAACAAAAAAAAATACAAAAACCAAAAACCAAAAAACAAACTCCAGCCAGGCAGTACAGTCAGGACACTTGCAGAAAGAATCCCCTGCAGGTTTCAGCTTTATATTCCTGGGACCTCCAACTAGCATTGCAGATAAAATATAAGACTCCCTGTGAAAACTGGAATTCAGATGATCAGGATGTAATTTTCAACGTAAGTGTGCCCCATGCATACTAAAAACTTATTTGCTGTTTATCTGAAATTCAAATGCAAACTGGACACACCATATTTTCATAAAATGTATGTTTACTTGCTATACAAAACAAGGATACTATCTTAACTCTGGCAACGCTACCCCTAAATAACTTGGGGGACGTCCTTCATCTTCCTAGAACACTGGCGGGGTGACAAGAAGACAGGACAGACATTGTGATGTCTGCTTTATAGATAACAGCTTCACGATTGACCCAGGTGTACTCAATACGTAAGCTGGAGAGAAAACCGGAATCCTTCTACCCCATCTTCTGATACCCTAAAGAATTGAATGCAGTGTCTTCTTGCAAGATCATAAACAGTGGAGTTACAGGTAACAGTTGAGTTACCTATAATCAGGCAGAAAAAGCAAATCTGTAGATATTTTAAAGTTCCCTAGAATATTTTCAGATGCAAAAGTTTTTGTAAGATTATAATTCATGAAATATTCGTTATCTTTGTCCTTCCCACTGGGCCAAGGGAGGATGCCGGGGGCCATGTGAGTCCTCTGTTACGCACCATTTTTAGCCACACAAAGGTCAAAGGAAGGGGCAGTCACCAACCTACGGAAAATACCAGGAAGGCCTGATGTGAAAAGGGGGAAGATGTGACAAGAGGGCCATGTGGAATACACTGTCTTCCAACTACCCGGGAATGCTCCTTTCTCATCCCAGAGAGTGGGCCCCTGCCTCCCCAGCCCTGGGGGGTTAACCCACTAGCCATTCACTCACTCCAGAAGTATTTAAGTATTAGGCCCTGGTTTCAGTGTTTGGGACACACTGAACAGACAAAATCCATGCTCTCATGTGGCATTATTACAGTTCAGAATTCTTATTTGGATTTCCTACTGAGTACTTTTTAAAGCCTTTACCTTGATGTTTTCACCTTTTTTCCTTATTTCTCTACTCTGTTTTCTTTCTCTCTTATTTTATACAGTTGACTGTGTGGAAGAATGGAAGTAAGATTTTCACTGGTTTTTTTAATTTTCTCACAATTGCCAGTTTTATTATATTTGAGGGACATTAAAATCTTAATTAAACCTAAGTGAAAACCTAAAAAGCTGAATTCTTAAATATGGACTCATTAAAGCTTTCAGTAGGGCAGTCAAGAAAAAAAAGAAAAAGAAAAAAAGTACTACGTGTGACTTACCAATTCTGTAAATAAGAACTTTGCTGCCAGCGGGATCTCTGGCTCTCAGAACTCCAAGGTAACCGGCCTTCAGAAGGCCAAGGATACTTCTAGGGCGTAGATCGGCACTTATTTCTGGACATTCTGCCCTCCACTTATAATAGTTTTTCAGTAACTGAAAAATAAAATAAAAATTGTCTACAGATAACATACCTGGTAAGCACTTCGTAAAAATGGTAGCAAAGCCTTGGCATTATGTGTGGCCCCTTCCATCCATTATGTCAGGATTGTAATCTGGCGTATTTTTTTTTTTTTTAGCTGTAAAAATTAAAGTTCTCTTCATCAAGGATCTCAGGTGATAAGACTTCACCACAAATTCAGAGTTGAGTAATTTTCATTTGTCTCCTATGGCCGGTAGTCTCCAAAACCAGCTGCAAATACCCACCCCTCCAGGTACACATGCGCCATTCATCCCATCAAAGGTGGGATCCATTTGATTCCTCCTCCTCCTCCTCCTCCCTGAATCTGGGCTGGTCTTACATCTTGCTTTGGCAGAAGTGACACTGTGCTAGTTTAGGAAGTCTGGGACTTTCTGTGTTTGCTTTTTGGGATCAAGATATCACATAAGATTAAGATTACTAAGGGGAGCCTGGGTGGCTCAGTCCATTAAAGATCTGACTTCAGCTCAGGTCACAATCTCACGGCTTGGCTAATGAGTTTGAGCCCTGAGTTGGGCTCTGTGCTGACGGCTCAGAGCCTGGAGCCTGCTTCAGATTCTATGTCTCCCTCTCTCTCTGCCCCTCCCATGCTCACACTCTGTCTCTGTCCCTCTCAAAAATAAATAAACATTAAAAATTAAAAAAAAAAAAAGACTAAGATTGCCAAATGGTAAGTCTAGGTGGAGAGAGACACTGGACAACCAGAGCCATTCTCAGTCTGATCTCAGCCAAGTTCCCATCTGATGCAATGTGGAGCAGAGATGAGCCCCACACAGCCCTGCCCAAATTAGAGAATCACAGACAAATAAATAGTTGTGGTTTGAGCTACTAAATTTGGGGGTGATTTGTTACTCAGCGATAGATAACTGAAACATCCACATTTAGTCCTTTCTGAAACAAGGAAGAAGAGAAACCAAACAAATTCGCTCCACAAATATTTTGGGAGCATCTACAATATTCCACACACTGTGTAGAGGCTTGAGTTACAACAACGAACAGAGTAAAATGCTTGTGCTCCCTGGAGCTGACCTGTCAATAATGGCTGCATCATACAAGCCATGTTTTGTAGTGAAAAGTTAAATTCCCAGGCTGCTGCTTCAGAAAAATCTTAACTCTACCATTCGTTACCTGTGTGATCTTGGGTAAATATTTAACTCCCTTGAGTCTTGTTTTCTCTATATCTGCCCGGTAGGGTTAAATCATACACGGGCATAATGAGTGGTAGTTACCACTGCTGTTGTGATAATTGGGAGTTATTTGGGTTTATATTGCTCATCCAAGTATCATAGTGCAGGTTTATATTAAAGGTAACTAGGATTTTTTGGTTTCATTTTCTTTTCCTTCAAAAACATGGGCTAAATCAAAGATACAAAGGAACATCTCTATACCACTACTATTCTTTCTACTAATAGAAAAACAACAAAAATCAATGTTTAAAATTTTTTTAATGTTTATTTTTGAGAGAGAGACACAGCACGAGCAGGGAAGGGGCAGACAGAGAGGGAGACCCAGAATCCAAAGCAGGCTCCAGGCTCTGAGCTGTCATCAGAGTCAGACGCAGGGCTCGAACTCACAAGCCGAGCCGTGAGATTATGACCTGAGCCAAAGTCGGATCTTTAATGGACTGAGCTTCCCAGGTGCCCCCAAAATCAATGTTTTAATTGAGATTTGTGTTCAGGGTGGAACAATATGCCTGGATGGCAAAGTGTGAAGGAATCCTGTTTTAAAAGAACCACCAGTAATGGTTACTCTGCATTTACAAGTAAAACAGATATTGCCGGGGCGCCTGGGTGGCGCAGTCGGTTAAGCGTCCGACTTCAGCCAGGTCACGATCTCGTGGTCCATGAGTTCGAGCCCCGCGTCAGGCTCTGGGCTGATGGCTCAGAGCCTGGAGCCTGCTTCCGATTCTGTGTCTCCCTCTCTCTCTGCCCCTCCCCCATTCATGCTCTGTCTCTCTCTGTCCCAAAAATAAATAAACGTTGAAAAAAAAAAATTAAAAAAAAAAAAAAAAAAAAAAAACAAATATTGCCAGTGTCTTGTGGAGAATCCTAAAATCAAATTATGCATGTAAAATTTGTGATTTTAAAATTTTCCTCGTCACGATTTTCCGTGTTCTCAATTTTTGTAAAATGCCAACATGTTTGTTTTGCGTTTGAAGAGGTCTGCTAGCAGTGGGGAACTGAGGTTCAGATGAAAGGAAGGGACGGATCCCATTGTCATTGGAATAAACATGACAGGTGTGATCACAAAGTTGTTATGCTCTGGATGAGAAACTACAAATACAAATTCAAAAACCAAGCAGAAGGGGGAATTCCAACCCTTGGGCAATGTAAGTGACTGGAAAAGGCTGAAGAACGAGAAAAGCTGGTTGGACTGTATACAGGAGAAGTGATACCGTGATGCACAGAAGGGAGGGAGAAGTTATGTGTGCCAGCTGCCCCTCTCTCCTTTCTCTCTAGCACGGATATTGTCTTTCCAACTTTCTCTATTTCTGTTTTTCTCCCTCTCATTTCTTCATTTGATAAACTTTTCCGAATTGTTTTAGAAAAAGAGAGTTGCTACAAGTTAAATGAAACTGAGAGGTAAGAACGAAAAAAGTCCATAAATCTGCCAACAACGAAATAACTGGTGACCTAAATAGCAGCTACCCAAAGCAGAAAGAACAAAAGGTACATTGTAGATTCTGATATATTCATTCTACTCTATGAGTTTCTCTTCCTCCTCCTGTCTGAGAGGGCATCAGAACAAAGGTTAAAAGCATGTTACAATGCTCATTACTTCGATGGTCCCTCAGATATACAAATAGTCCTTTTAATACTGATTCAAGGAAAACGCTAGATGCAGCATATCAGCACCTATATAAAAAGAATGATCTGAATTTACCATGGAGCCATAGAAGTTGTAGGCTCATTAAAAGGGATCTGTTAGGTAACGGAGACAGCGTCTTCGGCTGATTGATCTCTGCAGAGTGCTGGGCACCAGGTAGATATGTACATGTGTTGAATGAAAGAATAAATGAATGCATGAGTAAGCCAGCTGAATTCACAAACCTGAGAAACTGGCTTTTGTAAAGATGTGCAAATCACTCTTATGCTTGGACATTCAGCTTTTGCAAATTGAAATATCTAAACTCGGATCTTTGATGATTACTTTTCCATTGATAAATCAATTCAAAACCCCGGCTGACATATAAATAAGTTATATAAATGACGTAAACTGCTACTGAGCAATTCTCAAACAAATCATCAAAAGTCCACAACAACAGAAAACTGGAAGCAGGTCAATATTCATTACTGGAAGGCAACTCTTTTGTACCACAATTAGGAATCATTAAATAAATAAAAGCTATGGTTTATTTTAACTATGCGTTGTAATCGAGTATGTTTCTTCTTACATTTTTCACGTACTTTCAAACAAAATAAGGACTATGTGCAGCTTTTATAGGGTTCAATGGCATCATTTCAATTCCTTCTCACAACCATCCTGAGAGGTAACTACTGTTACCCAATTTTTTGGAGAAGAAAACACCAAAGAAGCTACATTTACAAAAGAAGCTACATTGAAAGGGAAATTAGCAGGGAGAGTCAATGGATTTTGAAAGCTGCAAAGACTTTGGGAAAACCATAAAAATATTTAAAAGATAAAAAAACTTGCCACACGGAGCAAAAATATAAGGAACTGAACTAGTCACTTGTAAAAGACAGGAATTCACAAGAATATGTGGGACAGGCAAAGGTTAACAGTTGGCTGTTTTAAGTTCATTGTTTTAAACAGAAGGGTCAAGTGTAGTGTGCTTGAGAGCATAGGCTCTGCAAACATCAAGCCAAGTTCAGATCCCTGCTCTACCACTTAATAAATGACTTCGGACTAGTTACTCTCTGCATCTCAGTTTCTTCCAAAATAAGTGAATAATGACATAATCCGCACAAACACTATTTACCAAAATACCTGGTACTCCATAAGCTATTAGAATCATAAAAACCTCATTAATTCATTATAACTTGAAACATAAAAACTAGAATAATGAGAAGTTTCAATGTAACTGAGGGGCTTATCAAGCTTTCTTCATATGCTAAAACTTTGGGATTTTTATATTATAAATAAGGGACTTTGAGTTGAATTAGCTGCTTTTATGGTGGAAAATGAAAAAAAAAATAGTTTCACACTCTAAGCCTTTCCCTTTCCTTTTCAGTTGGCAGAAAAGTGAGGCAAAACGTTCACAGACACTTGATCCCTATCCAATGGATTTAGACAGTCTTGCCGGCCAATTCCTCAAGGATATGGTGCAATGAAAACAATTCAGGAAAATAAAGAATACAGGAAATAACATATATAGCAGAGGCTGGGGGTAAATTTTATTTCTTCTTTTGTTTAGACATTACTTTTATTTATTTATTATTTTTTAAGGTTTATTCATTTTTTGAGAGACAGAGACTGAGCGTGAGCGGGGGAGGGGCAGAGAGAGAGGGAGACACAGAATCCAAAGCAGGCTCCAGGCTCTGAGCTGTCAGCACAGAGCCCGACGTGGGGCTCGAACTCACACTGTGAGATCATGACCTGAGCCAAAGTCAGACGCTTAACGGACTGAGCCACCCAGGCGCCCCTAGACATTACTTCTAAAAAGCAGCTAAAATGAAATCGGTAAATCATTCACTTTTTTATTATTAGTTACCTCTACACATTTATATGTTTATGCCTCATTTGAACTGTACTCTTCATAGGACCTAAGGTTGTGTTTGTATTTAGTAGTTGCTGAATTTAGTTTACTGCTCATGATGTTGGAATACCTGGGTAGACATCTGACAAAACAAAATTAAAGTCAGGTTCTTATTTCATTCCTAACATCAAAATAAATCTCAGTAGATTAGCAACTCCAACATTAAAAAGAGAAGTCATAAATTACTATAGAAAATTTTGGAGAGGAGAAGAGCTTATAAGACCCAGAAGCAATCAAAGAACAATCTGATATATTTGATTACATAGAAATGTTTAAACTCTGCCGAGAAAAAAAAAATAGTACAAGCAATGTCAAAAGACAACAAACTAGGAGAAAGGCTTATTTTCTTTAAACATAAAGATATTTTATGAATAAAAAATTATATGTATATTTTATGTGAACAAAATGGAAGAGAATTAACAAATGGTAAAAACAGGCAGTTAACTGGAAAATAATTTAAAAATTTTAAGTATACGAAACATGATTAACCTCACTTATAATTTAAAAAATGCATATTACAATGAGAACCAATTTTTCACCAAGCAGGTTGACACAGATCATAATGTTTGATAGTACAGGGTGGGTGATAATAGGAAGAAAAAGTCATTCTGTAGCATAAAAGTGATAAAGTTAGTGCAAACACTTTGAAGGACAGTTGTTGCATTCATCAACATTGAACATGCACCTCTTCAGCAACTGTACAGGCTGAACTTACCTTATAAGGATATATTCCTGTTTTTGCACAAAGACAAATGTATAAAGACATACTACAAAATCCACTTGGTGATGGAAGAAACCCCGTGTCTCTTATCTACTGCATTTTGTACACCGCCAGGCTAATTTCAGTTCAAAAAATAATCGTTGAAGGAATGAACAGCATGCATGATGGCATTGCTGCTGGCTGATGACAACTCCTATGTCCAGTAACAGGGGACTGTTAATAAATGTTACTATAATTAATTCATACAATGGAATTGCACACAGCTCCCCGAAAGAATAAAATGTATGCACACATGCTGAAATAGGCTGATCTCTATGAGAAATTATGTAAACAAATAAAATAAAATAAAGGCCAAACGTAAAACACATACCTATGCCGCGTGAGCTCAGACTATACCCAGAAAGAGAAACATGTAACAGTAACTGCTTCTGGGTAACCGACCAATGAAATGAAGGTTTTGGGTGGGGAAGTTTGTTCCTTTAGAAAGTTACTTTTAGAAACTTACTTTGCACTCCTTGCTACTTACGGATTTTTTAAATCCGCCATGCTCTTTACTTTTTCGGTTAAAAATTAGTTAACAACAACGACAAAAAACTCATACCGAGACATGTTTACCATTCTGTACTATAATACGTCCCCTGCGGCCCACCTCGCAACACGACATTGAGCAAGCCAGTTGGCAAAAGGGCGAGATCAGGTTCAATCGCTGGGTGCTTACTCTTAGGTCAGGCTCTGTGCCAGATTGGCTAACGTTCAATTCTCGAAATCAGTGGGCTAGGCTTTCTCACCATTATTTAACAGGAAAGGATGCTGAGCCCAAAGTGACAGACTCAAGGTTACATCTCTCTTTTCGATTCCTGTCTTCGCACCACCCCTTCTCTCAACCATCTGTAGCAAACCTGGAAACACAGAAGAGCCAGCTCGTCCCATACCTTTCCACTCAAAATATACGGGACGGCTTTACCGTCCTGACAAAGTATTATCAGGAATGGCACTCTTTTGCTAGAATTTGGCCTCAGACCTTCAGTTTTACTGGCAACTCCATACTCCCGGCCACACGTGCAGTGATCTGCTAAGATGTGATGAATCCAGGCTTCCTCCTTCTCAGCTGTTACTTTGGTTTCTATCACCGGCTTTGCGCCAGGGAGAGGAAAGGCATTCGCCCCGAACCTCATGGGTTCGGGAGACTCATGTAGAGCAGAGCTCCAGTGGTTGGAGGTCAAACGGGCCATCACCCCAGAGCGCTCCAGCTATTTCTAGGTTTTCCGTTTCCACGACCCTGAGAAACTGGCAGGACCCGCGCGGGATTTCTCGGAGCACCTGCAGCCACCGCGCCCGCCGCCCGGTGCGCGTCTGGGGCGCCTTCCCGCCACGGTTCTGCAGGCGACTCGAGCTTTCGCGGGGGTCTGGGCCGAGCCGCGGCGGGCCCCCAGCCCTGCCCGCGGAGGGGAACGCAGCCGGGAGGCACGCTTACCCGCCAGGCCAGGTCGAGGTCGAAGTCCCGGGCGCGCAGGAACCGCAGCAGGAAGGAATCGGTGAGGGGCAGCGGGGTCGGCGGAGCGCCGGCCGCCCGGGCCTGGCGCCGCAGCTCTTCCAGGGCGGGTTGCAACAGCGGGGACTGGTCCGGCAGCGCGCTGAGCTGCAGCCCCCGCTCCGGCCCCGGCCGCGTCTCTGCCATGCCCGCCCCGCCGTTTCGGCCGCCCGGGGCCGGATGGCCGGGAAAAGCGCGGGCGCCGCGCCACCCTCCGGCCCCTCCCCCGGTGGCGGCGGGCCGCGCACCCCCACCCGCCCGCCCCGCGGGGCCGCGACCGGCCTCGCGCGGCCGCGAGGGTGTGCGCCAGCTCCCGGAGCCGCGTGGTGTCCCCCACGGTGCTGCTCCTTCTGGAAACCCGAGCCGTTCTTTCTCCAGTGAGGGAAGGCGTGGTGTCCACCGCCAAAGGGAGGATGTCAGAAAGTTTGCTCGCCTACGCTGATTGCCATGAGTTTGGATGTTTTTCCAAAAAAAAAAAAAAAAAATCTATCTACTAGAGGAAACTTTTCCGTCTTTTTCTCCCTCCCTCCCTTTCCTCTTTGCCTGCCTTCCTCCCTCCTTCTTTCCTTGCCTTTGCTTCCTTCCCACCTCTCTTTCTCTCTCCCTCCCTTTGCTCTTTCTCTCATAATCCCTTTCTCATCTTGGAGCTGGAAGGACAGCCATTTGATGGCACTGCGGCCGAAGTACTACTGAGCGCCCCTCCTTACGCGCATTAAAGCTCCAAGCAGACTTCTCAAAAAACGTTTTATTGCCACAGTGGTTTCCAAAAAACACTCCCTAATGCCACCTTAACAGACTCCCTACTTGGCCACTTCCTCCAAAGCCAGGCAGTCTTCTCCGTTCTTGAGACTTCATCCTGTTAGCGATAAACACGGATGACTAGCAAGTGCCAAAAAAAAGAAAAAAAGAAAAGAAAAAAGTCTTAAACACCGTGCGCTTCTTCCCTTCCCGGGCTCCACCGTGTCTAGTCTTTCAGTGGCCTGGCCAAAGGTGTATGACCTCATCCAAGTGAGCCCAGGTAATGAAGATGAGATGTGGGAACCAGAAAGGTCGTTACATTGGCGTTTTCTTGATCTCTACCCGCCGCAGCTGTCCTAGAATTGACCTGCGTCCTGCAGGGAAATCCATGAGACTAATTCTTACCGAATCTACGCCATGTGCCAGGTAGATGCTAGAATTGCACAAACAAACAAAGCCAAATCTTTGCCTTAAGAGACAGTGGTGAGAGGCCGTGCCATTTCATTCATTACAAGAACAGTTATTGAGTTGCTGGCGTTTCCAGACTTTGTTCAAGGTGCAGAGTATACACCTGTGAGTGAAACAGACAGAAACCCTTGTCTTCCGGGACTTTTCATTCTTGTGGATGGGGACAGGCAATAAACAAGACAAGTAAGTGACATTGTGGTATGAGAGATGGGGATCCGTGCTATGGGGAAACAAAGCAAGGAAGGGCGATAGCTCCTGTAGTGATGCTCCTATGAACCCCTGGAAGAGGTGAGGAAGCTGGCCCAGGGATATCTGGGATTGCAGGGCTCCGGGCTGTGACTTCCAGTCTGATGGAGCTGGGAAACCAGTACAGTAAATCATCAGAATCCCATGAAAAAACAATGTAAATGACAGACAGAGATTCCAAGCTTTGATTTTTACTTGGGAGTGAGATGGAAAGCTATTGGTCTCAAGGTGTTACAATTCAATGTGAAGCTGATATGAAAGAAGTACTGGGAATGTGCCGTGAACACGCAGAGGAAGGCTACTGGTCTCTTCTCGGAGATCTGGGCACGCTAAAAGGGGGACATTTGCTTGGCTTTAGTGGTGCATTAGCAGTTTGCCCGGTAAAGGAGAAAGTGGGCGGTCGGGAAGAAGGTATTGGGTCGCAATAAAAGAAATACAGGGGAAGCCAGATTTCTCTAATAGTTTAATGTGTTTAAAAGTGAATTAAGGGGCGCCTGGGTGGCGCAGTCGGTTGAGCATCCGACTTCAGCCAGGTCACGATCTCGCGGTCTGTGAGTTCGAGCCCCGCGTCAGGCTCTGGGCTGATGGCTCAGAGCCTGGAGCCTGTTTCCGATTCTGTGTCTCCCTCTCTCTCTGCCCCTCCCCCGTTCATGCTCTGTCTCTCTCTGTCCCAAAAATAAATAAACGTCAAAAAAAAAATAAAAATAAAAAAAAGTGAATTAAGAGTGTATGTACAGCATGTTTTCCTTTTCAAAATTTTTCAACACATTCTTCTACTTGTTCTTAGAAATTAGCATCTGCTTTTTTGAAAGTGGGCAGAAACTTCAGTGAGAGCTCATGGACACAGCTGTGGTATTCTTTTTTGGAAGTATGCCATGTATGGGTTTGATGTCCTGTTATTTCTGGATCTGTGAGACTCTGATAAGAGAAATGCAAAAGAATACTGACCAATGGATTGGTTGCCATTAAACTTGGTGAAAACGGAACCAACACGGAGCCCAGATGACCAGGAGAAATGGCAGTGGTAGCAGTGGATACCGGTAACAAAACATGAAGAAATTCCAGTGTTTGCAGTTCCATTAAAGAAAAGACTGCAATGTCAATGGAAAGAGAAAGAAAAGAAATTGGAGAAGAGGTGTAGACATATAAGGCGAGACTCCTACCCTGAAACTTGATTACTTGTTAAATAATGCGGACCACGTGGGGCGCCGGGGTGGCTCAGTCTGTTAAGCGTCTGACTTTGGCTCAGGTCATGATCTCGAGGTTCATGATTTCCAGCCCCACGTTGGGCTCTGTGCTGACAGCTCAGAGTCTGGAGCCTGCTTCGGATCCTGTGTCTCCCTCTCTCTCTGCTCCTCCCTTGCTCTCTCTCTCTCTCTCTCTCTCACTCAAAACTAAATAAACATTAAAAAAATAATAATGCAGACCATGCTTGTGTCTTTCAACAATGTATCTTGTATCTATATAAAACTTTAGAATTCTTAACACAGATTTTCAGATGTTACTCAATGTTTGTTTTGAAGCCTTTTCAAATTTGCTATGTGCATATTTCACTTCAGTGAGCTGTCATGTTTACTGAAAATCCATCTAGTCCTCTGGTACAAAGATTCCAAAGGGGTTTTTGGAACTAATGGTATGAGGAACGAATAGAGGAAAAGTTAGTTACTATTCGTACAAGTAGCTTACTATTTACTCTGAAATTATTTAGCAATTAATTATTCATTAACACATAATCGTTCATAAGTATATGCATTCATTTATTTGACTTTCAGCTTCACAAAAAAGACATAAATACTATCTATCACTGCTAAGAGATAACTTTCAAAAAGAGGTAGACATAAAAGTGAACATGTGTTAAAACTTCTATTTTAACTTGTACGCAGAGAACCGGAGAGATGTTATAACGGGTTCAAAGGAGATTTCAAAGCAGCATACTTTTATACGAAATGCAAGATGAATATGCAAATAGAGGCAAGACTAACTTCCTCCACAGTGACCGAGGGAGGCCAAGTGAAACTCTACCAAAGAGGACAGAATTCACATTTTCTGAGATAAGAGTTAAGTGCCATTGCTATCAGTTACCTGCAATTTATAAAGTTGTGAGACAGTATAGATGAAATCAGAATCCGATAATCCAGAGGGTGTCATTTAGAGTCTATACAGAGCGTAGGTTTCTACTGAAGCACAGAGTTTATCCTACATCACTTGGGAAACCTCACTTAAAACTTTTCAATGTAGTATTTACCATGGAAACTTTCGAACACATAGCAAGACAATAGTAGTACATTGCCTCAACAGTCAGTGCTGTTTTGCCAATCTTGTTTTGTCTGCCTCTCCCACTTTTTTAAAAAGCTGAAATATTGTAAAGGATCCTTACCTATCATATTTTATTGGTAAATAATGTGCATTTTTTTTATATTACTAAATACCATTTTCACACCAAAAAAAAAAAAAAATTAGCAACAGTTCCACAGAGTCATCTAATGTCCAGTGCTGAGTATTTTCCATTTTCACCTCCGATGTACAGCCTCCATTCTCCTCTCCCATTTGTGTGCCGTGAGGCTGACTGATTGATTTCCCCAGTGTGCTCCTTGCCCTCTGGCTCCCAGTTCTGCTTAGCTGGCGGAGGCAACGGGGAAGAGCTTGAGGTCAGGATCTTATTCCCCCAGCTCCCTCCCCATGGGGTTGCCCCATATTGACTGTATCCCTTTATCAAAGCCCACCATGCCTTTTCGACAGCCCTTTCTTATAGCTACAGCTACTTTCTCTGAGTTTCCATAACTACCCACCCCTCGTCCACTCAGGTCTATATAACAAAGTGCTGTAAGAAAGATGAAATAATAAAAATTTCTTCTCAGGGGACCTGGGTGGCTCAGTCAGCTAAGTGTCCTACTTTGGCCAACATCTCACAGTTCAT
The DNA here is from genome assembly GCF_007474595.2 of Lynx canadensis. NCBI lineage: Eukaryota > Metazoa > Chordata > Mammalia > Carnivora > Felidae > Lynx > Lynx canadensis. The sequence continues at coordinate 69,409,354 of NC_044320.2, read as the reverse complement.
GGGTTCGAGCCCCACATCAGAGTCTGTGCTGACAGCTCAGAGCCTGGAGCCTGCTTCGGATTCTGTGACTCCCTCTCGCTCTCTGTCCCCTCCCCACTCATGTTCTGTCTCTCTCTGTCTCTCAAAAATAAATGAAATGTTAAAAAAAATAAAATTATTCTCACGAGACTGGAGGTAGAAGTGCCAAATCAAAGTGTGGGCAGGATTGCTTGGTTTTTTGGAGACTGTGAGGGAGAATCTGTTCTGTGCCTCTTTCTAACTTCAGGTCCTGTGGTAGTGCTTGGCACCCCTGGGTTGTAGCTACATCACTCTGGTCTCTACCTCCATAGCTGCATGGCCATCTCCCTGACCTGTGTTGGCATGTCTACATTTTCTTCTTATAAGGACAGCAGTCGTATTGGGTTAGATTCTACCCTAATCAAGTACGACCTCATGTTAACTTGATTACATCTACAAAGAACTTATTTCCAACTTAGGTCACATTCTGAGGTTCTGGGAAGGGTATGAATTTTGGGCAGACATCATTCAACCCAGTAGAAAATCTAAGGGTGGTGGTGACTTTGTGTTGCCCATGCCCTCACTATTGTAAATAGTCCCTTTATGAAACTATCCTAAATTGTCGAATTTGAGTATACCATCTGTTTCTGGTCAGAGCCCTGTCTGCCCAACCAGTGGGGCACATTAAGATGATTAAGGTCTCTGGACTACATTATACAAAAAAAGCAGGAGAGTTTACACAACAGTGAAGTAAGATCACAATCCCTTGCTGTGTAAAGGCAAACTCGGGTCTGATTATCTTCACTGATAAAAATTGGAGAGCGTGTTTTCAATGTCAGTAGCACAATGTTTATTTGTTCCGGTTAAACTCCCTCATCTAGAACCTTAGCAATAATTTTTATCACCACCTGATTACTTTTGCAATAATCCACAGTCATCCTTTAAAACTCATTTGGCTTTTGCTAACTAAAGGAGTAAGTTAAATAGCCCCAACCTCGGCAGTTACCTAGAAATGTGGTACTGCTTTTGGTTTACTCTCTTGGGGGATACTGGAAGAATGGGAGGGGGCGGGGAGCAGGGTGGTCAGTTTCAAGGGCCTCTGTTTGCTTTTTCTATGATAGCACTTACTCCGTGGGTCGTAAACAATATGGGGATTCTGCCAGATACTAAATATGTTTAATTGTATTATATATTCTGCAAAGTGAGGAAATGATCATAGGCTCAATCTCCTATCTCATCAGGTCCATTGTAAAATAAACTCAGGTGAAGACTTCATCTATCACCTGACCTCCACAAGCCCCGTTCTGCCTGGAGACCACGGTGGTATGTTGGGGCCCTGGGGATTACCTTCGTAATGTCTGGTAACCCTCCCATGCACTAGGTCTTTCTCTTTATCCTTGTTCTCTTACTCTGATAAATGGCTGCAGGTACGTCTGGGCATGACTTGGGGGAAGGGTCATGGTATACACTTGTTGGAGCACAGGAACTGGTCTCAAAGGACCTAGCTTCTCCTCAAAGATCCTCACATCCGTGAACCAGGCACTTGTTTAGATACGTAAACTAGGTACTTATTTCTTCATTTTTGAACCATGCATGCCATTCTTTAGTTGTGCATCAAGAATCATGTGGATTAGTAGAGTAAAAATTGTTCCCCTTGTTAGGAATATTATCTCGCTTACTGCTGGCATTTATTTGAAAATGACATGTGTAAAAGCCTATATAAAAGTTTGTTTATTTAAACAAAGATGTATATACCCCTACTATGTGTCAGGTAGTATTCTAAGTTCTTTACAAATGTTAACTCATTTAGGGAAGAGTACGTAATGGGAAAAAGATAGTCTATTCAACAAATGGTATTGGGAAAACTAGACAGCTACATGCAGAAGAATGAAACTGGACCACTTTCTTACACCACACACAAAAATAAACTCAAAATGGATTAAAGTCCTAAATGTGAGACCTGAACCGTAAAAATCCTAGAAGAGAGCCCAGGCAGTAATCTATCAGTTGTAGCCACATTTTTCTAGATATGTCTTCTGAGGCGAGGGAAATAAAAGCAAAATTAAACTATTGGGACTACATCAAAATAAAAAACTTCTGCACAGTGAAGGAAACAATCAACAAAACTAAGAGGCCACCTACTGAATGCGAGAAGGTATTTGCAAATGACATATCTGATGAAGAGTTAGTATCCAAAATATATAAGGAATTGATACAACTCAACACCCCAAATAAAAATAACCCAATTAAAAGTGGGCAAAAGATGTGAACAGCCATTTCTCCAGAGAAGACACACAGATGGCCAGCAGACACATGAGAAGATGCTCAACATCACTCTTCATCAGGAAAATGCAAATCCAAACTACAATAAGGTATCACCTCACACCTGTCACAAAGGCTAAAATCAAAAACTCAAGAAACAAGTGTTGGCAAGGATGTGGAGAGAAAGGAACTCACATGCACTGTTAGTAGGAATGCAAACTGGTGGAGGCATTGTGGAAAACCGTATGGAGGTTCTTCCAAAAGTTAAAAATAGAACCACCCTGGGATGCCTGGGTGGCTCAGTCAGTTAAGCGTTTGACTCTTGATTTCAGCTCAGGTCATGATCTCACGGTCATGAGATAGAGCCCAGCTTGGGATTCTCTCTTTCCCTCTCTCTCTTTCTGCCCCTCCCTGACTTGTGCCCACTTGTTCTCTCTCAAAATAAATAAATAAACATTAAAAACATAGAACTACCCTACAGTATAGTAATCACACTACTGGGTATTTACCGCAAAAATGTAAAAACACTAATTCAAAGGGATACATGCACTCCTATGTTTATTGCAGCATTATTGACAATAGCCAACTTACAGAAGTATCCCAAGTGTCCATTGATAGATGAATGGACAAAGAAAATGTGGTCTATACACGTTGCAATATTATGCAACCATTAAAAAAAATGAAACCTTGCCATTTGCAATGACATGGGTGGAACTAGAGAGTATAATGCTAGGCAAAATAAGTCAGTCAGAGAAAGACAAATACCATATGCTCTCACTCATATGTAGAATTTAAGGAACAAAACAAATGAGCAAAGGAAAAAAAGAGAGACAAACCAAGAATCAGACTCTTAACTATAGAGAACAAACCGATGATCACCAGAGATGAGATGAGTGGGGGAGTGGGTGAAAAGGTGATGGGGATTAAAGAGTACACTTATCATGATGAACACTGAGTAATGTATAGAATTGTTGAATGACTATATTAAACACCTGAAACTAATATAACACTGTATGTTAATTATACTGGAATTAAAATTTAAAAAAACATGTTAAGTCACTTAATTTTCATCACAATCCTGCATGGTAGATTCTATTACTCCCATGCTATTTTGGAGGAAACTGAGGAACAGAGACATTAAGTAACTTACCCAACACCACACAGCTGGTATTAGTCCAGTTCAGATTGCTTAATTATAATTAAGATTTAACCACCATGCTATGTTGCATCAAACATGCAATCAGTTTTCATAAGAATTTAAATTGTGGAAAGCGAATGATTTTAATACAGAAATGACCAATTGGGTCAATGTAGTATCATTATGCCTAAAAATAAAACCATTGAGTAAATATTCAGATTACTAATACCTACCATTTTTTCCAGATACTGTGCTAGGTATTTTACATACATTATCTCTAATTTCGTAACAGAGCTTCAGTGTGGGGTAATATTATCCCTATTTAGAAAGGAGAAAATTGGATCTCAAGAGGTGATTGCAATGCAGCCTAATGCCACTTGGCTCTTACATGCTGAGCAGGATGACTAAAGCCAGGTCCTGACATTACATATCTGCCTACCTGAGCCACTGGCATATTAGGAACATTGTGATAATGTAGGCCGCTCTCAGGGGGACATGGTAATTGACTCTAATTAAATTGAACATACAACAGCCGAGAATGAATCCTAGAATACCTCTCCTTGCTCAAGTACATATCTTTCACTCATTTGGACTCAGAGAACTCAATCACGCAAACATCCTTACATTCAATGGTAACAGATGATGCAGTATTTTCTGTGGCTGAAAAGCCCTGGGCATTGGAGGTACATTAAGAGTTGGAATGAGATTCTGTTTCTCACCAGATCTGTGCTACTCAGGAAATACCTGAGCAGTGAAGACTTAGCTTTCCTCCTCACTCAGTGGGGATCATTTTTACCATATGACGATATTTCTGGACTCAACTTGAATGAGATAATACACGTGAAAGTATAGGGTAAGTGAGTAAAAATTTAGGCTAAGATAAGTATGCTCTGTGTGTTCAAGGTCTGTTTATGGTCATATAGATTCATAATATATATTTTGCTAACCCTAACCCTGACCCTAATATACCAAAACGCTTACGCCCATTCCTTGTTTTGTGACTCTGACTTAGCTGACTACTAATCTAAATCAGTTAATTTTGAGTCTGCTCCTTCACCATCCGTGTCCCCAGTGAATGATCTCAGGATGACATGAGTTGTTCAGAATCTATTCTTTCCTTTCTGACCTTAAACAGTGAACCCCAACTCTATCCCAAATCCGTGAAACCTCGTTTCATTGCTGAGACACACACTTTCCGGCATTTTACATCTCTGAAATTGGGATATATGTAAGTGGCTTACAGCCGCTCTCCGTCCGACCACGGTTGTGACATAGCAGATGTTGCTGCACACCCTAAAGGGCCAGACTGGCAGAAGGAGTGTGAGTGACATGGAAGAAAATCCAGAACGAAAAGAGTGCCGTGAACTTTTTTGGTGGTAAAGCATATCATGAGGAAATATTTGCTGATTTAATCATGTGGTGAGTGTGCGATAGAGTGGCATTAAATACATTCTCAAGGTTTTCACCACTATCTAGACCTAAATCTTTCTTCATTATCCTCAACCAAAACTCTGCAGCCATTAACCCATAACTTTCCTCTCTCCAGCCCCTAGCAATCTCTATTCTACTTTCTGTGTCTATCAACCTGCCTGTTCTAGTACCTCATATAAGTACCTTCATATAAGTAGAAAACATAATGTTTTCTAGATCTATTCATGTTGTAGCACATATAAAAATGGCTTTACTTTTAATGGCTGAATAATATTTCATTGTTTGTATATACCACATTTTCTTTATCCATTCTTCTGTCCACGGGCACTTGTGTTGCTTCTATTTTTTTTTTTTTTTTTTTTTTTTTTTTGACTATTGTTGCTGCGAGCACTGGTGTAGAAGTAGCTGTTTGAGTCCTCTGGATATACAGCGAGATGTGGCCTTTGAGTCATCTGGTAGTTCTCTGTTTAACCTTTTTAGAAACTGACACACTGTGTTCCACAGAGGCTGCAATTGCTGTAATCTTGGGGTGCCCAGCTGTCTCAGTTGGTGGAGCATGAGACTCTTGAACTCAGGATTGTGAGATCAAGCCCCATGTTGGGCCGACTTTTAAAAAAAATTGTAAAAAGAAAAAACCATTGTGAAAAGAAAAAAAAATTGGTGTAATCTTTTATCCCCCATCAACCAAAAGATTGAGAGTACAGACCAAAAGGTCATGGGCCAGAGACTTTGGGGGTCTCAACATCCCCAATCTCAAAATAAAGTAGCTGTATTTCATTGTAAACCTGGCTTAGAATCCAGAACCAATGGACTTTGTTCTTCCATGGATTCTTCTAACAAATGCTGCATTTTGACGCCACAGGGAATAATAGTTGAGTGGCAAACCGTGCACATGGATGACTCTGAATTAAAGAGTGATACAAAAGAGGTAGTCCCTGGACGGGAAGAAGTTTAGGAGTGCACTAACCACAATATAATGCTAATACCCTCTTTCAGTGAATCTAAGGTGCTATACATTATAATACAATATTATATATGTTATATATTACATATATATATAATAGAAGTAAAGATGCATTAACTTATGATGCATTGCTATAGCATCATGGATTATAATATACCTCCTGGTTTTAGCAATATAAAAATGTGGGAAAAATGTGTTTTAGGGGTGCCTGGCTGGCTCAGTTGGTTAAGCATCTGACTCTTGATTTCGGCTCAGGTCATACTCTCACAGTATATGTTACTGAGCCCCATGATGGGTTCTGCGCTAACAGCTTGGAGCCTGCTTAGGATTCTCTCTCTCCCTCTCTCTCTCTGAATCTCCTCCCACTCACAGGTGTGCACACACACACACTCTCTCTCTCTCTCTCTTTCTATCAAATTAAACATTTTTTTAAAAATGTGTTTTAGACTCAGTGAAATATAGTATTTCCCTTCTTATGTATTAATAAGAGTTATTGAGTTGTATATGATAAAAATTCCTAAGTTTGAAAAGCTCTTTCTATAAATATAAAATAAAGTATTTGGATGATAAGAAAGCATTGTATCATAATATTTTTCTTCCTAAATGATAATGGTGCCATTTACAATCAATGACATCTTAGCTTTGATAAAATAATATATCAGCTTTACCTGTACTTTGATTCTGTTCACTTCTTAGTCTTGAGTTAAATTATGACTCTAACTCCTACTTACCAGTATCTATCCCTGTTACAATCTTTTATGTGAGAGGTACAGCATCAAGTCCTGATGGTCCAAACCAGTTAAATCTTTTAAGATATTAGTGGCTGGGGGTAGTAGCTACAGAAGAAGTTCTCTATAGGAGTTTTAGTATAACAGCCTTTTTGTTTAGCAAATGGTAATGAAGATTCTATTTCCCAAACTGGAACAGACATTGGAACAATTTACCTGGGGTTTTGTTAGAGACAGAGATTTCCAGCCCCATCCAGACCTATTAATCAGAATCTCCAGAGAAGACGCCTAGAAATCTGCATTTGTAATAGACACCCAGGGGATCCTTAGGATAAAGCAAGTTTGAGAATCACTGACTGAAGGTAATCGATTACCTTCAGATCTATGCCTACAGATTTAATAACTCTAAAAGTGGCATGATACAGGCCCTCCATCTAGATGAGCTACCATGCTGATCAAGGAGATATCTTGGAGCTATCTGAACAATTCAAAAGGGAAATGCTCAAAAACGTCACCTTAAAAAACCCTAAAATGTAGCTTTTCTAAGTTCCACTTAGCCTAAATGCAGGAATGTACATCCTCAGTGGGTAGTTTTAATTCTGTCCTGTTAAAATACAGTCAGTTAAGGAAGGGATTATAACAATAGCCGATGTCCACATCTGTTAACATAGTATCTGGTGACCTGAATGCCACTTATTTAGGCACACAGACCTGTTACTTAAGGCTTTAGATACGTAATTGGAGCTTCTGGGCTGTTGAAGTTACCTTAAACCTCATTTCATCAAAGAGACGCGTAAGTTAATACTTGCAAACCACAACGTATGGAAGGAACCACGAAATCTCTTAAGAGGAAGGAACCACGAAATCTCTTAAGAATGCTGGCTCATAACCCTAACCCACATGGCCCTTTCTTAGTAACGTCGCCATTTTCGGGTGCAAATTATAATTATGATAAATAACATTCATTGTAAAAGGGAGACTGCACTGAGATTCTAACGTCCGCCAGTTGTCCCCTTGAGGAATCCTGTTTGCCTCCATTTAGCTCCCTTGACATCCAGGACAGATGACCGCCATGTAGTTCAGTACTCGTTGAATGTTGAACTGCGGAATGGGATTTTCTATTACACACATACCTGCTAACTATGTGCCGGGAATCATTCCAAGCACTTCATATATTATGTCTCGTAGAGATTGGTAGTCAGTTTTGAGAGAAATCATTGACATCTTCCAGCAGCAGCAATTTCTTTTACAAATGCTTGTAAAGTGATGCCCGTGTGCCAGGCACTGTGTGAGATCATGTGAAACTTTATTTTAGACTGGCTAGCCCAAAACAGCTTATTTCAAAACTTACGTGACAGAGGCTCATTCAATCTCTCTTCCTTCTCTAGAAAAAGAAAAGAACCGGACTAGATACTTTCTGAGGTATAAACTTTAAAGCTCTAAAACATTCTGATTCTATCAACCTAAATTTTGCTCTCTCCCATAATACCTTAAGTGAGAGCATTTACATGGCTAACATTATATCCATTAGAAAATGTAAAACTCGGGGCGCCTGGGTGGCTCAGTCAGTTAAGCATCCAACTTAGGCTTAGGTCATGATCTCGCGTTTGGTGAGTTCGAGCCTCGAGGTGGGCTCTGTGCTGGCAGTGAGAAGCCTGCTTCAGAGTCTGTGTCTCCCTCTCTCTCTCTCTCTGCCCCTCCCCCGCTCATACTCTGTCTCTTTCTCTCAAAAAATAAAAAAAAAAAAAAAAAAGAAAAGAGAAAGAAAACTTTAAAATCTTCGCATGGAAATGCTTCTGTATGGTGGAAAGGAAAATTAACGTAAGTAGCTACATCTATATAGCCCACGGTCTGTATAATCAACACTAAGAAGAACTCCTAACCTAAGAGATCTCCTATCCCCAACAAACAGGATGACAGCAGTGGAGTGATGATTGAGAAAGCACCTGCATATGAGGGAAGACATTTCCTGCACTGTAGTTATTACCTAACATCAGATTAAGAATATGAACAGTGACAGTTTGTCTTGTTTCATAGGTAAATGTTAATACGTAATTTTTCTGTTGTATGAAAATCATATATGTAAATTGTCCTATTTGGGAAATAAGAATAAATGTGGATATGTAAAGATTTTGGAAGGAATGAGGCAATCAGCATCTGCAGTCTGTTTATTCAGTGGTGGCCTTTGGTACACTCCTCAGTGTTGTAAATATCCAAAGACCAACTCGGGCATGTGTTTACCTAGCCTTGCCCTTTGAGTTCCTTCTGGAGCTCAGTTATGCAAATTCACCAAGTTCAGACAGTACTTCCAAATAGGGTTTGCTTAAGTTTGTATTGCTAAAAAATACAATATGGAGATGATTCAACCATAAATGAGAAGGAAATCCTGCCCTTGGCAACAATATGGATGGACCCAGAGGTCATTATGCTAAGCGAGATAATTCACAGATAAAGACGTATTCTGCATGGTATCACCGATCTGTGGAATCTAAAACAAGAAAGAAAAGAAAAAAGAAAAACGCTGCTAACTTTGGGCTTAGTTTTTTTCCTCTTTTCTAGTTCCTTGAGGTGTAAAGTTAGGTGGTTTATTTGAGATTTGTTTGTTTGTTTCTTGAGGCAGGTGTTTATTGCTATGAACTTCTCTCTTAGAACTGCTTTTGCTGAATCCTGTTAGTTTTGGTATATTGTTTTTCCCTTTTCATTTGTCTCAAGGTATTTTTTGATTTCTCGTTTGATTTCTTCTTTGACCCACTGTTGTTCAGTAACATGTTGTTTAATGTCCACATATTTGTGAATTTTCCCGTTTTCTTCTCGTAATCGATTTCTAGTTTCATACCACTGTGGCCAAAATATTTTTGACATGATTTCAATCTTCTTAAATATATGAAGACTTGTTTTGTGACCTAACATACAATTTACCCTGGAGAATGTTCCATGTACACTTGAGAAGAATGTGTGTTCTATTGCTTTTGGATGGGATTGAGCTTTGCTTTGTGAGATGTTTAAAAAAAATTTTGTTTTGAGTCTTCATGTTGGGCCCAACATGGGGCTCGAACTGATGACCCCGAGATCAAGAGTCACACACTCTACTGACAGAGCCAGCCAGGCGTCCCTGTGAACTATTTTTTTGATTACCAATTCAGTCTTTTTATTTGCTGTAGGTCTATTCATATTTTCTATTTCTTTTTGCTTCAGTTTTGAGAGTTTGTGTCTTTCCCTGTGTCAACTTCATCTAGGCTATCTAATTTGTTAGCATACATTTGTTCTCAGGACTCACTTACAATCCTTTTTATTTCTGTAATGTCTGTAGTGACATTCCCTCTTTCATTTCTGCTTTTAGTAATGTGAGACTTCTCTCTTTTTTTTCTCAATCTAGCTAAACTTTTGTCGATTTTGTTGATCTTTTCAAGGAACCGTTTTCTTTTTTTAAGTTTATTTATTTCTTTTAGTAATCTCTACACCCAACGTGGAGCTCGAACTCGCAACCCTGATATCAACAGTCACATGCTCTTCAGACTAAGCCAGCCAGGCAGCTCCAAAAAACCAACTTTCAGTTTCATTGATTCTCTCTACGGTTTTTCTATTTTCTATTTTGTTTATCTTCATTCTGATCTTAATAATGTTTTTCCCTCTGCCACCTTTGAGTTTAGTTTGCTGCTTTTTTGTTTTAGAACTGCAGTTCCTTATGGTGGAAAGTTAGGTTACTGACTTGAGATCTTTTTTTAACGTAAGCATTTACAGCTATATATTTCCCTCTGAGCACTGCTTTCAATGCATTCCATGAATTTTGATATGTTGTGTTTTACTTTTCATTCATTTCAAAGTGTTTTCTAGTTCCCTTTATGATGCTTTTCTTTGACACATTGGTTATTTAGGATCGTGTGGTTTAATTTCTACAGATTTGTGCATTTTCTGGTTTTCCTTCTGTTAGTGATTTCTACTTCCATTGTGGTCAGAGAAGATCTTTGTTTGATTTCAATCTTAATTTATTGATACATTGATAATAGTGATATTACTGATTAATCTTCTTTTTTGTCAACTAGCATATGATGTATATAGGAAAATCTTCCATGTGGTCTTGAGAAAAATATGTCTTCTTCTTGTTGTTGGATGGATTATTTTATAGATATTTATTTGGTCTAGTTGATCAATAATATCTTCAAGTCTTTATTTTCTTGTTGATCTTTTGCCACACTCTTCTGTTCATTTTTGAAAGTGGGGTATTTGTTTGTTTTCTCTTTTATTTTTCCATTTCATTAATATCTCCTCTAATCTTTATTATGTCCTTGTAATGCCTGCCCATCCTTGCACCTAGGTCTTTCTATGTATTTATAGCTATTTCTTTAGCCACCTACCATTACTGGGTCAAAGGATATGAACATTTTAAAATATCTTGATACATGTTGCTACCCCGTCTCCCAGAAAAATTGGACTAATTAATAACTGTGCCAAATAGGCAGGTTAGGATACTGATGCAGCAATGCTATATTAATAGGGTCGGTAGCTTAAGCAGTATCAGTCTCCTACTGCCATTGTGACCGGCTGCCACTAACTTAAAACAACACAGATTTATTCTTGTACCATTCTGAGGCCAGAAGTCCAAAATCAGTTTTACTAGGCTAGAGTGGCGGTGTTTGCAAAGCTGCTTTATTCTGGAGGCTCTTAAAAGAGCCTTTAGTCCCTTGTGTTTTTTAGCTTCTAGCCTGTGTTCTTTGGCTACGGCCCCTTCCTTTATCTTCAAAGCACATCACTTCAATCTCTGCTTCCATCATCACATGGCCTTCTCTGACCTTGACTCCTCCTGTGTCCCTCCTACAAGGACGGTTGTAATTAAATCAAGCCCACCCTGATAATCCAGAATAGTCTGCCCATCTCAAGACAGTTCATCTAATCACATCTGCAAAGTCCCTTTTGTCGTATAAGATTCACAGTTTCCAGGGATTAGGATGTGGATGGCTGGAAGTCATTATCCTGCTTACCACTGCATCAGCCTTTTATACACACTACATAAATTTATTCAGAAGTGATAAAATCTGACCTACATTTCAGTTGCCAAGTCTATCTAATGGCACAATATTACAACTAATGGCATTAAAGTTCACTTGTATTATTGATAGTATTACTAGGAACAGAGCTGAGGAGCATCTATTAGCATAATTCTGTGGTGTCTGAGGCCATGAGCCAGAGAGATCACTGCAGGGCGAATGTACAGCGAAGAGGGAAATTTCCTGAGCCTCATTGACAAAGAGGGTCTGGGCCAGAAAAATTAGACTTTTGGCACAGACTACTCTAAATGTCATACATAATCACATGCATGTAATTGTCATTGTGTCATAATTTTGGATTCTTATAGCTGAAAATCTGAAAGTTGAGAACTGCTGGTAATTGGAAAATTACTGATCTAAATTTCTTTTTTTTATTTTTTTAATGTTTATTTATTTTTGAGAGAGAGGGAGACAGAGCATGAGCGGGGAAGGGACAGAGAGAGAGGGAGACAGAATCCGAAGCAGGCTCCAGGCTCTGAGCTGTCAGCACAGAGCCCGATGCTGGGCTCGAACTCACAAGCTGTGAGATCATGACCTGAGCCAAAGTCAGATGCTTAATCCTCTGAGCCACCCAGGTGCCCCAACTGATCCAAATTTCCTAAAGCACTATATTGTAAATTATGCTTCACAAAATATAGTCCAGATACCTCCAGTTATTTCCAAGGAACTCACAGTTATCAGAGTTGGATGTACATCTCTTTAATGTTTATAAGAGACCATCGTTTATATTATCACTTAGCATAAATCAATAAATTTTTTATTATATGTAATAGGTGAAGAGATTGACGGGGGGAGGGGGAGAATAACATCTTGAACTGCAAAACAGAACCAAAAGTTTGAGAACCGAGTAGATTAAAAAAAAAAAAAAAAAGCAATTCATTCCACCATAGCACCACCTAGTGGAACTTTAGAAGAAATCAATTGGTTTTTCTATCCGCCTTGGATGGGCAAAATAAAATGTAAAGTGAATAAGGGTTCATTTAAAAGTAAGCTCAATATAAAATGCAGTTCCTAAAGCAATTAAGGAGATTGATATGCTCTATTGAAAAATAAGGAATAACTTTATATTTGTACAAAAAATCCCATTTTTTCTAGTTACAAATTGAGAAATACTCATTTTATGTACTTTACAAAATAAGAATGAGTACACTAGAATAAAAGCCATTCATAATTCCACCATTCAAGAATGTATATCAGTTCAAACATTTTTCTATGTCCATGTCTATACATTTATATTTTATTTTTAATGTTTATTTATACTTAATATTTATATTTAATTTTATTTATTAAAAATAAAATTTTAATTTAATACTTATTTATATTTAATATTTACTATTTATTTAGTGTTATTTATATATATATTTTAATGTTTATTTTTTTTTGAGAGAGAAAGAGACAGAGAGTGCAAGTGGGAGAGAGGCAGAAAGGGAGCCACAGAATCTGAAGCAGGCTCCAGGCTCTGAGCTGTCGGCACAGAGCCTGACACAGTGCTCGAACTCACAAACTGCGAGATCATGACCTGAGCCGAAGTCAGATGCTTAACGGACTGAGCCACCTGAGTGCCCCTATACATTTATATTTTAAAATGGAGTGTATGTCATAGTACTGTTTTCATTTAGCACTTCTTTGGCTACATTAAGCTATTAAATTTTTATCTATAATGATGTTTCATGGATGAATCCACTAAAAATACATATAAATTGAACATATGTTTTGGCTAATTAGCAAGAGCAAAAAAACTGAAAAAGACTACCTCCAGTTTGGGTCTGACCGAATTTCCATGAACTAGTTACTCAACCTCAGCTAAGTCGTAAAATTTATTGAAGGTCAAGGTCAGTTTCTTCTCAATAAAATAAATGGGAATAAAGTTGACTTCTATAGTGCTGATATGAATAGTACAAAAAAAAATAACTAGTACAGAGAGAGATTATCAATAAATAATAACCGTATCTGTGTTTGTTGACTTAAACTAAATAGATACGAAAATCATTTAGTAATGATGGAAATGCATTTTATGGGTATTAGAATTGACCTATCACAACCATTAAAACTCCTTTATTATAGATTAGTAGAATTTTTACAGATTAGAATTTGTTTAAAAATTAAATTGTATCATGTCAACTCAATAAAGTGTTTACCTTTTATATACATTTTATTAGACTCTGTCCAAAATTAAACAAAAATGTGTCAAATATATATAATTTTATGGAATTGTAAGAACGATGTCGCGTTGACTTTCACCTCTATGTAGGTAATTGCTGTATCTGTATCTAATGTCCTGACTTGTCATGTCAAATTTCAGGTGTCTTCATCTATGAACATATGTAGGACATTTGAAACATCAGGTTAAACTGTTCATATTGTTATGTGTTTTTCAATTTTAACTATTATATATATGGTGAATATATACTTTCCACTAATCCCTTGCTATAAACTGTTCTAATCATTATCTTTATGCATCTTTGCCTGCAAACCAGATTACTTCCTTAGGATAAACTCCCTAAAAATGAAACTGTAGAAGTAACAAGAACCTTAGAGGAGAAATAATGACATGTCTCGCGGGGCTGATCTTTACAGCCTTAGTCCACAAAGGCAGGTGTAAGACCCCTCAAAGCAAATTGAACTAAGTAACTCTAGGGTGGCCAATATTAAGTTACCAAGAAAGCCACCTCTCTCATGGTCTAACTAGACCCAGGGATTGAGTCGACAATATCTGAAAGAATATTTGGAGTATATCTTAGTTCGGGCTCTCTGGAAGGAGCACGTGCTGTGACAGTCTGCTTTCTGGAGGTGTTAGGGATTGCTCTCAGAAACAGCACCCCTAGGGGACCAGGGGAGCAAAGCTGGCAGGAGTTGAGCCATGATTCAGCTGCTGGAGAGAGAAGCCTCAGTCAATCCCAGAGCCAGCTTGAGCTTCACAGCTGGATCACCCTTCGGAGATGAGGGAAGGAGATCTGTGGCCCCCACCCCAACCAGGAACTGCAGGCTGTTGCTGGGGAGGTGGGGTAACCTTGGGCAAAACAACTTCTTCTGAGTGCAGTTCCTGCAGGAGGTCTGTGAGCCATCAGCAGCCAAGAGCGGGGGTGGTTGAGGAAATGGGTGCCTCGGTTCTAGGGGGAAGGGGGGATCTGGGCAGGACGCCACCACAGCATATAAATTTTCTGGTCAGTCTTCCCCGAACGTTACTTCTTTCAGCTAAGGCCTCCATAACATTGCAGCAACCTTTGAGTTCATGTTTCATGCTTGACCATTACCTGAACGACAGACTTCCTATGTTGCCGTTTAAATAGAGACTCAAATGTGTTATCAGACAATTCAGAAAACTGCCGTTCTCTGTGAACACTGAGAAGCCTAGCAAACAATTGCTTCTGAATGAAGTCCACTATCTCTCCAAGGAGATAGATGATCCAAGGAAGCCCACCGGAGGCCAAGGTCAGCGTCCCCTTAGAACTTAAAAAAATGTCTTCCCAAAGCCTATATGCCAGAGAACTTCCGGCCCTGAGATTCCACTCAACACAGCATGGTAATGCGGCTTCGGGAATTTCAGCCTCTGCGAAATGAACAGGCACTTCAAGGACTCAGTTAGAATAGCAGGTAGTCACTAAAGACATATAAGTAATCGTCAGTACAGTGCACACAGAAGGAGGCTAGGAAATTAACTGTACTACTGTTCGGAAGACTAAAACGTCATAAAATACACCGCCAAAAGTCGTGAAGCTGGTAAAGTGAAATTTCTTCATCATCGTTTTGTCCCTTAATTTTTCTATAGATATCAGATGGAGTTGGAGAAATTCTGCTGGTTTTCCTGACTTTTTTTTCTTTTTTTCCCCAATGTTTATTTATTTATTTTTGATGGTTTTTTTTTTTTTTTTTTTAACGTTTATTCATTTTTGAGAGACGGAGAGAGAGCGCGAGCGGGGAAGGAGCACAGAGAGAGGGAGACACAGAATCCGAAGCAGGCTCCAGGCTCTGAGCTGCCAGCACAGAGTCCGATGTGGGGCTCGAACTCACAGACTGAGAGATCATGATCTGAGCTGAAGTCGGCCGCTTAACCGACTGAGCCACCCAGGCGCCCCTATTTATTTATTTTTGAGAGAAAGAGAGAGAGAGAGAGAGAGACAGAGAGAGGGAGAATCCCAAGCAGGCTCTGCACTGTCAGCGCAGAGACCGATGCGGGGCTAGAACTGAACGAACCCATGAGATCATGACCTGAGCCGGAATCAAGAGTCAGACGCTTAACCGACGGAGCCACCCAGGCACCCCTGATGTTTTTTCTCTAACTTCATTCTCTTCCGAATCCCTAGAGAAGCCTCTGGATTTTCAAACAAAATTCCGTTTCTTAGATTGGAGTGTACATGACAAGCTGTATGCTCTGTGCTGATACACGTGGGGTTCTGCACCTTTGGTGCTTTTCAGTATTTCCCTGGTGCTTTGTCAGCTCCTCTGGCTGTGTTGGGATTTACTACATTAATGAATCCCCGGTTAGCTGGTTTAAGGGGATGTACGTCCATCCCTTTTTCTCCATCTTAGGAAGTGAGACATGTCATTTCAATTTGCCAACGATTATCTTTTTCACTTGATGTGGTCATCATTAATTCCTCCAATTGTCAGCCCTTCTCAGCTACATTACTGGACCATCTGTTATGTCACATCAACCTGCTGTGCCCCAGCCAGGCTCCCTGTCTCTTTCTCCCTCTCAGGTTCCCATAAGCCAGGGCACATAAATCATAGCTTCCAAATATACTCTAAGCATATTCGTGTCCAATTCTATGAGAGAAAAGAACTGTTTCTCCAAAGAAGCAATATAATTATGGCAAAAGCCTATCCTGATCATCTATATTACAGGCTATTATTATTTTAATTTCACATTTCTTAAACTGTAAGATTGAGTCATTTGAGTGTCTTCTTTGATGAATTCCTGGGAATTGTCTTTGCCCATTTTTCTTTTGGAAATGTATTTTTTTGCCTATTGATTTGTAGATGATCTTTATCCACTACGGATATTAACCCATTTTTTTCCTTAATCTGATTTGTTTTCTAGTAAAGAAGTAGAGAAAACTGGATGTGCCAAAATTACCTCAAATTTAACTTTTGCAATGGAGCTCAACATTCTCCTTTCACAAATGGGCATCATTTTAATATGTTCATAAACCTGTCCATAATATCACCTCTCTTCTAATCTCCAAGGCTAGAATCTTCTAAATTATCTTTAACTCATCTCTCTGTAAAATCCCTCGTATCTGCAACCTATCACCAGATCTGTCATTTCTTTGCTCAAAATAAATTCTTCTGTCATTCCCCACATCTGTTTTTATTTTTGTTTTACACCACCTTCAGTAAATCCCTCTCTCATGCTTCATTCTGATGCGATAGAAATGATCTCCCCTGCCTCCATTATTCTCCAGTGAAAAACAGTTGTTTTTAAATCTCAAAGGATACTTGCATAACTTCGGGATTGACCTCAGGCAGGGGGAAAGGAGCTGCCAGAATTCCCAAAAAAAAAAAAAAAAAAAAAAATGTAGGTCTGACATGTTTTTAAGCACGTGAAAGAAGGCTGATGATGGTATCATTTAAAAAATGTAGACATACAGGCTAAAAAGAGGATCTCCAGGCATAGAATTGCAAAATCAAAGAATTTTAAAGCAAGTTGAACAGATTATGTAATCAAAGCCACTTATTTTATAGGTAAGAATACAGGAACCTCGAGAGATTGAATAATTTGCTCAAAGGTACATCTAATTATTATATATTTATATAGTTATGTTATATATATTATGAAATACAGATGAGCATTTTATAGTGTAGCATAAATAGGAAGTAAATACTTTAAAAACATTGTATTTTATTTTTAATTTTTTTAATCTTGATGTACCTTTGAGAGAGAGAGAGAAAGTGCGAGCAGGGGAGGAACAGAGAGAGAGGGAGGCAAGAATCTGAAGCAGGCTCCAGGCTCCGAGCTGTCAGCACAGAGCCCCATGCAGGCTGGAACTCACGAACCATGAGATCATGACCTGAGCCAAAGTCAGGCACTTAACTGGCTGAGCCACCCAGGCGCCCCTATTTTATTTTATTAATGGTACGAAAATCCTTTTTGCTCTTACTATTTTTTTATTAAGTTTTTAAAATGTAATGTTTTTTATTTATATTTGAGAGGCAGAGAGAAACAGAGCATGAGCAGGAGAGGGGCAGAGAGAGAGAGGGAGACACAGAATCTGAAGCAGGCTCCAGGCTCTGAGCTGTCATCAGCACAGAGCCCGACATGGGGCTTGACCCCACCAACTATGAGATCATGACCTGAGCTGAAGTCAAACGCTTGACCAACTGAGCCACCAAGGCTCTTACTATGAATTATGTTTTTGGTGAGTGCCAAATGAATATGCACAATCAACTTTTAAATTTTTGGATTATCCGGGCGCCTGGGTGGCTCAGTCAGTTAAGCGTCCAACTTCGGCTCAGGTCATGATCTCACGGTACGTGAGTTTGAGCCCCAAGTCGGGCTCTGTGCTGACAGCTCAGAGCCTGGAGCCTGCTTCAGATTCTGTCTCTCTCTGTCTCTGTCCCTCCGCTGTCTGTGCTCTGTCTCTCCCTGTCTCTCAAAAATAAATACATGTTAAAAAAATTAAAATCTTGGATTATCAGTTTGATATAGCAACCCAAAAGTTGAGAATAAGCTTATTTTGACACTTGGTTATTTAAAAAACAGTAGGTCACAAAGATATGTAGATTCATTTTTCAATGATAGATACATTTTTCAATGTAGATATTCATTTTTCAATTTGATCCACTTACTCCGAAGTTTTTATTGAAAAATCATTAGTAAAAATTCACCTTCCCTAATATCAATTCACTGTTCTTGACAAGTAAGTGGAAAATGCTGTACTTTCAAATTAAAAAAAAAAAAGTGCTTGAATCCCGTGGGCATGCCTCATTTTAAAGTGGAAGAAGTTAAAATAACTTAGAAAAATCTGTTCCCAAGTTTTCCAAGTGTGTAGAGATAAGAGACTTTTTACAGGTGACATATTTATATCTATTTACTTTACTTTTATTTTTTTATTTTCATAGAGAGAGAACACACAAGCAGGGGACAGGGGCAGAGGGAGAGAAAAAGAATCCTGTGTAGGCTCCATGCTCAGTGCAGAGCCGGATGTGGGGCTTGATGCCACAATCCTGGGATCATGATCTGAGCTGAAACCAAGAATCAGATGCTCAACCGACTGAGCCACCCAGGCGCTTCTATTTATATCTATTTCAAAATAAAATTAAATGATTATTTCCAGAAATATGTTTTCAAAACACTTATTTTGAAAAAACAAAAACAAAAAACTCTGTATTTATATTTAAAACGTCATTATACGAACTAACAGATTAAAGGTGTGAGTTTTTAAGTAACCACTAGGTGGAGTAATACTAAAAGTCTCATCAAAATAAAGGACGGCATAGCCGGAACTTTTTTTGTTGTTTAATTTTTATTGAAGATTAATATATACACACAATGTACACATATTTGACTACAAAAGGATGATAGACCTAAATATTAGAGCTAAAACTATAAAACTTTTAGAAGAAAGCATAGAAGAATATCTTTATGACCTTGCTTTGGATAAAGATTTCTTAGGAAACAAAAAGCATGAACCCTAAAAAACAAAATTAATAAATTAGACTTAAGTAAAAACTTGTGGTCTCTGAAAGGTACTACTATGAATAGGAAAAGAAAAGTCACAGACTGGGAGAAAACGCTTCTAAAATATATGTCTGATAAAAGACTTGCATCCTAAATATATAGAGAACACCCGGAACCCAATAAGGAGACAAACAATGCAATAAAGAGGCAAGAGATTTGGACACATCACGCAGGAAGAAATGTGGGTGGCAAATAAGCACACAAAAAGATATTCAACACCATTCGTCGCTAAGGAAAAGCAAATTAAACACAATGAGATAGTTCTTCACAGCTACTAGAATGTCTAAGTGGGCCTACGTGGGATGACAATAACAAATGGTGATATAGAGCAAGTGGAACTCTCATAAATTGCTGGTGGGGATGCAAAATGATACTGCTATTTTAGAAGTACAGTTCAGGGGTTTCTTATAAACTTAAATATATATTACTATTCAACCCAGCAGTTCCACCCCTACACATTTGTTCAAGAGGAATGAAAACACCGGAAACTTCAGTGGGCAAATGTCTATTTGTAATAGCCAAGATTTGGGATAAGGTGCATGCTCATTAATTGGTAAATGGATAAACATATGTATATAATGAAATGCAACTCAGCAAGGAATGAAGTCAGTATGTGCAGTAACATGGATGAATCACAAAAGTATTACAAACGGGGGCGCCTGGGTGGCTCGGTTGGTTAAGCGTCTGACTTCGGCTCAGGTCATGATCTCACGGTCCATGAGTTCAAGCCCTGCTCAGGCTCTGGGCTGACAGCTCAGAGCCTGGAGCCTGTTTCAGATTCTGTGTCTCCCTCTCTCTCTGCTCCTCCCCTGTTCATGCTCTGTCTCTCTCTGTCTCAAAAATAAATAAACGTTAAAAAAAAATTTAAAAATAAATAAATAAAAAAGTATTACAAACGATGCAACAAGGAAACACCTATACTCTACATGCCATTTCGCGAGTGTGTTATGTGTTTATTTAGATATAGATATAGATACATAATATGTAAAATATTATCATAAAATTACCAGGAGGATTACTGGGTCAAAAGCTATGTGTGTTTGTAATTTTGTAATTTTGTAATTAGCAGCTGTACTAATTTACACCCCCACCCGCAGTGCCAAGTGCACCTGTTTCCACACAACCTCATCAAGGGTGTGTATAAGTTCTGGATTTTTGCTAATCTGACAGAGAAATGGCATCTCAGTAGAGATTTAATTTATATTTCTCTTTGCAGAAATTCTAATGTATTACTAGTATATTATTAATATATTCTAATATATTACTAATATATTAATTAATTACATTTAATTTATATTTCTCTTTGCAGAAATTCTAATGTATTACCTGGTATTCCAGTTGTTCACCTTGCACACCCCCTGAGGCACTCAGACATTACTTACCGTAGCACCTCAAACTTGCCATGCAACTTTAAACCCCCGTGCAATTAGATAGACTGTTTCCTGATCCTAGAATGCCCTCACCTCCAGCATTTGCCTGTTGACCCCCTGACTACCCTTCAAAATTCTCGCCATCTTTGTGAAGCTTTCCTTGGTTCTCTTAGACTAAGATGATGTCGCTCTGAGCTGCTGTCGTACTTTGCAGCTATAATCTTACATTTCATGGTGAATTGCAATTATTTTTCCAAATCACTGTGAGCTCCTGAGCATATTACAAGGTGTATCTAAGTTCTATAGGACAAGGGCTTCAATTCATTCAACTCTTTATCCTCAGGAGCTGAGAGGGAAGGGAGTCTGGCACAAAATAAGACTACAGTAAATGTGTGCTGATCTAAAGGAATAGTCTCTGCAGAAGCAAACACGTTTCTGTAAGTACATATGCATGAATGAATGCACATCTATGAAGGAAGTTTTCTGACGAATAAATCTAACAGTGTAATTCTGTATCTAGTGATGATTTATCTCAAACTCTCCTCCCTGAGAATTCATTTTAAAAATAAAAACTTATGGGGCGCCTGGATGGTTCAGTCGTTTAAGCGACCGACTCTTGATCTCGGCTCAGGTCATGATCTCACAGTTCGTGAGTTTGAATCCTGCTTCCAGCTCTGCACTGATTGTGTGGAGCCTGCTTGGAATTCTCTCTCCCTCCCTCTCTGCCACTACCCTACTTGTACTCTCTGTCTCTCAAAATAAATAAATAAACTTTAAAAAATGTTGTTTTTTTTTTTAATCTATGTTGTTTGGTAGTCCAATATGGTCTAGAAATAGCTGGTAGACTGAGAGATCCAAGCATTTTCATTTTATGCTGGACTCCACCTGTCCTTAAAGGTCTTAAGGGACAAGATAATCTGAAATGCCAGCATGGAAGAAATTCCCTGCCTTCTGTGACACCTGAAGGCCGGGAAAATCCTTCTGATGGCGCTACGAAACACGATCTGAGGTATAAGGGAACATGTAGCAGATACAGCAAAGCAAGTGCAGGTATCGGGAAGGTGCTGCCCCCAGAACCAGTGTCTGCTACCTCTCTCTAGTTTGGCCAGCTCTGCCTGTATTCTGAGGGCCTTACAGAAGACCTTACAGAAGGCCTTACATCGGGATCCCTCACCCATGCCACCACAAATCTGTACACTGGTTTAAACCGAGAGGGCCCAGGAAAATTCATCATTATCTTCCCATCAAAAGTGTTATGCCTGGAAATAAACAACTTTATACACCTGCACCTGCACACAAACCCAGTGGGGAAGGTGCATTTCTTAGCGCTCATGATCAGCACAGAATCTTTTGTAAAATTTGTGGATAATGGGTTCATAAAGACAAGAAGCATTTCCTTATGACCCAAGGCCACTCTTGAAGAATGAGTACTAGGGAAAGGCAGAAAAGAATTGTTATGTGCTACTGAACAAGTATTAATTAAATAACTATGTGCTAGGCATCATGCTAGGAAGCGGGGACGAAAAGTTGCATAAGATAGAGTCTCTGCCCTAAAGGCGCTTATATAAACTGGCTCTGAGGATGAAACAATAGTAACATCATAGATTTGCACAGTGCTCTTAAGTTTACAAAGTGTGGCACATCTCGCAAATTCACTGCTCTGCCCCCTTTCCACACTGCCAGAACGTAGAGGCCATTAACAAAATACACAGTGCTATGGAGGGTCAAGGAGAAGAGATTCCTCGTAGGAGGGTGATAGGGGTTGGTTGTGAAGACTCCACGAAGAAGAAAATATTCTGGATGAGCTTTGAAAGGGGAGCATATTTTGTCAGACCACGATTGGTGGCATTCATGATAATAAATAACTTGTGCATAGATGTAAAGTCAAGAGGATGTTAGGGACAAATCTGGGGGGAGCCTGAGGAGCGTAACGGGGCTGCAATAGAGTATCAGAAGAAAATGGCACTGGATATAAAGGCTTGGGAATGCATGCTTCATTTATTGAGATTTGGGGTAAATTAAATATTTTTTTAATGTTTATTATCTATTTATTTTGAGAGGGGGGAGAGTGCACACAAGTGGGGAAGGGCGGGGGGCGGCGGGGAGAGAATCCCAAGCAGGCTCCAAGCTCAGCATAGAGCCTGATGTGGAGCTCCATCTCCCGACTGTGAGATCATGACCTGAGCCGAAATCAAGAGTCAGATGCTTAACCACCTGAGCCACCCAGGGACCCTGGGAACTAGCAAACCGAAGGGATGAATTGTGCTTTGATCTGAGATGGGAGAATATTGGTTTAGCTACTTCAAAAAAAACTCTTCATTTATTTCAAACTATCCCTCCTAGTTTTACCTTATATGTACCAGCATATGGCTTAAATATCCCTCCTAGTTTGACCTTTTATGTCTCCCTCCCAAAATCTTGTCAAGACTACCCTTTTCCTAGTCAGTCACTAATCCATTCCTATACATTTCTCCTCTCCTCCCATTCTCTCCCACAAGGCAGTTGTTTCTAGGATGATGAAATTTTACTTCTCTTTTATTTTAATTTAGTTTATTTATTTGTGGTTTCTGATTTTTCTGTAATGAGCAGGAAGTGTTTTAATAATACAAGCCTATTTTCAAAATAAAATGTTTATTAATACCTGAGATTATATTCTCCAAGATTCTTCTATATAAAACATAAGTGTTATTTTTCTGTAATCTAATATCATGCATACCTTTCTACAGTTTACCAATTATTGGATATCAAATTTTTGAATAGTGCAGAGCGGTTACAATTAGATGAAAATAAATTAGTATAAAAAAGAACAATCCAGAGGCGCCTGGGTGGCTCAGTCAGTTGAGCGTCCGACTTTGGCTCAGGTCATGATCTCAGAGTTCGAGGGTCCGAGCCCTGCGTCGGGCTCTGTGCTGACAGCTCAGAGTCTGGAACCTGCTTCGGATTCTGTGTCCCCCTCGCTCTCCCCCACTTCCTCACTCATGCTCTGTCTCTGTCTCTCAAAAAAAGTGAATAAACATTAAAAACAAATTAGAAGAAAAAACAAACAATCCAGGGCGCCTGAGTGGCTCCGTCCATTAGGCGTCCAACTCTTGGTTTTGGCTTAGGTCAGGATCTCACAGTTCAGTTCCCACGTCAGGCTCCATGCAGACAGCACCAAGCCTGCTTGGGATTCTCTCTCTCCATCTCTCTCTGCCCCTCTCCCTCTCTCACACGCACAGACACACGTGAGCATGTACTCTCTCTCTCTAATAATTAAATACACATTTTTAAAAAGTACAATCCTTTTCCTGGAGCTAAAAGAAAAGGCAAAATAGGTAACAATTCTTAAAGATGCAGAAAATGTTACAAGACCACCTTTTGACCAGCTTGCTTTCCACCAATATGAGCAATATGCTAGGCGAAGTTGACATCCAGATGGAATCCCTGGTCCTTATCCTCAAGGAGCTTAAAGAACCAGTCAGGGACATGGGCAATACAAGGGATGCCCAGGTGCTAGAGAAGACAAAGTGTCTGACCTCACCTAATAGGATCAAGGAAGGTATCCTGGAAGACAGTAATGTAAACGAGCCCCTGAAGGATGAGTAGGAGTTCCTCAAAGAAAAAGCTAGGGAGAAAGGGAGCACACAGGGATTTCCCGGCGGAAGCAATAATCTGTGCAAAGATACAGAGTCAGGAGTGCATGTAGCATGTTGAAAGAATTCTACGTGGTATATTGAGGCCAGGAGGTAGGAGCACATGTGTGTGTGAGTTGGTAGGAGTTAAAGGGAAGAACATAAGATAGACGTGTACAAAATGAGTTATATTCAATATAGTACACTACAGTGTGGAAGAAGTTACCGTTTTTATTTGTATGTAGTTTAGTTTCTATCTTCAAAAATTCTTCTTAAAAGGTAATTTATGTGACACCTATTATTAGTACAGTGACACAAATATACAAATTATTAAACAATACATTTGGCTGGGGGGCACCTGGCTAGCTCGTCAGTAGAGCATGGGACTCTTCGTCTCAGGGTCATGAGTTCAAGCATCATGTTGGGTGTAGAGCTTACAATGAATGAATGAATGAATTTGACTGTATTGGGGATGAATGCTCAAAACTGTTTTTCTGGGGTCAGTGAAGCTTCGAGACAACTGCTCTAGGTGAGGGCAAACCACGAAGGGTTTGAAGGGGAGAGGGATGGCAACAAGATCTGAAACTTTGGCAGCAGGGTGAAGGACGTTGGTGGGAGAAAGCATGCAGGCAGTTCAGAGGCATTAGTCAATGTGAGAAATGGTGACAGCCTAAACTAGGAAGGGGGTTTGGTGGGACTGGTGAGATTCAGATGGAGCTTGGTAAACTGACACTTTGTGCAGTGTGGAGGGGAAATGAATAGGAGTAACAGAAACAGAAAGAGGATGGATGCTGTGTGAAACAATAACAGGTGAGCCAAATCAAAAGTCCCATGCAGAAAAATGTAATTCGCCATTACAGGAGGCATATCCTGGTGTAAGTCACTGTTTATAATATTAGTTTAATGCAAGAATGCATTTTAAGCTCGAAATTTCTAACCCACACAGATATGACACAATAAATGTGCTGATGGTGACTGCCGACCCAGAAGTATACACAACTTACTATATTCTGATCAAAAGAAACATTTGAGGGGCGCCTGGGTGGCTCCGTTGGTTAAGCTTCTGACTGTGAGTTTGAGCCCCACATTGGGTGAGCTTGAGTTTGCTTCAGGTGAACTTGAGCCCCGCTTCAGGTGAGCAAGAGCCCTGCTTCCTTCTCTCTCCCTGCCCCTTGAGGGATTATTTCTCTCTCTCCCTCTCTCTCTGCCCCTTGCTCACTTGTGCCCACCCCCCTCAAAAAAAAAAAGTAAAAAAAAAAACATTTGAAATGTAATGAATTCCAATGGAAGTGGTTTAAAGTTCTGAATTTGTTTATACTTGTAAACACCATAGAATGTTGTGAAAGATAGTGACATAATTACAAGAGCATAGTCTCTAAAACCTTCAGAGAACTCCCATCTAGACATAATATAAAGCTACCGATAATGTCTAGAAATAGGCACAAGGTGTAGGAGTGAAACATTTTTACTCTAAAGCTATCAGTCATCACAAACTCAGTTGGCACATTGTGATAGAATGCTATTTTAAATAGTGGCTAGACTTTCCCTCTTGTTTTAGACCTAAGTGTGCGACCTTACCTTATTTTCCAGTCGACTTACCTCGCAAAGAAATAATGCAATAAAAACAAAACTTCTTCAAGTCCAAGGCTACTCTTTCGTATGCCCACTATTCACACTGGCTGTGCTGGATTTCACTTTCAATTCTGAAACAGCTCTTCCCTCTGCTTTCCCTCTACCGCTTTTCTCTCGATTTCATTTTGCCTTGAGTGTATCCCTTCTTATATTTCATGTTCCAGTTTAAACATAATTTCCCCAAGGAGATGTTTACTGTACCAACATATAGCTTAAATACTTTCAGTCTCTGATCCTGTGTACTTACTTCCATTTTGGTAATGTTTATTTGACCTGCAATTTTTTTTTGTACCTACCTTGTACTGAGCCATAGACATCCCATGGCCACTGCCTGGCTCCATTGGCACTCAATAAACATTAATTGAGTAAAATTGAGCTGTATAGGCCAGCTCTATAAATCAGGTCCATTAGGCCAGAATCTTCATCGACAAACTCGTAAGTGTGAGAGACGTAACTTAATTTTTACAATTCAACTGGATTTCCAGTTCAAGGCATCATTTTACCAGGCTGGCAAAAATTTTGTCTTGGTCTATTCAGTATCTTTCCCTCTTTTTCTCTACTATTTGCATAAAGCCAAGATACTGAGATGAGAGCTCATCTGTCCTTAGTGTCATCTGTTCCCTCAGTCACTTAAGACATCAATACCCACCTGGCCACGTCGAATTAGTCCAAGAGGGTTTCTCTGGAGACTTCCCTTTCCTATTTTGTGCCTCTTTTGAGCAGGGTTTTTCTCCTCTACCTGTCTCCATCCTTGGGCCTGTGGGACTCATTCTGCTTCCTCGGGACTGCAGAGGGCACAGAGCCCGCCCCAGAGGTAAGCCCAGGGGCATGGAGCTACACCTGTCACTCGGCAGGGACAGCACTTTTCTCTTGGACTCCAGCAACACGCCTCATCTCTTGAAATTCCTTTCAAGCCTGCGGATTCTTGCTTGCCAGGGTACAGACTGTGGAAGAGAGAGAGGAAGCTGTGTTCTTACTGATGCAATCTCCCCACTCTTTGTCTATTCATCAGTATCTTCTTTTTATCTCTAGGCCTGCTTTTAAAACTCAAAAGGCAGAAGAGAATACCCCCAACTCCCTTGCAGCCACATTCCTTTCCTGAGTACAAATAAAGGAGCCTAGCTGCTGCTTAGGAAAGACCAAGAAGACAGGAGAAAATGTTAAGGAAAGAGAGAGGGTCTGCATGAATACTGGTAAGTATCACAAGATTAGTATTCTGCTTCATACTCATAAGGAAAATCTTGATTCCTGAATGAATTATTTCTAGTGGGTTACTAATGGGAAATTTAGGATTACTTGCATTTCTTTTTTTTTAAATTAATTAATTTTTTTAAATGTTTATTTTTGACAGAGAGAGAGCGAGTTGGGGAGGGGCAGAGAGAGAGGGAGACACAGAATCTGAAGCAGGCTTCAGGCTGAGCTGTCATCACAGAGCCTGACGTGGAGCTCAAACCCATGGACCATGAGATCATGACCTGAGCCAAAGTTGGACACTTAACTGACTGAGCCACCCAGAGGCCCCTTTATTTATTTTTGAGAGAGGGGGGTGGGGGAGGAGCAGAGAGAAAGGGGGACAGAGGATCTGAAACAGGCTCCTCGCAGACAGCAGAGAGCCCGACCTTGGGATTGAACTCATGAACCATGGGATCATAACCTGAGCCAAAGGCAGACCCTCAACCAACTTAGCCACCCAGGCGCCCCAGGATTACTTGCATTTCTTAATCTGGGAATGAGTTAAAGTGCAATCACCATGGTGCTGTATAGAAAATCCCCTGGCATCTCCTCAGAGAGAACACTGGCTAACTGCCTGCTCATTCCAGATGCTGGACAAATGCTTCTCAACGACACTGTATCATAGGCAACCCTGTGACATAGGCACGATGATCCCATTTTTAAAATGAGGAAATTGAGCAAGTGTTAAATAACTTAAATTCACACAGCTATTCAGTGGCTTGGCAAGAATTTGAAGCCAAATATATATGACTGAAAAATCCATGTGTTCGCTTTCTTTTTCATTGCCTGTCACAGAATTCTGGCTTCATGTAGACCACTGGTCCAAGACGGTATTTTATTATATTTCAGTTTTTTATGAATTTTTTTAGTTCCCCAAAATAAGTCTGATTTTTTAAAAATTAAATTCATCTGACATTCTTAAAAGGGATTCATAAAGTATTGTACTGGTTTCGTAGGGCCACTGTAACCAGGTACCACAATCTGGGTGACTTAAAAAATGAGAAATTTATTATCTGACAGTTCCAGAGGCTAGACGTCAAAAACAAAGTGTCAGCAGGGCCAAGGTCCCTCTGAAACCTGTAAGAAGGAATCACTTTGCCTCTTCCCAGCTTCTGGTGTTTTTCTGGCAGTGTTCCCTGGCTTGTAGCCATAACACTTCAATCTCTGCCTCTGTCATCACATTGCGTTCGTTCATCCCTCTATGTATTTCTGTTTCTCTCATAAGGAGACCAATCATATTGGATTAAAGGCCCACCTTAGTCCTACCTTGTCTTACCTAATCACACCTGTAAGGGTCCTATTTCCAAATAAGGTCACATTCTGAGGTGCTGGGGATTAAGACTTCAATGTATCCTTCTGGGGAACACAATTCAATCCATAATAAGTATGTTCTAAGTACTTTAGGAATGAATTGTCACAGAGGTGCCTGGCTGGTTCAGTCAGCAGAGTGTATGACTCTTGATCTTAGGATTGTGAGTTCAAGCCCTATGGTATGCTTACTTAAAAACAAAAACAAAAACAAAACTGAACTGTCACAGTTTCAGCAAGATGGTCACCATTTCATATACAAGCGAATTAACACCTGCTCACTAACATCGCTTTATGTGAGAAGAAAAACAGGTATTAGTGAAGATCTCCAGCTTTTCATCATTAGCCATACACTTCTGGATTTAGTAATTTTTAAAACTTAAGTGGTGCAAGCAGTGTATAAAATGCTCAAAATATTTACAGATCAGTTCATAATAAATACTATTGTTGCAAAAACCTTTAACAGTTTCACCAAGTATTTTTGAACATGATTTCTCACTTAATGCTCAAAACAACCCTAATATGTTTTTCTCCATTTTGGAAATTAAGAAACTGGAATTGACAGTGTTAGACACCTGTGTTAGACACCTGCCTTCTGAAGACGCATTCCTGGGATATGAACCCAGATTTTGTTAGTAAAATTCTGGAGCTCTTATCACACATCTTGCTTGGTACATTTAACATTTAATGATGAGGAGGATGATAAAGAAGATGGTGATAATGATAATTGCTAATGTTCACTGGATGTTTACTGTGTTCGCAGGACAGTGCCAAACACTGCACATAATTATCTCTCATTTAATCATTTCAAGAACCCTAGGAGGCACAGGCAATACCTAAGCAGAGATGGCGGGAAATTAGCCCAAGGCTACAGTGAATGCTGAAGTCAGGATACACACTCAGAGGTCCTACTCCAGAGTCTGCCCTCTTAACCACTTCCGTACAGCCTCCTTGACCTTGTGAAGCCTTCCTAGACAGTCTCCATTTCAAAGACCTCGTCATGGGAGTTCTTGTTACACTGTTACAAACCAACTTGAGTGTTTTATTGGCACATTACAAACGAACATATGACTACCCCAAATGACTTTAAGCAAATTACTTAATATTTTCAAATGCCAGTTGTCTCAAGTATAAAATGGAGATATACCACAGTGAGGCTAAATTACATAACGTATGTAAATGACCTGGTACACATTAGCCATGTAATAGGCACTCAATCGTAGTTATGAGTCAGACTGATGTGATAGTTGGTTGTTTACAAGGTACTCTGGGGTTTTGGAGGAGGGGGCAATTAATTTTGACTGATAACATCAAAGGCCTTACAGGAAAACTCACTGTTGGATCTTGAAGAATGGAAAAATGTTAACAGGTGAAGAAGGGCATGCTATGGTCTGAATGTTTACGTCTCCCACAAACTCATCTGCCGAAATCCTAACGCCTAATGTGATGGTGTTAGGAAGTGTGAGGCCTTTGGGAGGAAATTAACTCATGAGGGCAGAGGTCTCATGAAAGAGATTAGTGCTGTTGTAAAAGATACTCCCTCCCGCTCCCCAGAAATCTCTTACCCCTTCTGCTAGTGAGGGCACAGCAACGTGCCAGCTATGTACCAGAAAGAAGGCCCTCACTAGAACATGACCATACTGAAGGCTGGATCTTGACTTCCCAGACTCTGGAACTGTGAGGAATAAATTTCTGTGCCTTATAAACTACTCAGGCTGTGGTACTTTGTTATAGCACCCTGAAGGAACCCAGACAGGACAACTAGGCGGAGAAGCCTTTTGGAAATAAAAACATGATTCTATACGTTGCCCCTGCCTGGAAGAACGAGGGTCACAAAATTGAGCGCTTTCATACAAAAGAATGGGACTGTGACCCTCAAATCTGTTAGTTCCACTGGTGTTGATGAGTAGTTCAAAAAATGTCCCTCCTTCAGCTATCAAGTCTGTAATTCTGTATTTACGTGTGTGGACCATTGCCAGTTACCCATGTCACTATTGTAATGGCAGAAATAGATGTAGTCACAGCACCGGCCCCTCTGTATCTCTCTTTTTTTTTTTTAAAGTTTATTTTGAGAGAGAGAGGGTACAAGTGGGGGAGGGCAGAGAGAGAGGTAGAGGGAGGGAGAAAATCCCAAGCAGGCTCCATGCTGTCAGCACAGAGGCCAACTCAGGGCTCGATCTCATGAACTGTGAGATCATGACCTGAGTCTAAATCAAGAGTTGGACACTTAACCTACTGGGCCACTTAACCCACTGAGTAGCCTACTGAGCCTACTCTATCTTATACCTGAGGAACCCCATCCTTTTCTTCTCTAAAACTGTCACAAATGCAGTCTGAGAGCAGTGAGCGGCCATACCCATAAGGGAGAGGTGAGCGCTTTGGTTTGGAGTTGGGGGGGCAGCTACTTTATTTCCACATGCAACCTGCTGGGCTGAAATCAGTGGTAACTCATCTCATTGGCCTGGGAGAGAACTCTCTTGTCTAGTCCCATTGCACTATTGGGGGTGGGGTAGATGAAGGAGCAAGAGTCCTATTAAGGTCAGTTGGAGAGAATCAGTACTTCTCTATAAGTCAGCAAATTCCAGGGTTCTTGTTCTCCACCTCTCCATTATACCACTGATGAGTTATTGCTTCCATGCTCCCACCATCTACATTTTTCCTCTTCACTGTCCATGTAAATGCTATCCACTCAAAGCTCACTTCCTAACATCTACTGCTCTCGTAATACTCCTATGGCACTCAGCTCGTGAATTTTATTATTTTGGAAAAAGCGGAGGCCTTTCCAAACAATCGCCTTAAACTTGTTCAGAAAACTGGCCTAACCATCTGAAAAACTATGTTCTAATTCCAGCTGAATCATTTTATCACTTACTATTACGACTTAAGTCTAAATTTCTTCTTTTGCAAATGAATTATATACTAACTATCCTACCTCAGAGGACTGAGGTTATGCCCCATATATGAATGTAAATTACAGGGGTGCCTGGGTGGCTCAGTTGAATGAGCATCCGACTGTTGGTTTCAGATCAGGTCATGATCCCAGGGTCATGGGATCAAGCTGTGGGTCGGGCTCCCTGCTGAGTGTGGAGCCTGCTTGAGATTTTCTCTGTCTCTCTACCCCTTTCCCCTGCTTGCGCATGTGCATGTTCTCTCTCTAAAAAAAAAAAAAAAGAAAAGAAGAAGAAAAAAGGAATGTAAATCACAAACTGTAAATCACTATCGAACTAAGTATTATTGTAGCATATTTTATCTTTGTAACTAGACAAGCTCTCTTGAGTATAAGATTCATGTCTTTTTTGCATTTCCCCAAAAATGCCTCACAATGTGCTACAATCATAGAAAGCACTCAGTATTTGTCAATAAGAAACAGTATTATTTTTATAAAGAAGAGGTCTTTGGTCAGTTTCAGGAGCTTTATACACTCAATATTATTAAACAAGATTTAATTAACATATTCATTGTTTTAAAAACCCAGTTACATTTCTGATTAAAGAAAAAATTTTTTTATTCATTTTTGAGAGACCGAGAGAGACAGAGTGAGCGGGGGGAGGGGCAGAGAGAGAGGGAAACACAGAATCCAAATCAGGCTCCAGGCTCTGAGCTGTTAGCACAGAGCTGTGGGGCTCGAACTCATGGATGATGAGATCATGACCTGCGTCGAAGTCAGAAGTTTAACTGACTGTACCACTCTGACTTTTGAATGACATTTACAAGTATTGTCCTTTTATACTCTTTTCAATCCAAATCTAATTGTTAGATTTATCAGAAATATGAAAATTTTCCATTTGAAGTTTCCAATTAAAAAAACACTTATAAGCAAAACTGGAATTCTTCAACATTTTCACATTACAAATGAATCTTTTTCCTTTTAAAATCTTTTGATATATCTATGTGAAATTCCGGGAAGCACAAATCCCTTTTAATTACATGTAGTCAGTCTTTGAGCTTATGGTGGATTTAGTATTGACAAAAGTGTTGTAATTTTATTTTTTTTAACTTTTAATTTAAGTATAATTAATGTGCAATGCTACATTAGTTTCAGGTATACAACACAGTGATTTAACAAGTTTATACATCTTACTATCACTACAAGCATAACTACCATCTATCATCACACAATGCTACTACAATATCATTGACTATATTCCTTATGCTGTGCCTTTTATTCCTTTGACTTGTTCATTCCATAACTGGAAGCCTGTATCTACCACTCCCCTTCACCCATTTTGCCCATCTTCTACCCTCTTCCCCTCTGGCAACCACCAGTTTGTTCTCTGTATTTATAGATCTGATTCTTTTCGTTCATTCATTTTTTTTTTCAGATTCCACATGAGTGAAATCACGTATTTGTCTTTCTCAGTCTGACTTATTTCACTTAGCATTATACCCTCTAGATCCATCCATGTTGTTGCAAATGGCCTGATCTAGCCTTTTTAATAATTGCATAATAATCCCATGTATTTTTGTGTGTGTGTATGTATCACATCTTCTTTATGCATTTATCTATTGATGGACACTTAGGTTAGTTCTATATCTTGGCTATTGTAAATAATGTTAAAATAAATACAGGGGTGTGTATGTCTTTTTGAATTAGTGTCTTCATTTTCTTTGGGTAAAAACCCAGTAGTGGATCATATGGTAGTTCTTATTTTTAAATTTTTGAGGAACTTCCATACTGTTTTCCACAGTGGCTATCCCAATTTATATTCTCACCAACAGTGTATGAGGGTTCCTTTTTCTCCACACCTTGTCAACAGTTATTTCTCCTTTTTTCAATTTTAGCCCTTCTGACAGGCATAAGATGATATCTCATTGTGGTGTTGATTTGCATTTCCCTGATGAGTGACGTCGAGCATCTTTTCATGTGTCTGTTGGACATGTCTTTATCTCCTTTGGAAAAATGTCTATTTTGGTCCTCTGGCCATCTTTTAATTGGATTGTTTGTGTTTTGGAAAAATGTTCTAATTTTAAAACATTTAAGCTAAATCTGATTTTCTCATAGGCTAGAAAGTTGTATCTGACATTCTATGATTCAACTACGTATGACATATTTAATCTGCACATTGCTTTTTAATATATTTAACTTAGAGAACCACAGTACTCATATAAAATTTTAACAAGTCAATATCATAGTATGTACCTACAAGGGAAAGGAACTCTGAATTATTATTTACACTGTGTCAATCACTATACTTATCACTTTATTTGTGTGTATATATATATATATATATATATATATATATATATAGTTTATTTATTTTGAGAGAGAGAGGGAGAGAGAGAATCCCAAACAAGCTCTGTGCTGTCAGTGCAGAGCCCGACACAGGGTTCAATCTCCTAACTGTGAGATCATGACCTGAGCTGAAATCAAGAGGTGGATGCTTAACCGACTGAGCCACCCAGGCACCCCTATACTTGTCACTTTAAATACAATTGATTCTTATTATTCTTGTGTTTGCCTACTTGCAAATGCCTACTCAGTTAAAATTTATTTGTAACCCTCAAATCAACACTCTAGTACGAGCTAAGGAAGTCAATCTGGGTAATTATGCACACAGTTTGGTATTAACTAGTTATCTCCCATGACCTACCATCCCCTTCTTCCTTGGTAGTAAACTCTCTGACACATGGCTACCCAGAATGTTTTCCAAGTTTCCTTCAACTAGCTGTTTTCATAAGACTGTTCTAGATAGTAGGAGGTAGACAGAAGTAGGAAATGCAATTTCTCAAAATGTCCATGAAGGAGAGAGACATGCTTTTCTTTACCTTGCTTTCTGTTGGTAGGAATATATGATGCCTGGAAGTTGAGCAGCCATCTTGGATCACAGTGTTATCGTGAGGACGGTGGACCAACAGGCTAGGAGTCTGGATACCTAACACTGTGACAACAGCCCAAGCCCTGGACTGACAATGTCCAGATTTATATGTATAAACACACATACACATATGTATATATACACATACGTATACATATACATATATATACACACATACATATGCATGTGTGTGTGTGTGTGTGTATATATATATATATATATATATATGAGAAAAACAGACCTCTAGCTTAAGTTCTTATTATTTGGACTTGATGTCACCTGCAGCTGAACCTAATCTGAACTGATAGAAAAAGTCATGCAGAAATGCAGGGCCATCACTTAGAGTTATAGAGAAGCAGAAGTCTACTGGATAGGGCACCGGGATGGCCGACGGGTAAATGGGGGCTGAACCCTAGCCTACGCACTCCTTTCCAAGCTTTGAATAGTGTTTTGTTTACCAAGAGCCTGATATATACTGGTGGCCTTGTAGAAAAGTCAAATTTTGTCTAGAATCTAAACTCTAGAGCAGCATTTTCCAAAAATTTTCGAAAATTTCATCTGCATACTTCTGGAAGAGATGATTTAAGGTAGTTCCCTTGAAGTACTTCAAACAATAATATTTAATACTAAATTAAATGGGCTTATGTTTCATGGTAGTTACCACTCCATTCTGCAAGTTCAGACCTCAGTGCTAGGAAGCGCAATAAGCAAGGAAGGAGACTGTTGAAGAGCAGAAATGAAAGAGAACAGAAAGCTCATGCAACATCATGTCATTAGGCAGTATTTTATGGTGGCTAGAGCACAAGCTCTGGAGCCAGACTGCCTGTGTTTAAATCCTGGCTCCCAGTGACTAGCTGTGTTATTCTGTTTCTTAACCTACTGTGTGCTAGTTTTTGCAACAGAACTCAAACACAAAGATGCTGTGAGGATTTAAATAATTACAGTGCCTGACATATAATGAACATTCACTCAATGAACGTAAGCTATTCCCACCATTCTGGTAATTGTTTAGCAAAGGAATCTGAAACTGGCCATGCTTGTTGGAAGCTCACTCTTTGCCAGGAATTGTACATATCTGACCTTTATTTATTAGGAAACTAAGTCTTAGAAAGTTTCAGTAACTTTCCCAAGGTTATGCAACTAATTCTAGCCCAGTGAGAATTCAAACTCCAGTGGGTTGGATTCCAAAGCCATTGTTTTCAACAAAGATAATTAAGGACAAGGCCTGTAAGATTTCACAAGCTTCCTCTTGTATATTCTTTCCCCCCTCATAGCATGTAGCAGCAAACTCTTGCACGCCATAAAGTTCTGTATGGGAATGAAGAATGGGTACACCGCAGATTGAGAAGAGTAATTGGAAGGGTGGGAGAAGTCTTGGGAAATGGCAAGAGTGGTCAACCTGAGCTGAAATTCCACCTGAGTCCCTGGGACCTGTGGCAAAATAAGAGAGCATGGGAAGCTGACCTGATATGAAAAATGGCTCTTGGTGATTTACAAGAAGCAGTACTCTCAAGATAAGTTCCAGTTCTGTTTCTCAGTGCCTCTAAAATACGTTGTAGTGTAAAACACAAAATGAATCCTATCATTCAACAATTTCATACTTTCTCAATTATCACTTACTTGACGGCGTTTAAGTAAAGAAAGAATTTACTAATCTAAAATATTTCTTTTTTTAGAGTCCGCATTATATCTGTTAGGCAAGAAATCTTTGTCTTTATTGCAAAGACATTATTTCAACATAAGTTTCAAAATCTTGCAAATCGGCTACTTTCGTTTTGCCAATTTGCAGAAGAGTAACTTTACCAGTTTCGACTGAAAAGCTTCGCATAACTATGCGTACCTTTGCCGAGGTAACTTCTTCGATAAAATCAACTTAACATTAGCGGAGGGGAACACAAGTGTAGGAATTGGGTGG
Source organism: Lynx canadensis (assembly GCF_007474595.2). Taxonomy (NCBI): domain Eukaryota; kingdom Metazoa; phylum Chordata; class Mammalia; order Carnivora; family Felidae; genus Lynx; species Lynx canadensis. Next base: position 69,373,223 of record NC_044320.2, on the reverse strand, counting down.
TAAATTTGACTCCAGAGGTTATGGAAGCATCGTGAGTTATTCTGAGCATGTGCCTGGGTTTTGGTGAGAACCAACACTTGCCGGCGCACCTCCTATTTGCTTTTAAGTGTTAGTGCCCAGAGCTCTGACCTGGCCACTTTCGCTGCACGTGCGAACTCTTGCGGAAGGCCCAGCAACTCTGTCCCGAGGGTGGTTGACTCACCCAGCCGCCCACGTGGCCGTGGATGGCCTCAGGAGGCTCTGGCGGAGGCCCTGCCACCGCTGCTCGCGCACCCGGGGCGGTGCGGCGGTGGCTGCGACGCTGCAACCCACCAACGTCCTCTCCGTCATAAGGAGGGCGCCGCCGGCCCTGCGCCTCCGGCCCGGCTCCGCAATCCCTGCCAGCCGCACTTCCTGCCCAGAGTGCGCTGGCATCCCATTCCGGCCGGCTTCCCGCTACAGCCGCCCGCCGCGCGCCCCGCAGCATGCGAGCCCGACCAAAAGAAGCCGCAGAAGCGACCCTGGAAGGTGGCGCTCGCGGCCGCACAGGCGCACTGCCTCCCCGGCGCATGCGTCCAGGGGCCGACCCGCGGTCCCCGTCTCCGGTGACGTGGCGACGCGCAGGCGGAGCCACGGTCGGTAGCGGGCGGGTGGGTGGGGGAGGAAGAGCGAGGTGAGCAGGGACGTCAGAGTGGAGAGCGGAAGGTCAGGGAGGCTCGGAGCGGAAGTGAGACTAGGGAGTCTGTCCGCCATTGTGGACCCGAGGAGCGGAGAGCGAGAGGGGGAAGAGCAGCCTGCACGCCGAGCAGAAGGGCCCCCTCCACGGACTCCCGAGCGCGAGGCCGTCTTTCTGGCTTCTCGGCGAGCGGCGGCAGCGGCGGCGGCTGGATCAGTCACTCGGCCGAGGGCGGCAGCCAACTGCTGTGAGTGCACGGGGAGAGGCCCAGGCGGCGGCGGCGGCGGCGGCGGCGGCAGCAGCAGCAGCTCTCGGGTTGCGGTGAAGAATGTCAGCCACTAGCGTGGATCAGGTGAGGGAGCAGAGGCCTCAGGCTCGGCGAAGGCCCGAGCCCCGGAGCTCCACCCTCGCGTGGGGCTCGGGCTCCTCCCCGTCGCCGCCGCTGCCGGCCCCATAACGGTGCTCTGGGCTCAAGTTGCTGCGGTCTTGCCGCCCGGGCCGGGGCGTGCGCCCTGCCCCCGAGCCTGCGGCCGAGGCGGGAGGCCGCGGGGCCGCGGTGGGTGGGGGAAGGACCGCTCCTAGGGGGCCTTAGGGCACATCTGAGGGCGGCCGACGTGGGGCTGAGACCAGGCGAGGTCTGGGAGACGGGTTTTGAGTGGCGGGTGGGAGGTTTAAAGACTGGGGGTGGTTGGGAAATTGGAGGCTATGGAGGATGTGGTGGGTTTTACTCCTACGCGGATTGTTGAAAATAACTTGTCTTTGATAATGTCTTTGATTAACACACTTTCTCTCTCTTTTTTCTTCTCATTATCACACCTTCCGTCTTGCTGCGCAGAGACCTAAAGGGCAAGGAAATAAAGGTGAGTTTGAATTATTTTTCTCTTATTTCTTAATGTTGGTTCGATGTGACTTCTAAACTTGGAGAGGGCCTTTTTGCACCATTTTGGGGGGTTGGTTGGTTTGTGTGTTTTGAAATGTATGTTTAGAGAAATATTCATCATGGCTAAAGCAGCGAAATGCTGTCCCAAACTTCTGTGGTTCCCTTGCTTTGAAGCCACTTTCATAGAAACCAGAGTGGCAGGGGAAACAGTTTTCTTAGTTGTATCTCAGTTAAGGAGGTACTAGGAATGTGGTGACATGTCTTTAATTTTGCAATTTATCTGTATTATGTAACTTCTGCCACAAAAATTTCTACAAATGTGTGCAGATAAGTGGACATGGTGTTCGACATTGCTAGGTTACACTGGAGAATGCAACTCAAGTTGTATTCCATGTCACGTTAGTGAAAATTGTACTGTTAATCACTGGTTCTACTGAAGTCAGTTGCAATGAGGCAGTAACACCAGAGAGATCAAAACTGAACAGGCGCAGTCCTGGTGGCAAGGTGTGACTCAAGCTGGTATTTTAGAAAGGACTGAGAAGGAAATAGTTTGTGAGGTTTCTGCTACGGTGATATGATTTAGTCTTTAAAAAAAAAAAGTACTATTGAAAGTAAAGCATTAAAAAAAAATAAGTGTATTTTGTGCCTCTTAATATGGAAAATACAGTCAACTGACTGAAACATTATGACATTAATCATGTGACATTAGTAAGTATAGAACAATAACTGCTTTCTTGGGACAGTGCCAATTAACATTACAGTGAATTATATATTTATAACATTTTGTAATAGGCCTTGATATCAGACTAAATAGAATTATGTTTCCTGTTTTTTATTTCAGTAGTATGGTATTACCTAAAAAATAAGATGTACAGTAGCTTTTGAGATACAAGTTCACAGTCTTTATTGGTGTTCTTTATACTCTTAGCGTTTTTATTTGCCTTTGCAAATTCGAAAAGAATAGGTTTTGAGTACTCAACTCAGTTAATTTTCTTTGAGTTGTAGTGCATTTTATTTGAGAATTTGTACATACCAGATAAATGGCACTGTATCAGATACCATGAATTTACCATGAATTTCTTTTGATTAAGGATGTATTTTTGGGGAGTATGTACGTATTTAGAAATTTCAGTTTTTAATTTTTAGAGGTAAAATTTTAATTTTAGAATTATTTTCTGTTGTAAGCATAAACTTCAATTCGATGTTGTTTATTTTAAATGTTTTAAAATATTCATTTGTAAATTTGAAAAGAATGATCCATTAATTTTTTTTTTTTTTGCTAGTCTGCTCATGAGGAAGTATATAGACTTGGAGATATATGAAATCTGTGGTCATTATTGCCTAGCATAAATTATTTTATCCTAGATCTGTGGGGAGGTGGCACTTTGCAAGGCTATTTGAAATGCTAAGTGTTTTGTGTTACCTGCTCTAAGGTAAGTATGCAAGTTCAATGAAGTACATACTTGTTTGACAAAACAACATAAAGCATCTACAGCATTGTAAGCCATTACTGAACTAATCTGTGATATAGTCATTTCACTTAGGTGGTATCTTTGATGTTATAGTTGTAAATTACCTATGACACTATTGCATATTGACTATAAATATTTTTTGGTTATTGAAATTTTTTTAATCCATCAGTGTAACCTCTTTTAGATGTATTTAGACACACAAAAGTATTTATTTGGATAGCTCTTTATTCTAAGAAATTTTCTTTTTTTCACCCTTATTGTCCCGTTCATAGTTTTATCCATGGATAGAACGATGGACTGGGATCACTAGGAGACCTGTGTTCTAATACTTCCTGTGGCTACTGACTTGCCAAGTGAGCTTGAACACATTGCACCTTTTGGTCAGAATTTCCCCTTCTATCTGTAAAACGAAAGTGGTAATTCTAGCTGTAAATCCTATTGTATGTTATGAGGAATGACAATTACGGGAGTCCACTGCTCTGGTGGCCATTTTATTTGCTGGATTTATTTTCACCTGCCTCACCTCATCTATTTTTAAGGTACAGGGAGACTTTTTCTAAGACATGGCAGGAGGGAAAAACTCTACTGGCCTAAAAGTATTGGTAATCATTTAAGATGCTTTAAAATGGTACATGCCGCAAGTGCACAAATACACATATACGTTACTTGTATTTTTATGCCCCTGCAGGGAGAATTACAAGGCGAAGGCAGCACTCCAGTGAACTGATAAAAGTAGCTATGTGTGTGTTTGAGAAAAACTCCTGTGCCTTAGCTGACTTGGTTTTCAAGCTAGTAAAAGTGTTTTACAGTTATTCTGTTTACTTTTGTGAAGCAGAAAGCAAAGTTATTTTTCTTGAACTACAGCCCGAGTGGTTTAAGAATATGAGTACTAAACTTGAATTCAGACCTTCTCAAACAGAAAAAATATATGTTGCTGAGGAGTTGTCAGAGTTCTGAAAGCAGAATCCTCTTCAGTTGACTTAATATAATTTCAGAGATGCTGTATTTCTTTTCTGAATTATCTTCATTTGACAGTGTTAGCCTAACACCTGTCTTTAGTGTTTTTGATTTTCTAAGGCTTTTTTCCCTGCATATCCTTAAGGATATGCACTAACAGCTAAAATGTGAAAGGAATTCTGTATCAATCTCTTTGTAAGGCAAAAATGCTTTCATAGTATACGTTGTAATTCTGGGTGTACTTTTTTTGGAAGTTTGAGTTCTTTTTAGTTAATAGATTTTCCTTATATTAAATATTAGAACTCTTTTATTATATGTGGCTAGGGTAGTACTGAAGCTTAGTAGAAATTTAAGGCTAGTTAACTATTGGTCCTTTATTTATTTATTTACTTATATCGGTCTGTAATTTAAAATTGATATTATATCACTGTTATTTATTAATAAGTAGAAGTTTTGCTTGCTAGGATAAAAGGGAACCTCTCCTTTTCCCGCAGGCACCACAGATAAAAGTGTCAGATCCCATACTCCTAGTAGTCTTGCTACCAACTTTCTCCTGTGCTTTAAGTGTAAAAATAGACCAGTACATGGAAAGGAGTTTATCTTTGCCCTCCTCTCTCCCCCATCCCTTTCCAACAGAGGGACAGAATTGCTTGGTACAACTGCAGGTTAAAAGAATTAGGTTGAATTTGGCTGTTATTTAGTGTTTCAGAAAAGTAGTAGAAAATGCAGTATTCTTTTGTGTCCTCTCCCCACACTCCCTCTGGAAATGATTGCTAAGCACTTTATTGTCATTTTAGGCTTCATTTTATTATTAATCCTCAAAACATTCCTGTAAGGAGATAGAGGGTATATGGTATTGTCGCTGTTTTTGTAGGTGGGAAAACATGATGCACAGATCTGTTGACTTTCCTAACTTGATGTAGTCAGGACCAGAGCAAAGAATCACCTGGCTCCTAAGGCCCATGTTCTATCTTGATTTGACTCTGCTTCATAGAGCAGAGGAAACAGGCGAAGAATCATGTAAGTCATCTGTTCTTTTTTCCCTGAAGAACTTGTACAGACTATGGAACTGGCTTGGATTTCTTTACTATTTAATGGCTTTCAGGTTCCAAGACATTAGTTTGTCATTAAGTAATGTTCAAAAACTACAGTCTTTAAGACAGCTGAATTTCTTAAGGAAAGGTATGGTTTTGAAACTCAAGGGCTAGCTTATTCAGATTCTAATTTAATGCAAATCGCTTGTCAGTATTTGTGCAGTACTTTTGATTAAATATTTTTTTCCTTAGATTGACGTACTCCTTGAATAACCTTTTAGGACTTTTTAGACATATTCATGCATCACTTACGCACAGACTGTATATTTACTTAGTACATGAGAATATTTTGTTCTTAGTCTCAGCATCTTAGAATTAGAAGAGAAAGAATAGAACAGAGGAAATGAGTAAGAATAGCACTGTAATATACATTTAGATGGATTTTAAGGGGGTACTTTTTTTTTGTTTACTATATGAGCAGTATGGGCTAAATTTCTGAGAATCTAGTGAATATAAGAAATAGATAGTTGTAATTTTGAAATGGGTAGCTGTGTCAGATAATAGTATGTACTAGTGTAATAGTCCAATAGTGTAGTGAAGATTTTTTTTGAAGAGAGACTAGACAGACCCCTTTGATGAAGGGGTGGTAAAGGAGAACAGGTATGTTAGAATCTTGTGGGCTGAAATGATTAGCCCAGCAGAAATAACCTAAGGTACCACCTCTTTATTTTTGGTTTTAGTGGCTGTTAACCTGTTTAAATTCTAGGGAGCATATTTAGTTCAGCCTTGGCTCTAATGCAATCCTTACCAAATACAGTTAAACCACCCCGGTGGAGCCAGGATCAAGGTGACCTTCATGTTGCTCTTTTGATTTTTGAGGGCAATGTAGTATCATAAGAGGTCTACTTTGAAGGCTTCACAGAGTAGTATCATTTCTTTGAGTGATCATCCCTACTCAGTGGGTGGCAAAGAACTAAGGTATTTCACCTATCTTTGCTCCCGTGCCACTGTCAGCTTATAATACTACATTTTTGGTTATCTAAACTCTTTGGAAAAATTAGGGTAAATCAAAATGTAATGATGCTATAGAGAAACACACAACTTAAATCCATACCCCCGGCTTTAATTTATAATACTTTGTGACACTGTATTTTTAGGCAATAAATTTTCACATAGTGCAGGGTTTTTTTTGTTGTTGTTTCTGAGGGATTAGTCAACATCCGTTAGAAACTTTCAGCTTTTTTCATCTCGCATGTGTTTCAAAAGTAGAATAGTACATTTAGACAGTGTCATTATATCAAGTTTTAGCCTTGTAAAACTTCTGTTTATGTGGTCCTAAAGAATTTTTAGTCTTATTTGGATCTTGTAATATTTTATGTCAAATAATATCCAAGATTATTGAATACTGTCATTGAATCCTCAGATCAATGAGGTAGGTACTAATAATAACCTCTTTGTATAAAGAGAGAGAGTTAGAGAGGCTGAGTCACTAACTAGATATCACTCAGCTTCTCAGTGTTAGAGTTGGGATTGGAACCCAGGACCTTCTTCTAGTCTGTATTCAAAAGCCTTCTGAGACAGCAGTCAGAATGACAGTTTTATAGAGCATTTTTGGAAATAATCTCTGAACAAATAAGGCATTATAAACTATTCTCTGGTTTTCTTATGTGTTGGAAGAACAACCATGGTTCTCTTTAGTGTCTTAACTTTATTTGTGCTTCCAAGTGAAAGTCTTTATACTATTTTGGTTTAGAATTAAGACCCCTTTTCTTTAGATTTTTTATAATTTATTCATTGTGATAACTGCTTCAGTGAACTTTAGCCACTTTCTTTAAGACATTTACTCTGACTTTAGTTACAAAGAAAGTTAATTTCGCTCTTTATTTGCCTTTATTGGACTAATATAAAGATATAACAAAGGTAGAGAACATTCAGGATTCTATGATCTACAGCACTATTTGAAGTTATTTTAGATTCAAATATAATATTAGGGAACCCTTCCAACAATTTAATTGCTTACTACCATGTTGATATTGGGGTGTTTACATTATATTTTTGGTAATGGGAGGTGTATATAGTTTATGTAATCTTGGGTATATACAAGCTTTGTAAGTTTTTGGTGACACATAAATATTTGTATCTAAATCAAGTTAAATTTCTAAGAGGATTTTTTAATGAAAAGAACAACTCAGGATAACTTTTTCTGAGTTGGTTGAAAAGTACTGAAAATTTTAGGTTATTCTGTCAGTTTCATAAAGGTAATTACCACACATCTAATATAAACATATTTTTTAGTTTCAGTACAAAACGGTTCGATTCATCAAAAAGATGCTGTAAATGATGATGATTTTGAGCCATACTTAAGTAGCCAGACAAATCAGGTAAGTCTGACAGTCCCATATTTAGGAAATTAAACTTACATTAGTATTAATTGATTTTTCAAATCGATGTCTTAATTGAATGAGGCTAACCATAACATGTATTAATCTAGTGTGCCTGCATAATAGTGAATAGCAGTTGCAGCTTTGTGGTACAGGAGAATTCTTTAGAAATTCTACCTGGCTGAAACTAGAGTGTGAAATACAAAGATTTGAAGATGGACATTATTTGTATGCGGTATGGTTAGATTTTTTTTGAACGTTGAATTTAACCTTCTAATGTCGCTGCCATGTCTTTATAGCCAAAGCAAATTACAAGATTTAATTAGCTACACATTCGTGGGAAAGGACTAGTTTATGCCTGAAATTTTTGGTTAATATAGTGTTTTCTTTTCCAATTTGAGTTTTGTTGGTAATTAAAGTTTTAATACAACTAGGTAACGTAGGGAATAGAAGACTTTATAAACATGCTCGCCTTCTATGTTATAGGCTTGGAGAATTTCATAAAATCAAATAACTGGTGACTCTTGAGATTCTTTTATGTTTGGATTTTTCACAAATAATCCTGTGAATTTGTAAATAGGTATAATTTAGATTTCAGCATTGAAAAACAAGAGTATTCTTTGGTCTCTGTATACCATATCTGCATCCGTTTGTTTATTAATAAAAATATGTCCTCACTAGCAATAAATTTAAAAAAGAAACTTTCATTGTTAACTAGTGTCTTGGGAGAGAATATTCTGGAATGAAAACTGCTTTTGTTGTTTTGCTTAAAAAACAGTAGATGAAAAATGTACCTTGAAATCTTAACCTCTAGATTTTGTTTACATTGTAAAAGAATAAGGAACCAAATATTATTGCAGACCTTTACAGTTGTAGGGAAAATTTGAAAAGAAGTAGTTCCCAATTTGTGGTATGTAGGATTATTTTCAGGACTGTGGAGCGCCATGGTTATGTTCAATCTGATCTACCTCTTGGTCATTTCTTGTTAACCACCCCCTCCTATCTGTTGATCTACATTCCTAGCTTATGTTGGGAGGGAGTAAATAAATGAGAAAATAAAAATGGGTGATAAAATCTATGAAAGTTTGGCTGCTCATAAAAGAATGAAAAAAATCATTCCATACTTAAATAATCTAATTTTCTGATCTCAATAACAGACATTTACTTTCCACCTGAAGGTTGTCAAAGAATGCTATCACCAGAAAATAGAAGAAGATCTTTGTTTTGAATTGTAGTGCAAGGTTTAAAAGAAATATATACGATATTCTATTATATTTGGGCCCATACAGTAATCTCGGTTAACATCTCTTATGGCAGTGTTTCCAACTTTTTTTGAGTTTGCCAACTTATTTTGAGAAATTCTGATACTATGAGGTATAGTAGATATTTTCTCAAAAAGGTCTTCGTGATCAGATAAATTTTTGATATTGTTTTAAATTTTAAATATTTGAATTTTTTGCTACTTGATTTCATACTCGACTATAATAAAATGATTTTCTAAAGCAAGGATGCAGTTATGAAGATCTCTGACTTACTTGTTCAGCCTCTGTTTTCAAGGAGTTTTAATGGAATTTAAATGTTTGAAAATTACAGCCAGTAAGAATCCTCTTGTTTTACTTGGTAACAGATCTTGTATAATTTATTTGTCACAGGGGCTTAGAGGATTGGTTTTTTTGGCATTCCACAGAGGTGCTTCAGGTCTGCCTAGGGAAAACCAGGGAAGGGCACCCATGATCCCACCCATGCAGCAACCAGAGCTGTGCCCTTCCTTCTTTTGTCTGTTTTATATATTGGAATTCTGCATAAAATTGCACTTGTAAAAAAAAAAACTTTCAAAGTTTCAGAAAACCATTATTTTTTTAAGAATTAAAAGTATTTATGTAGTGAACCCAATTTTAAGTTTGTCTCATAAAAGTTTCCTTATGTTGGGATAAAAATACCTACAAAGGTTTGTTTTAATGTGGTGTTTAAATAGAAGGTTTTAGGTTTTATATTAAATTGTTATTATAATTTGAATGTATATTCATATACTGTTTATTTTTTTTATAAATTTTTTTTTTAACGTTTATTTATTTTTGAGACAGAGAGAGACAGAGCATGAATGCGGGAGGGTCAGAGAGAGGGAGACACAGAATCTGAAACAGGCTCCAGGCTCTGAGCTGTCAGCACAGAGCCCGACGCGGGGCTCGAACTCACGGGCTGTGAGATCATGACCTGAGCCGAAGTCGGCCGCTTAACCGACTGAGCCACCCAGGCGCCCCTCATATGCTGTTTAAAGAGAAGTTTTAAAATTTGATGCCAGTAAGGGTGTATTATCCTCCCTCTCCTAGTCAGTACTAGTGAACAGGTTTTAGCAATTATGTTTCTGTAATACTAAAAATAATTATCTGTAATCAGGGCACACATTTACCTTTTAAAGAGTACTAACACTGGAATGTTGAAAACTGGGTTTATTGGAGATAAAAATTGAAAATTACCTGAAATCTTAGGAGTTTCACAATTTCATCTTAGGAGTACAAGAATTCAAGTTACTCATAATAACACCTAGGTAAAAGAAAATTTTTTAAAATGGACCTTTTAAAGCAGGTTCGTGAAAACTAGAATTGTTGGTGAAATATCTCAAGTAATTATTCACAGATTACAGTTATGCAAGCATTTATATTTCCTTGCACTGATCTAGCTGAGTAATTGTTTAATTAAAAATTTTTGCAGTTAGATGTGTAATATATCTTTAAAATTAAATGCCTTCATCTGGTTTTAGTATTATAAATAACAAAAATGAATCTTTTATCTGGAAAAGTGGTGAATGTTTTTGGCTAATGATTTAAATTGTTTTGTATACTTAGATCTAATTCGTATCAAACCTAGGGATACTTTAACACAGGTTGTTGGCCTTCTGTGGTAGAGTATTCTGTTTTCTAGTGCTCAGTTTCTTAAGGGATAATTTTTATAATAATTTAGAAAGTAAATGTTCGTCCTTCAGGTCTTAAAATTAGTCTTCTAAAGTTCCTCAGAATAATCTGATGATTAAGTTGATTGGAAAATTCAGGTTTAACTGGTACTGTTACAGATGCCATGGAATTTATGCATACAAATTTGAAGAATAAGTTGGAAAAATGAAGGTTGAGCTTGTCTGCTTTATATATGGGGAAATAAATTCCTAAGCATGTTTATCAGAGAAGTGGCATGGAGAGTAAGAAAGTAAAAAATATTTTGAATTTTGTTATTCTGAAAACTGCCCTTAAAGTTTGCATTATCTCTGCCTGTTGGAATGATTTTCTAACTAATAGTTCTATATTGCCACTCAGCAGTCCTCTTAAAGTCCGAGTCTGATTGTGTCACTGTCATGTTAAAGAGTAACCACAGCTTCACAACAGTGGATACGCTTATTATATGAATGGCCTTAAAATTGCTCCATTTCCCTCATCTTTGGTCAGCTTTCTCCATCTAATTTGCTTGGGGAAATAGGACTCATTATTTTCTGGAAAAATAAGTATTTTCTGAATATCTTCCTTCATGATCTGTTTTGTATTTGTGTATATGATTTATACACAGACATACACAGACTCATGTCTATCCCTTCATGATTCTTTTCTCATTCTCCCAGAAAGTTTTGCTTTGGTTGTACTTCCATTATAGTACCTGTCAAGTTGTAGTGTACATGTGTCTTCCTCACTAGACCTGGGAAGTGTTCCAGGTCAGAGACCATGTTCATCTTTGTGTCTCCAATGACTGGCATTGTATCTAGCACATAGTAGGCATTAAGTATTGAATGAACGGATTGGGTTATCTGCTAGAATTAAGGAACAAAGAATTACAGTTGATGAGATATTTAGGTTAACTGGGTACCATGTATAAAACATTTTTTGTGACATCCTTATGATTAGATATGTGTAGAGTATACTTTTTGAAAAGCACAATAATATTTTTTAAAGTATTAGGAGAAAATACACATAAGCATTAAAAGTATACTAGACATGACCCTCGAGGTCATGACCTGAGCCAAAATCAAGAGTCAGACGCTTAACCAACCAAGCCACCCAGGTGCCCCTTCACTTAACTTTTTAATTCAGAAGTGATTTCTGGAGTTTGAAGTACCTCAGGTTCTTAATGGAAAAGTTTTTGTTTTTCTCCTTACAGAAGTACTTTTATTGGTGAATTGTGCCTTTTCTATTTTAATTGAACTTATGAGACATTTATAGTCTTCTTTCTTGGAAGGAAAGTTAAAATGGATCTTAGGTTGCTATAAGTGAAAGACTGGTTATAATTGAGTTGTATTAAAATGTGTCAAGTCAGAGCAGTGATCTTGAACTTCTTGTTCAGATTTTCTTAGAGATACTAGAAGAACAATTGATCTATTTCATAAGGCTAAGGAATAATAATTAGAAATGATTTAAAAGTGTTAAGGAAGATCTTTTAATCTTTCCTGTATTTTAGTTTCCAAATTAAAAAAAAAAAACAAACCACAAAACTAAAGGTAAAAGGCTTAAGCTCCCATACTTTATATCCATATAGCTCTTTGTAGTTAACAGAGTAGATTTTAAAAATCTTTACAACTGATAAGACCAGCAGGTGTTACTCCCATTTCACCACCAAAGAGTGGGGGTTAGAGAAATATGATCTGAGAGATCACTGACACAGAAAGTACAAGATTAAAGAATTGAGTCTGTGTCCTTAGCTACTACATCCCAACAGCAGTTTATACTCTTAAGATATGGACTAGGTCTGAAATTATATCATGTGTTTGGTGATTAATTTACATTTTAAAGGGGTAAGTTGTAGTCACAAATGTAACTGTCGTTGATTGAATACTTAATGTGTTTTAGACACTGTATCTTTATTTCCTTTTAGTAGATGAGAAAAAAATTCAGAGTTTAAGTAACTTGGCTACGTTCACATAGCCGATGAGTACCTGGTTTGTGATTAGAGTTCACATACCTCATGACTTCACTTCAACCTTAGGTTAAATGGCCTCCCCAGATTGTGTTTCTAAGTTTATGCTGTGGGTAAAGGGTCTGCGGATCTCTTCTTATAAGTATCTTTCGTTATAGCCAATGATTGTGCCATCACCTGTATTTATCTATTGTTATTTTTCCCCTTCCAAATAGTTTTTTGATAGTGAGGGAAACATCAAACATTTCAACATCATTTGGTTTAAAGATTGCGTATCTTTATCAAAGAATATAGTAAAATTTCACTATAACTGACCAATTTACAAATAATGAATAAATTATTCAAGTGATTATTTGAACATAAACTGTTCAGTTGATTATGTCTCATTATAACCAGGTTTGAAGTAAAAGGTGAAAGTAAGTTTTGAGTTGTTTTTTTCCATCATCAGTAAGTGGAACTTTTGTTCCTCTTCACTACCAAGGTACATTCCTCTAATTGATATTCCACTTAGCTAGCAATTAAAAACTTATCTTAAATTTAGCAGAACATCTTTTTTAATATTACTGTTGAAGCTCTACTAATTCAAAATGTGTTGACCATATCTTTTAAACTCTGAAAGTTTCCTATAGTTTTCTTTTTCTTTCTCTTTTTTTCTTTTTCTTTTTCTTTTTCTTTTTCTTTTTCTTTTTCTTTTTCTTTTTCTTTTTCTTTTTCTTTTTCTTTTTCTTTTTCATGTTTATTTTTGAGAGAGACAGTGTGAGCAGGGGAGGGGCAGAGAAAGAGGGAGATACAGAATCCGAAGCAGGATCCAGACTCTGAGCTGTCAGCATGGAGCCCGACGTGAGGCTCAAACCCACAAATTGTGAGATCGTGGCCTGAGCTGAAGTCGGATGCTTAACCGACGGAGCCACCCAGGTGCCCCTCTATAGTTTTGTTCTTACTAGAACCCAAAATGAAGCCTTGCCTTTAGAATCTGGTTAAGTACTTTCATGGGGCTAAAACTGCTGAAAGAATTGGAAAAATAAATGGTTAGTGTTTGATAAACTGCAGAAAGCAGGCCAGTTACCCACTATACTGATGAAGTGTAGGTGGTGGAAATAACACTGGACAGCTCTATAATCAGATCGGGGACAGCAGTGTGCCTGCTTATTAGCCAGAGCTGTCTGTTTGGTAGCCCTCGTGACTAACCGAACGCATTTTAAAGTAATTTAAACTTGCCGTTTTTACAAAGTCTGTAATTGAGAGGTGAAGTAGTAAAAATTACGATTAAAAGAACAATGGAAAAGATCTCTAATAAAAGCCCCCACACCTAAAAGTGTTTGGGCCTGTTCCAGCCCCACAGGTAACAGAGTTGGCGAAATTTGTTTCCCCAGTTTCCAAAGAAAATTGGCTCTGGTTTTTTAGGAATGAGTACAGATGAGACCATCAGTTAAAACAGGGTGGACAAACTATAGCCCAGGGATCAGATCCACTCTATGCTCTGCACTCTGAAAAAACCCCTAAGCTAGCAGCCTATTTACCCTTTGGCCTTTAGTTTGCTAACCTCTGAATTATTATGGTTACAGATAAGTTAGGAACTTGGTATGTAACTGTGTGAAATTTCTTATCTGTGATGGTGAAATAAGAATATTCAACATAAGTTAGAGGTGTAATTTTGCAAAAAATTTGATTATGAAGAGTTCAACTTTAAAAACTTTCTACCTGGTCTGATTTTCCACTCCCACAATAGGTAAGGAATTACTGAGTCCACATTTAATGCCAACATTCTAAATTAAGACTTTGAAACTGATTACCTCCCTATTCAGCACACTCTAGTATTCTTCCCTAATGTGGAATTTATTCACTCTCCTGTATTTTATGTCTTTTTAACTGTAGGTTTTCTTTTAGAATGAATGTATCTGTGTTTTTCAGAAGCAGGCATTCAATAAGTGCTTGGGTGAAGTAAATAATAAACTAATAAATAAAAGGATAGTTTTAGTAACTTTAAGCTGAAAAAAGATAACTTAAAAAATATTTTAATCTATTATGCATGTTATATTGGCTGACCTGTTCATTTTTATTAAGCTTTTTGGAGTTTTATGTCACGGGGACGTCCTTGTCAGTGTGAAGCCCTATGAGTGCTTTTATTTTTAATAAATAATTTAGTGATCAGATTATACACACGTGAGTGTGTGTGATCTTCATGGCTACCAAGTTTAATAATCATTACTAATTTTTTCAAGAAGTTTTTCTTTGCAAACCATTGTTGGTGATTTTGAGCTTTCCTGAAAATTTCTCTAGTATTAAATATAGCAGTCAGTATTTCCAGTGTTGGTCTGTACGACGATGCCAGTACTGTTGTGGTTTCAAAGATGTTCTTCATTTCTTTCATATTAATATTCTGAGCATTATATAGGTAATAATTAGCTAATACAGTTGAAGAATATACTCAACTAAATTAGTCAACAGTAACCCATTTATTTCCCGTTCCGAATGTAGTTAAAATATACTTATATCAAGTATATTTTAAGAGTCATTGTTTTTTCTTTAAATAGTACTAAGTGACAGAATTGTTTTTTTGTCTTTAAGACCAAGCATTGCTGGAAATATTCAATAAATCTGTGTCATAATTAGTAATTTCAATGCAACTTTTATTTGTCTTAAGTACTTTTTTTTAATGTTTGTTTCGAGAGAGAGAATGAGCAGGGTAAGGGCACAGAGAGAGACAGAGAGAGAGAGAGAGAGAGAGAGAATAGCCCAAGCAGGCTCTGCAGGGGCCAGTGCGGGACTCAAACTCATGAACTGTGAGACCATGACCTGAGCAGAAATCCAGAGTCAGAAGGTTAACCAACTGAGCCACCCAGGCACCCCTCTCTTATTTTTATATCAGTTTTATTGGAATCATTGCAGAAGACAAAATAGTAAGTTAACTTTCTCATAGAGGACAATTTTGACAGTTGCAAAGTGTGTCACAAGTAACTTCATAATAATAAAATATGTCAATTGCCAATGATAGGCCCTTAAAAGAATGTCATGTGAATACCAGGTAGTATCTATGATGTTATTGTCACACGTTTATATTGATATACTTTCTTGGTGGTAGAGAAGTGGTGGAAATACTTTCTTGAGTGGAAGAGAGTAACAACAACAAAAAAAGCTAAATACTTTGCTCTAGGAACTTTGAATAAGAATGCCTATGTAAATTAAGTGAACAGTCAGCCTTCAGAATGGTATTCATCTTCCCAAGGTGACTTCCAGTTGTCCTGATTAGGTATTAGTTTAATTCTTGCATTTTGCTTAATTCTATACATTCAGAGGTCTGTTCAATACTTTAAAAAATCATACCTAAACCAAAGGGTGAAAATCTATTATCAGACATGTTTTTGGCTTAAACCAATTTTAAAATAAATCCTTAAAATGTTTGTTTTTTACATTGGCTAGTAACAAGTTTGAGGTTTTTTTCTTTAAATGGAATTTCGTGTTTTCTTTTATGGCAAATCATTAAATGAATCATTAGTTACTATTCACAAGTAAACATTGATTTAATTGCGGTAATTCTGGAAAAAATTGCAGGAACTCACTATTTCTAAATTAAAATTCTGATTAGGAAGGTGATAGTTTATTGGGTAAAATTCAGAAATTAGAGTCTAAAAAGCGGCACCTGTTATCCCACCATTTAGAAACCACAGTAAGGATTTTGTTTTGATTTTTTTCAAAATGAGCAAGACAAAACAAAAAGAAGCAAATTTGGATCATGCCATAGGTATAATCTTGTCATTTTTTTCTTCTCATAGTGTGAGCATTTTTTTTTTTTTAATTTTTAATGTTTATTTTTGAGAGACAGAGAGAGAGAGAGCATCAGCGAGGAAGGAGCACAGAGAGGGAGACACAGAATCAAAAGCAGGCTCCAGGCTGTCAGCACTGAGCCCGACATAGGGCTCAAACTCATGAACCTTGAGATCATGACCTGGGCCAAAGTTGGACACTTAACTGAGCCACCCAGGCCACCCTTCTTTTATTGTTTCTTAGTGAAAGTACAGAATGTAACTGCTAAATTGGATTCCATCATATAGATAGGTATTCTGTATTCTAAAATTCCTCTATTATTTGGCATAGATTCCAGATTTGTTTGATCTTTGCATGTAAGTTTTTGGATACATTAACTGTTTAAAATAAAGTTGGCTGTAAATGATCAATTTGTGTCTGCAGAGTTTATAAATCAGATTTTTGTGGAAATGATCTTTTCAAATTGTGCCAGAGGATCTGACTCTTAGAAATAATCCTCCTCCTACCCACCTCCTCGCTCCCCTCCCCCAAACCCTGAAATTTTATAACGAATATTTTAAAATAAAAATACCAGCACATTTTTGTTTTGATAAAACTGGGTTTGAAATTTTCATTTTATCTGGAAGAAGTGCATTTGGTTTTCATTTATTTAAAACTATTTGTTTTTAATCTTTGAGAGTCCTTTTTTCCGCCTGGTCTTAAGAGGATACTTCGCTCCTGATTATGATCTTTTGTTTTCCAGAGTAACAGCTATCCACCAATGTCAGATCCATACATGCCTAGTTACTATGCTCCATCCATTGGATTTCCATATTCTCTTGGGGAAGCAGCATGGTCCACGGCTGGAGACCAACCTATGCCGTATCTGACAACCTATGGACAAATGAGTAATGGAGAACATCATTATATACCAGATGGTGTGTTTAGTCAACCTGGGGCATTAGGAAATACCCCTCCATTTCTTGGTCAACATGGATTTAACTTTTTTCCTGGTAATGCTGATTTCTCTACATGGGGGACAAGTGGATCTCAGGGACAATCAACACAAAGTTCTGCTTATAGTAGCAGTTATGGCTATCCACCTAGTTCTCTTGGGAGAGCTATTACGGATGGACAGGCTGGATTTGGCAATGATACTTTGAGTAAGGTGCCTGGCATTAGCAGTATTGAGCAAGGCATGACTGGACTGAAAATTGGTGGTGACCTGACAGCTGCAGTGACAAAAACTGTAGGTACAGCCTTGAGCAGCAGTGGTATGACCAGCATTGCAACCAATAGTGTGCCCCCAGTTAGCAGTGCAGCGCCTAAACCGACCTCATGGGCTGCCATTGCCAGAAAGCCTGCCAAACCTCAACCGAAACTTAAACCCAAGGGCAATGTGGGAATTGGGGGTTCTGCTGTGCCACCACCTCCTATAAAACACAACATGAATATTGGAACTTGGGATGAAAAGGGGTCAGTGGTAAAGGCTCCACCAACCCAACCAGTTCTGCCTCCTCAAACTATAATCCAGCAGCCTCAGCCATTAATTCAACCACCAACATTGGTGCAAAGCCAACTGCCTCAACAGCAGCCTCAGCCACCACAACCACAGCAGCAACAAGGACCTCAGCCACAGGCCCAGCCTCACCAAGTGCAGCCCCAACAGCAACAGCTGCAGAATCGCTGGGTAGCTCCTCGGAATAGGGGAGCTGGATTCAACCAGAACAATGGAGTGGGCGGTGAAAACTTTGGTTTAGGTGTTGTTCCTGTCAGTGCGTCACCTTCTAGTGTAGAAGTGCATCCAGTGCTGGAAAAGCTAAAGGCCATAAACAATTATAATCCCAAAGACTTTGACTGGAACCTGAAGAATGGACGTGTGTTTATAATTAAAAGCTATTCTGAGGATGACATACACCGATCCATTAAGTACTCTATCTGGTGTAGTACTGAGCATGGTAATAAGCGTTTGGATGCAGCTTACCGTTCCCTGAATGGGAAAGGCCCACTCTATTTACTCTTCAGTGTGAATGGCAGTGGACATTTTTGTGGAGTGGCTGAAATGAAGTCTGTTGTGGACTATAATGCATATGCTGGTGTCTGGTCTCAGGATAAGTGGAAGGGCAAATTTGAAGTTAAATGGATCTTTGTCAAAGATGTTCCCAATAACCAGTTACGGCATATTCGCTTAGAAAATAATGACAACAAACCAGTTACCAATTCAAGGGACACTCAAGAGGTACCCCTAGAAAAAGCTAAGCAAGTGCTTAAAATAATTGCTACTTTCAAGCATACCACCTCAATCTTTGATGACTTTGCACATTATGAAAAGCGTCAAGAAGAGGAGGAAGCCATGCGTAGGGTAAGAGTACAGTGATTTTTGTATGTAGGGTCTTTTTCTTGGGGTGGTACATATGGATGGGTGTTCTTTAATGCCTTTTAATATTACATTTTGAGTTTAGGAACTTTATTCCGAAGGAAACCAACCACTCAGCTTAAGAAACAGAACTCTGCAAACTCCCTTGAGGGCCTCAGAGGCACATTAAATCCTTTTCTCTTTCCTTCCTAAGTGTCATCCTTACTCTGAATTTGCCTGTTCTTTATATTCAGGGGATAAAGGTCATTGAGTTGTATTCATCAAAGCCTAGTAAGTTCTGCATTTATAACTAAGCAAATTTAGGAACTGGTGAGGGACTCTAATCACTAATTTTAAACATTAGTTTTATGCAAAAACGTGCTTAGGATTTTGAAACAGCTTTTAAATAAATGTTTGAATATAATTTATTTTGTATTTGTGAGAAAACAGATTTTTCCCCGAAACTCCTTCCTGAACCATTTGTTAAAATATTTGAGAGAGAGCTCGTGAGCAAGCAGGGGATGGGGACAGAGAGAGGGAGAGAAAGAATCTCAAGCAGGCTCCACACACTGGTGGCGCAGAGCCCGGTAAGGGGGCTGAGATTCACCAACCGTGATCTGTTATGATCTGAGCCAAAATCAAGTGTCAGACCCTTAACCAACTGAGCTACCCAGGCACTCCCTTCCTGAAACATTTTCATAATTTGTACATTTAAATTAAGCACTTGTATAAAGTATAGGAAGGATCTGACTTTAGGAAGGCAGTTTAGAGTTGGGAATGCATGGACTTTGAGATTTTGATTGAAGAATTTGATTTCTTATTCTGTTATTGACCCTCTCTGAAACTCGTGAGACTTTCCTGAAGTTATGCACTGTTTTTGCTTGCGTCATGTAGGCCAGAATTTGGTCACGGGGCACAAAGGCAAGACAGCTGGGGAATGTTTTCTGTTCCAAACCGCAGAAGAAAATTGGGGTCCTATTTTTAGGAGGAAAAGAGAGAATGGATATAGTAGACAACTAGCAGATTTTTCCATAGACAGTACATTCAAATTTCTTTTCAAATGCCGCAAGGGTAAAGTTACTAGAAGCTTTTTAAAAATATTGACTGGTAGAGAAAGAGATACGGGAAGAGCATGCAAGCAGGGGAGAGGGGCCAAGGTTGAAAGAGTCTTAAGCAGGCTCCACACTTAGCATGGAGCCCGATGCAGGGCTCAATCTCACAACTCTGGGATCATGACCTGGGCTGAAGTCAAGAGTTGGATGCTCAACTGACTGAGCCACCCAGGTCCCCCAAGTTAGAAGCTCTTCTAAGAAATTATGTTGGTTGCTATGGAAAGCTCTTACGTAGCAAATGTCAGTAATTTGTTTCTATGTGTGAACTTAAATATCTGTGGCTTCTTAATCTTTGCAGACAAGGGAACTATTTGAGCAAACGTTCCTCACTGGTGAATAATATTGAAATAATAATTCTAGAACAGTAGTTTGCAAACCTTAAGCTGCTTAAATTATTGGGATGCTTCTTGGAATGCAGCGGTTCTTCCGCTGTAGGAAAATCTGATCAATGGATGGCCCTTGAACAAATGTGCAGGTCAGGGGTGCCCCCCCCACCCCCCAATTTCCATAGTTGGAAATTTGTGTGTAACTTTTGACTCACCCAAAACTTAACCACTGATAGCCTGCTGTTTACAGGAAGCCACCTTGCTGATAACATAAACAGTCGATTAACACACATTTTGTATCTTACATGAATTATATACTGTAGTCTTACAGTCGAGTAAGTGAGAGAAAACATGGTATTAAGAAAATCATCAGGAAGATAAAGTACATTTACAGTCCTGTATTTAACAGAAAAATCTACATATATGCCAATGCACACAAGTTTAAACCCATGTTGTTCAAGGGACAACTGTATTTCATAAAGGACCTGCTGGTGTACATTTTTAATAGATACCTTAGGTGATTCTGGTGCTAGTGATTCCGGTTAAATGTGGGAGAAGAGTGAAAAAGGAGGATCAAAAGTAGCTTCTGAACTTTTGAGCTCAGCAGGTGAGTAAATGGTCGTACTGTAACTGCCATGACCAATAGTGGATCAGTAGAACTGATTTGGGGTATGAAAAGTAGGATGCAGGTTTCTTTTTGAGGAGGTGGTGATTTTAAGGTGTTTTTGAGAAATATGGACTGTGAAATCTGTGATTAAGCAGTTAGATGTGAGAGTCACACATTTGGGAGCTTTCTTTTCTTAAATAGTTGATTCCACGAAAGTGGGATGAGATTGCTCAGGGGAAAAAGATGCATGGCAAGGAAATATTTACCAATTTTTTTTTTCTCTCCCACCACTAAGGGGTGGTCACCCTTGTATGTCTTCCACATTTCTTACCTACCCGGTCTGCAAATTTAGCCCTAGTTTATTATTTTTTTTAATATAATTGTCTCAGGAATTATTTATGACAGTTACATATTGTTTTTATAATCACGTATATACCACAGTGATTTAAACTTAATTTTTAAACTTAAAAATTTTACATTTAAATTGTTTCAGAGTTTACTGCCAGTCTTTTGATGGTATATAATCCATCTTTGACATGCTTATTTTGAATCTTTTTTTTGTTGTTCAGCCTTATGTGACATATTTGATAATTTTTTTTTCAGTTTATTTATTTTGAGAGAGAGAGTGAGTGGGGGAGGGACAGAGAGAGGGAAAGAGAGAATCCCAAGCAGGCTTCACACTGTCCCATGAACTGTGAGATCTTGACCTGAGCTGAAACCAAGAGTTGGACACTTAACAGACTGAGCTACCTAGGTGCCCCTTCCATATACTCTTCAACTTGTTTAGTTTTTTAAAATTTACCTACAGTAAAATTGTAAATTTGTAAATTCCCTTTTGCTGACTTGTAGTCAAGTGTTTCCCTCCCCCTTTGATCAATCCATTCTCTGTCTCTATAAGGCATTTTTCATAATGTCATGTAAACGAAATTACATAGTGCGTAATCTTTTAAGATTTCTTTCACTTAGCATATCTTTGCAGTGTATCAGTGTTTTATATATCAATTCTTTGTACCTTTTAATTATTAAGTACCATTCCACTGTGTGGATTCACCATAGTGTTTTTATCTTTCATCCTTTAAAGCACTTCTGAGTTGTTTCTAGTTTTGGGGGAATGTAAATAAAGGTCCTATAACTTTGTGTATATATCCTTTTTAAAGTTTTTTAGGGGTAGTTGAGTGGCTCAGTCGGTTAAGCATCTGACTCTTGATTTCTTTTCAGGTCATGATCTCGGTGTTCGTGAGTTCAAGTCCTGCGTCAGGTTCTGTGCTGATAGCACGGAGCCTGCTTGAGATTCTGTCTCCCTCTCTCTCTCTCCTGTCCCTTGCTGGTGCTCTCTATCAAAATAAATATTTTAAAAAAAGATAAAAGTTTTAAAAAAATTACATAGTATAATTCACTTTTTGAGAAGTACAGTTCCATGAATTTTAACACACTTATAGATTTGTATAACTATCACCATGATCAGGATACAGAATAATATCATCATCCTGGGAAAGCTATCTTGTACTATCCCTTCATATTAACATTCTTCCCCCATATCTAACTTCTGGCAACCGTGATTTGGACTCAGTATAGTTCTTTTTAAATTGAAGTATAGTTGACATACAGTGTTATTTTCAGGTGTACAACTTAGTGATTCAACATTTACATACATTACAAAATGCTCACCACTGTAAGTATAGTTACTGTCACCATACAGAGTTATTACCATATTCACTATACCTTGTTCTGTGCTTTTGTACTTATAACTGGAAGTTTGTACCTCTTAATCCTCTTCACCTCTTATACCCCTCCCCACCCTCCCAACTTTGTTGATTTTTAGATTACACATATAAGTGAAATCATATGGTATTTGTCTTTCTCTGTCTGACTTATTTCACTTAACATAATACCTTCTAGGTTCATCCATGTTACCACATGTGGCAAGATTTCATTTTTTTTAACGGCTAAGTAAAGTCCCATTGTGCGTGTATGTATATACATCACATCTTTCTTCATCCATTCATCCATTGATAGACACTTGGCATTGCTTGCATATTTTGCTATTATAAATATTGCAGCAATAAACCTAGGGGTGTTATATATATTTTTAAATTAGTGGTTTTGTTTTCTTTGGTTAAATACCCAGAAGTGGGATTACTGGATTGTATGGTGTTTCTATTTTTAATTTTTTGAGGCACCTCCATACTGTTTTCCACAGTGGCTACACCAATTCCCATTTGCCCAAACACTGCCCAATGTTTCCCTTTTCTCTAAACACTCGCCAGTACTTGTTATTTCTTGTTTTGATGCTAGCCATTCTGACAGGTGTGAGGTGAGATTTCATTGTGGTTTTGATTTACATTTCCCTACTGATTAGTGATATTGAGCATGTTTTCTTGTCTGTTGGCCACGTCTTTGGAAAAATGTTCATTCATGTCCTTAACTCCTAATTGGAACTGTCATTTGTAAATCTCTTTTCCCATTCAGTAAGCTACCTTTTAGTTTGTTGATGATTTCCTTCGCTGTGCAGAAGCTTTTTAGTTTGATTCATTGTAGTTTTATTAGTATCCTTTTTTGTGAAATGATATTTTAAGACTCATTTTGACCTTTTTCTGTCATCATTGAACCTGGAAGAGGATCATCCAGGTCAGGTATTTGCTCCAAAACAGGGTTATTGTTGTTTTTTTTCCTTTCTTCCTTTTAATGTTTAGTGTTAGTTTCACATTCTCTTCCTGCTGCAAATGTGGAGACAGGAGAATCCTGTTGATTGTTAACTTTACCAGTCAAATGATTCATCAGCCTGTGAAGAGTGAGAAGGGAGAGCCAGTACAATGAATATGCTAGTGGGTGAAATTTAACTTTTCTTTGAGTTTGAAACGGCCATGTCGGGGAAACTGTTTTCTCTGTTTATTGACTGTTTTGCATTTGGGGTATCACGTGTCCTTGCCCAGTTTTCTTCCTGGTGCTGTTATCCCTTGTCCAGCAGGAATGTGTAAATTTTCATTTGTAGATTTTCTCTTAGATAATGTTGTGCTTACACTTTAGCTTTCCAGCATAACTGCTTTTAAATACGCTTGGCAACCCAGTGATAAAGGATGTGTTCCCCCTCCGTTGTAGGTTCTCCTTGGCTCCATCAAAAAGGACAAATTAGTAGTGTTTTGCTAGAATTTTTTTTTTTTTACTTGTTATGCCCATTTTATTTGTTAAAGAAAAGGATTTGCAAGTCATTGTTTAGTGTTCTCTTTTAACATGACCCCATCTGTCTTGTGTTTTGCTGAAATTCTTCAAAGCTTCTGATATGTGGAGGTCACATTTTCCCAGATGCAAATTCTTCAGTCTTTGGGTAAAGTAGGGTTTCTTAAGACCCAGAATAGCACTAATTATAAAAGAAAAGATTGATGAAATTTGACCAGTTTAAAATCTGTTCATCAAGGGGCTCATCAGTCAGAGAATGCAACTCTTGATCTCAGGGTCGTGAGTTCAAGCGTCATGTTGAGCATGGAGTCTACTTAAAAAAAAAAAAAATCTGTTCATCAAAAGATGCTTTAAGGAGGGTAGAAAGACATGTAAGGCCCTAGGAGGAATTTGGACATAAATGACCAAAGATTAGTTAGTATCAAGAATGTAGAAAGAACTCCTGTGAATCAGTTTAAGAAAAAAGATGAACCCAGTTGAAAAATGGGCAAAAGATAGATTGAAACAAATATGGCTAAAAAGTATATGAAAAGATACTCAGTCTTATTAGGGAAATACAAATCAGGAGTATAATGAAAAAATTTTTTATATCCATTTATTTGGTGAAATTGAGAAATTTGATAGTATCAGGGATGAGACTGTAGATCAACAAAAGCTCTTCTACAGCTGGAGATAGGACCATTAAATTGATAACAGCCATGTGGGGAAGTAATTTTGCATTTTTTTGTAAAGCTGAACAAAATTTCATATATTTTATAATTCAGTTCTTTGTGTACACACATGCACGCACACACACATACATAGCTAAGAGAAACTTCCTAAATACATCAGAAGACACACAATAATGTAGATAATAGTAAAAAGACTGGGAACAACCTAAATGTTTATCATCAGGAAAATAACCAAAATATATTGGTGCCATAATGATAGAGTAGAATTGATTGAACTGTAGCTACATGCAGCTGTATGTGTGAATCTTTTTCCTTCTTTTTATTTGGACATAATTTTTAATTTATTTGGAAGAATAAGAATAATATGTGAAACACACACATGCCTTTTATCCAGATTCACCTATTAGTGTTCTTCCCTGTTTGCTTTTTTCATAAATTTGAGAGTAAGTTCCCTATATCATGGCTCTTTACCCCCCAAAAAGTATAGTGTCTGTTTCCTAAGGATAAGGGTATATAACCACCATACTATTATAAGTTGATTCTCACTGTCCTTTTTGCCATTTTTTTTCTTTTTTCTAGTATAAGATCTGGTAAAGAAGCTAAAATAGCCTAAATAGAATTAGCCAAAATAATTTTAAATAGTAAGAACAGTTTTAGAAAGCTTATACTAATCTGACCTCAAATCTTTGCCTTTCCCTGGTTTGGGAAGATTTTTTCTTACGCTTTTTCAGGGAGTTACTAGTTTTAAATTTTACATTTGGGTCTGTGGTTATTATAACTTTCATTTCTCTTTCTAGTGTTCATGTTTTTATTTAAGTTCTTAGGCCTACTTATGATAAAAGAAGGATTTTAAGAGGCTAAGTCCATCTTCTCATCACTGGGTCTTTAATTGACTTTTGTTTGTTTGTTTGTTTGTTTGTGGTTATTTTGACAACAGAGGAATTCCCCAGGTTGTCTTGCCATCAAAGCACTCAGTGGAGGAGCCTGCTAGACATCCTGTCAGGTTGTATAATACTGAGAAAGTCATGCTGTCGCTTTTAAACTAAGGGATATTGGTGAAACTTAAAACTGGAAGAGAAATCCGTGCTAATTATCATAGTATTTGCCTCATTCTTCATTCTTACTATTTTAACACATACTTTTGATAGCAAAATATTTTATTAAAGTCAAGCTTAATGGCAGAACAACCAAGGCAAACTCACTAAAAGGATTCAGGAACAGAAGATAATTTAAAATATAAAACAAAATTTATTTTGTTCTTAGGATTCATATGTAAAAAGAAAAGAAAGCCAGAAAATGTTTTTGGAAATGAGAAATACGAATGTCAAAATAAAAACAATACAGCAAGCAAGCAGGTAGTAAAATAAATGCTCATGTTTTAGAGCTAGTTTATCTGGAGTTTCAAATCAAAGAAATTTCCATATGTGGAGTAATAGAGATGAAAAATACAAAAGGTAAAAACAAGTGATGGAAAGAGGGGACGCCCACTGTCTTTCTAAAGGAGTGTTGAAAGAGTATAGGAAAAAAACCATCAAAGGGAAGAATGGTTAGAGAAAAATGCCCAGAGCCAAAGGTTGTATGTTTTCAGTGGGAATGGGCTCAAGCTGAGTGACTAGCAGCATTATTTCCAATTGAAAAGAATTAAAGATAGGATAAAGAGAAAATCTTGAACTTCCTGAGCAAAAGACAAACTGCCTTCTACAAGGGAAGGAGAATCAGACTATCAGAATTTTTCCATCTACAACTCTGGATACTCCTATGGAAAATCTTAGAGTAGAGGGGAATGGGGTATATAGAATTATATTCTTAAGGTCAGTGTCCCATTATATCAGTGAAGGGGAAACGCAAGCTAAAGAGAATTTCAGGTGTACAAGAGTAGCCGCATATCCTTCATGAGAAGGTAACCTGAAGAGGTTTTTTAGCAGAATGAAAAAGGTATTCAAGAAAGATAATACCTGGTAACTGGTTATACTAGAACAAGTATCTCTCAGCAGGGGCAGAGTCTATGTATCAGACAGGTCTTCATTGTATGTAGTGTATCTCAGGACTATAAGCATCTCCACTGTGGTCTTTAAAGCCTGACAGATGAAATGAGCCCTCAGTGGGGAACCACTGACCTTGGAGAAGTGAAGGAAGCTAAAAAGAAAATAAAATTCTAACTAAAAGAAAATAAAACGTTTCTAAGTAATCATGTTCACAGAACATAAGTTCTGTGAGAGCAGGGCTTGCTTTTGTTCTCTGCTGAATCCCTAGCACCTAATGACTGGCACATAGTAGCTGATTAAATATTTGTTGAAGGAGTAAATGCTTTGAAGAATCTCTTTCCTTTGGGAAAGTTTGAATGTCATTGAATTTTTATTTATTGGTTTAAATTGCTGTACTTTTTTATTTAGGAACTCTGTACTCAGTTATTCAAGTTACATAATAAATGCTGCTGATTATTTTTCCCATTTGTAGAAATGGACAATAGTATATAAAAGATTTAATTATAGTTAGAACAAAATGTTATGAGATGGAATAGAAGGAGAGAAAGAATTGAGGAAGGGTAAATAAATGCACTGTTTTTCTCATCTGAAGGTAACAGATTATTGTTTAAAGATGATATATCAAGCAATTGTGCCTCAAGCATATTATTTAACGTCATAAAGACAATCACTAAAACTAAAAATAGTGTGGCTTCTAGTGTAAGGGGGGGGGAAGAGAAGGAAAATATAACACGTCCACTGTAATACATTACTTATCATATACAATGGGAATTGATAGTGTTTGCATTGAAAGAACAAGAAACTTATGTGTTAGTATGCTACTTAAAGTTATAGTGGCGACCCATAGGAGGAACTTAGAAGGGGCTAGAGGTGGGTACAGGAGCTTACTTTTTACTTGAACTTGCTATTTGTATATATTACTTCTAATGATAAAGCTAGTTTAATTGCAAAATAAGAGAAAGAAAACAAAGAACTAATAATGTTCTGAGTATATTTGTACAGATAAATATGAGTAATCTGCACAGCAGTAGAATCTACTTTTGACTATTTAGATAATCTTTTTATTGAAATATTACTTCTGCTGTACTTGAATGTGAGTCATTTAGATCCTACTAGATATTCTTTGGTTATAAATCCTTATCAGGAAACCTAATCCCAAGTGAAATTTTTAGTTTTATTTCCCTGTAGAAATTAGAGTTTTCAATTGCCTGTAACTTTGAGGTGACTTCCTAAATAAGGCATTTACCTGTTCTCTCAGAAACAGATGAAGACCCGCAGTTTATGCCAAAACAAGCAGGACATAATGATAATAAAATCCCTATTAAATTGTTTTAATTTCTAGAATCTTCTATGCATTTTGCTCATGTATACCATTGTATATTGTTAGTTATTTTGAAAGAGCAAATTTTAGTACCTCCAATAATATTTTTCATAATGGGAATACTTTTGATTCTGAGATGAGATGATAGTCTGTCTCGAAGTAACCAAATTTTTTGTTAATATAGAAGAAGTCACTTCAACAGTAACACTACCTGTGACAACAGTGAACATTTCTCTGACAGTTCTATGCATCTTTTTCTCAAGTAGAACATTTAGTTTAATGCTTTGCCATTAATCGAATTATAGTTCTTTAAGATCAAGAATTAGTTGAAGTCTGTTCTCATCTACCTTTTGGTAAACTTTTTTATGGATGGACTTCTTTTATACTGAGTGAGTTGATTATGATTAACAGAAACAAAATTTTGTTTTTCCTTTCATCTTTACTATAAAATTTGAGGAATAATATTTCTTTGGAAAATAGTTTTTGGCACAAGATGTGTCACACTGGATACCATAAGCTTTTTTTTAAATTTTTAATTAGGCTCCATGCCCAACGTGGGGCTTGAATTCACGACCCTGAGGTTAAGATTCATGGGTCTACTGACAGAGCCAGCCAGTCACCCCAATACTATAAACTTTTTATATTACGTATTTAAGTAATTCTCTGATAAAATATTGAGTGGTATTTTTGTATAGTCAAGATGATACAGTTTTAAGTGTAGTAATACTGTGTTTTGCACTTGGTAAATAGTCTTTGTAAGCCAGAGTTGGGGAAACGACGTGCTCTGATTAACGTTTTAGAGTACTGGTTTGTTTTTATTTTTTTCTCAGATTAAGGTTCTTGCGCCGTAGGAGAGTTAATAGTGGCTGTATTTTTGTTCCAGTGCTGGTTAAGAATTTTAGAAGTTTAGTAAATGAACTATCTATAGTTCACTGGGTTCATGCTAGATCTTTGGGAGATACTTCTTTCATACCTATTACAGTATGAACAGTCATCATTAAATTTGATGGGTATTTCACTTATTTTTCTTCAGCAGCAAATACATTATTACTTCATGAACATACGTGTTTAGGTGATACGAATTATCTTGTTTAAGTTTCAGGAAGTAACTTAAATTGTTGAATTATCTTTCCAGTTTACTTAATGATTTATTTTAAAAATTGTATGTGCAATTTCTTAATTTAGAAATTGACTTGCTATATTGCACTCTAATTTCTGAGTGAAACTCACTTCACTGCCTCTTGACAGAAAACTTTGAACTTATAGAAAGGCATTTCAACTCTTAGACATTACATATTCAATCCTGATGTGTTCTGTTTTGCATTTGAAATAACAAAAGGGAATGGAGGAAAGATAATAGGATATATAATAAAATAACTAAGGTAACAAAAAGCTACTAGTTAACAATTCCACTTTTGAATTAAAAGTCTGGAATGTACTAATTTTATTTTTTTCATTTTATTGTAAACAGACCAAACTCTGATTCCAAAATAGAATTGTGTGTGGATTCCTTTTATTTGGCTTTAAGACCCTCTGTTCCTGGGTCCCCAGATCAGCCATTTTGTGTGAGGAATCTACTAGCACACATCTACATCTTGTATTCTGGTCAACCTATATCACCACATATTTAGTTCCTGTATGGTTTTTTCTTAACTGGGATCCCTTATTCATTCCAGCAGATATATACCAAGGGTTACTAGTAAGCCACTAAAGATAAATAGCCCTTTCTTTATGGAATTTAATCTGCTTGGACAAACATAATTAATTTCTCTCAGTATTATATTTTTCAGTATTGAGGACCTACATGTCTCTTGAAGAATTTATTTTATGTGTGTGTGTGTGTGTATGTATGTGTGTGTGTGTGTGTGTATATATATTTAATTTAACTTAATTTTGGTATTTTTTTAATGTAATTGGTAATTTCAGTTTTACTTTCCAGTTGTTTGTTGCTGGTTTATAGAAATATTTTGTATCTTCTGACCTTTGTAAATTCATCTATTAGTTCTAGGAGTTCTAATAGAACATCCTTAGGATTTTCTGGCTGACAGTCACAGTGTCTGTAAATAGAGACCATTTTATTTTTTCTTATGCTTCTTTTTTGTGTGTGATTTTAATTTTAATATAGTGTGGCTTAAATGTGAAATTAAGTGAAAACTCTAAAACCAAAATAAGACTACACATAAACAAAAAAGCTAGTGTAGTGAGTGATGTTATTTTGCTGAAACTAAATCACAGTTCAAACACATGAGTTAGTTCTAAGGCTTCTTAGAATCATATTCTTACTCTCATTTGGACCTAAACTAACGTATGCTATGACTGTTGTCCACCACTTTTCACTATTTGAACTTACTCCTAACTCTTTCATTTTATAGTACACTTTGAGATTACTTGATCTTTGGTTGGTACGGATAAATTGATTATAAATTATTAGACTGCATCTGTTCTTTTTTTTCAAACCTGAAATATTTCTTTATTTTATAAATGCAAACTTGGGCACTGGAATCTCTTAAAGCAGTTTTTTATTATAGTGTGGTCATGCAGGGGATCAAGAATGTTAAGTCTCACGTACATGGAAACATTAAAAAAATCGAAGATTTGGCTTTGTAGAACAGAGCCTCCAAAGCATAATCATTCTCTTTTCCCTTGATGATTTTTTTTTAAATTTTGATTTTATTTTACAGTACAGAATTGATCTATTTCCTTTATATTTTTTGTGTTTTGCTTTCTTACTGCAAAATGATCATGTTTTTGGGACAGTGCAGGTCAGAAGCTTATCTCAGTATTAAAACACTTTAATGGATCTGGACAAATGTACAGGCTTTTGAACAGCTGGGGCTTTTATCCATCTGTTATTGCCCTTGTTCTACTCTCTAGTGTGAAATTTTTCAGTTGTGTAAACCAGTATGAGTAGATTTTAACTCTGGTAAATAATTAATTTTCCTTCTGAAGAATTGAATCTATTACATATTTTAACTACAGTCATTGTACATCTAAAATCTTGTCTTTTTTTGGAACGTGCCCCTCTTTTTTATTTAAGTCTGATAATTCACTGGTTTTAACTTTGGGGCAGAATTTAACCCTCTCGTAAACAATAAAAAAGAGAAGCTGGGCAACCATTAAAATTAACAGTACTCTGTAGAATACCTATTTATTTCATATTACTGCACCAATATGATACTTAATGTATTTGGGAGTTGTATTTTTCTAACTTTTCACTCTGATTTTTTAAACATTTGGAAGTAATTTTTAGATTTACAGAAATGTTACAGAGATAATATAGGATGTTTCTCTGTATGTAGTTTCTCCTAATATTGACATGTTACATAATCATAGTATGTTTATCGAAACATACGCTTTTCCAGATTTCCCCACTTTTCCCAGTTTTTCTATTCAAGATCTGGAAAACCAGTTTTGTATTCAGCTTTTGTCTCCTTAATCTTCTCTAAGCTATGACAGTTTCTATGTCTTTCATGGCTTTAACACTTTTGAAAACGGTACTGGTCAGGTGTTTTATAAGGTGTCTTTTAATGTTGGTTTGCCTAATGCTTTGCCATGATTAGACTGAGTTTATGGGAAGAGTACTACGTAAGTGATACGTCCTTCTCATCTGATCGTATGTAACTTATTGTGATATTAATTTTGATTGCTTGGTTAAGGTTGTATCTGCTAGGTTTCTCTAATGTAAATGTCCCTTTTCTCCTTTTGCATACGGTGTTCTTAGAAGCAAGTCAGTATGTCTAGCCCCACACTTTATTTTATTTTTTTAATTTAAATTTTAGTTAACATACAGTGCAGTATTGGTTTCAGGAGTAGAATTAAAGTGATTCCTCACTTACATACAACACACAGTGCTCATCACAGGTGCCCTCCTTAATGCCCATCGTCCACCTAGCCATCTCCCACCTACCTACCTTCATCAACCCTTAGTTGTTCTTTATAGTTAAGAGTCTCTTGTTTACTGCTCTTCTCTTTTCCCCCTCCTTCCCATATGTTCATCGGTTTTATTTTTTAAATTCCGCATAAGAGTGAAATCATATCTTTGTCTTTCTTTGACTTATTTTGCTTACCATAATACATTCTAGCTCCATCCATGTTGTTACAAATGGTAAAATTTTATTTTTTGATGACTAATATTCCATTGTGTGTGTGTGTGTGTGAGACATCTTTATCTGTTCATCAGTTGAAGGACATTTGCAGTCTACACTTTAAAGAAGGAAAAGCAAGCTCCACCTCATGCAGGAAAGAGTATTAAAGAATTTGTGAAATTTTTTGTTATTTATTCAGCTCTTGTGTTTGTTCTTTTTCTTACTTCTAGAATATTCCTTTTGTCTTAGATCCCTACAGTTCTCTAATTTTTTTTTCTTTGTGATTTCCAGCTCTTTTTTTCTGATTTGTAATTTGAGATATTTCTTAGACTTAATATTCTACTTTCTAAATGAGGCTGTGACCATTTTCCCCTTTAATTCATCTACTGAAATATTCAGTTTGAAAATTAGATTTTTAACGTAAACAAAGGTGTTTGTCTTTTTGCATTTGGGTCTCAAGTGCCTGCCTGCCTGCTTTTTCTTTTTTTTTCCCTTCCAGGTATTCACTGGTTCCTTTTGCAGTTCTGTGTTACTCTACTTGTGTTCCTAGTGCTTTTTCTCATTTACTTTTTGGATGGTGTGGCGTCTTAGATACACATTTTTCCCTTGTGGCTTTTTAAACCTCAGGTCTGGTTACTGAAATATTGCTTATAATGATAAACCTACCAGTGATTAAAAGGAAGTCATTTATCTCTAAGGTTAAAGGCAAGCTGTTGGCCTCTCTCAGAAAACTGAAGAAAATTTTGTTTTCAAGCTGTTTCCTAGGTACAGAAGTCTTAGCTCATCTGTGAAACTCATGGTTTAACAAAAAGACATGGGTTGGCAAGTAACCTTCCTCCTGGAGCTCATCTCCACATGCCAACTTGTGGATCTTGACCTTAGGATCATATGTTGGTCTCCAGTGTCTACTCACTTCAAGGTGGGGAAGAAGCCCTATACCAGACTCAAAGCCCTCTAATCTCCGAATCTGCCTGTTTGAGGCCTAGCTCTGTTAATGGAAAAGGAGAGGAGAAGGGCATTCCTCTACAACTTATTTTTTGAATTGTCAATCATTAAGAATAAAAATTCTGTGAGTCACTTTGGGATTGTGTCCTAAAGAGTGTATATGTTTAAGTGCCTTCTTCTGAACTATCACTAAAGACATAGTCCTGTAGGTGTACTGGACCATGGCTTCCTTTGAATGATTTGGGTTTCCTTTCTCCCTCTATCCAGCTATCACTGATAGCTCAGCATCACTGAGTCTCATTTTTCTAGTGGTCTATAGCTGATAGCATGCCCATAGATATCTCATTATATTCAAGTATTTGTTTAATACTAACAGTGTCAGGTGCAGTTCTAGATCTTGTTAATGTAAATGTGGTTGTTTTGTTTTGTTGTCTTAAAGCCGAGGTGGTGTTGACCATATTCAGAAAGACCTGCGTTTTGTTGGTGGAATTTTTTCCATGCTAAGGACTTCCAAATTTGTATACCCACCCTGGACCTTTCCTCTTATCTCCAAACTCATGTGTCCAGTTGCCTGTTTGACATCTTCTCACAGTTGTCTAATAAGCATCTTAAATTTAATATAACGCTGTTTGCCTGCCCCAAACCTTCTCTATCTCTGTATAGGGCACCACTGCCCTGCCAGTTGTTGAGGCCAACAATGCTGGACTCATTTGTGAAACTTCTCTTTCTCACTTCACGTCTAATCAGTCTATCAGTAAGTAACTTGTCAGCTCTGCTTTCAAAATGTATCTGGAATCCAAGCTCTTCACTAGCTCTGCATCTTCCAGCCCTGCCTAAGAGCTATTATCGTACTGGATTATTACTGTGCTAGCCTTTCTGGCTTTCCTGTTCTCACCTTTGCTCCCCTACAGTCTATTACCAGCAAAACGGCCCTTAGGAGATCCTCGTGAGACAGTTTTTTCATGCTTCTCCTGATACTGTTAGTATCAAAGTATTGCTAACCTCAAAATATGTCAGGAAATATTCCCCCTTTTTCTAGTCTCTGGAATAGTTGGTGTAAGTTTAGAGTTATCAGTTCTGGGACAGTTAATTAAATGCACATCTAAAACTATATGAGCTTGGAGGCACCTGACTGGCTCAGTCAGAAGAGCATGTGGCTCTTGATCTTGGGGTTGTGAGTTCAAGCCCAATGTTGGGGTGTAATTACACACACACACTTAACATGTGAGACTGGTGGGGTTTTTTGGGGGTGGATTTTTAATTGTTGATTAAAGTCCTTTATTACAAGTCTCTTCAGGTTTTCTACTTATTCTTGAGTTTAGTTTGGAAAATTGTATGTATATAAATTGTACTTTTAGGAGGTTGTTTTGTCTTAAGCCTTTTTTTCATATTGGCATTAATGGTATTTTTATTTTTTAGTTGTATCAGTCTTTTGCTAGTAATGTATCTTCTTTTTAAATCAGTCTTTCCAGAGATTTTTTTTCTCTTGGTAGTTTTTTTTTCTCCCAAACACTAATAGATTTCCCCCTCCAAACACCCAGTTTTTATTCTCTGGTTCTCTTTATTCTTGTTTTCTGTTTCATTATTTTCTGCTGCTATCCTATTTTATTCCTTCTACTTTTGGGGGCTTATTACTCATTTCCTAACAGATTGAGTTGGATGATGAGCTCATTACTTTTCAGACTTTCTCTTTTTTTTTTAAAGTTCTACATGTGTAAATTTCTAAGTGTTTTTTGGGACTTAGACTAAGCATTTTCATTATTGTACTGATGTAAACATTTTTGAATTTCCATTATGATTTTTTTTGGAGATTTTTTAGGAGTGGTTTTAGAATTTCCAGATGTGGTTAAGGTTTTTTGTTAATCTGTTTTGCTCCTAAAACTGATGTCAGAAAATGTGATGGTGCATGACATAGACCCTGGTATTTATTGAGATTTGCTTTCTGGTCTAGCATGTAGTCCCCTTCTGTGGTTGTTCTGTGTGTACCCTATAATTGGTTTGGTTTTCTGTAGCATGTATATTCACTCTGTATTTTTACTAATATATGTGCTTTACCAGTTACTTAGAGAAGTGTGTTGAATTCTCCTGCTATAATGAGAAACCTGTCAAATTTTCTTTATAATTCTGACAACTTTTAATATATGTAAAGTTGTTTTTTTAGTTTAATATTATTGCAGCTTATTTTAAAAATATCTGTTATTTAGTATCGAGTGACCGTTTTGTCTCCCAACAGTGGTTTTTGCCTTCAAATGAGTTTTGTCTGGTACTGATATCGTTGTATCAGTCTTTATTTGGTTTGTGTTGTCATATGTCTTTTCATTATTTTTAACTTTGTGACTTTATGTTTTAGGTTGTTTTCTTGTAAATCATGTATAACTGGATTTTTGAAAAATCTGAACTGTTATTTATATTTTCATTGAAGAACAGAGTTTTTGATGCTTGATTATAAATGTATATTTCTGCTGTCTTATTTTGTACTTTCTAATTAAATCTAGTTCATTCAGGCTCTCCCCTCAACCCTTCTGTCCTGTTGTATTGATGTATGTGTTTTGTTTTGTTTTTTTTATTTTCCTCTTTTCCTGGCCACTGAGTTAGAAGTTACGCATTACTACATAGCTATCTTGTAATACGTATGTAATTTGTATATTTTAAATTTGATTCAGCTAAAGTGCATAGTTGATTACAGTTGAAACTGAAATAGTATCTCTAACTTCTATTTTAAATAACACACGATCCTTATTGCTATAGCTGATCATCTCCCTTGAATTAAATTTCCCTTTGTCTAACTTATCCTTAAATAGTGACTGTTTGGGGCACCTGGGTGGCTCAGTCGGTTAAGTGTCAGACTTCAGCTCAGGTCACGATCTCGCAGTCCGTGAGTTCGAACCCCGCGTCGGGCTCTGGGCTGAAGGCTCAGAGCCTGGAGCCTGCTTCCGATTCTGTGTCTCCCTCTCTCTCTGCCCCTCCCCTGTTCATGCTCTGTCTCTCTCTCTGTCTCAAAAATAAATAAACGTTAAAAAAAAATTAAAAAAAATAAAAAATAAATAGTGACTTTTTTTTTTCTGTAGTTTGAAGGTTCTTCATGGGGTTGATAAATTTCTGTAGCTTTTATATCTGGCTAATTAAAGCAGGCTTCAAAATTTTTCACACAATCTATTTGTTTTCTTTAGAACTGAACTTTATGATTAGGCTGTTTTTTATTTATTTTATTTTTTTAATGTTTTATTTATTTTTGAGAGAGAAAAAGCAAGCGAGCAAGCAGGTGAAGGGCAGAGAGAGAGGGAGACACAGAATCCGAAGCAGGCTCCAGGCTCTGAGCTGTCAGCACAGAGCCCAATGTGGGGCTCGAACTCAGGAACTGTGAGATCATGACCTGAGCCGAAGTTGGACACTTAACCGACTGAGCCACCCAGGTGCCCCGATTAGGATGTTTTTTAAAAAGCTTTAAGGATTCTCTACAATCAGATGACACTTCCTGGTACTATATTCTCTTTTTTGTCCCTTTTTTTTCCTTCATATTGTTGGATTTAGCTAGCTCTGTGCTTTCGTTTTGTTTTATTTAATTACTTTATTTATTTTTAACATTTTTATTTATTTTTGAGAGACAGAAACAGAGTGAGAGCAGGGAATGAGAGCAGGGGAGGGGCAGAGAGAGAGGCAGGCTGCAAGCTCTGAGCTGTCAGCACAGAGCCTGAGCAGAGCTCGAACCCACGACTCGTGAGATCATGACCTGAGCCGAAGTTGGACGCTTAACTGACTGAGCCACCCAGGCACCCCAAGTTTTATTTACTTTTAGAGTATCCCACTGGAAATGTGTGTGTGAAATGATTTTATTTGTAGTTACCATATAGGAGGGCATTTATTTTATTAGCTTTCTGTATGAAATACTGTTATTTAACTTCTAGAAATATATTAAAGTTAAAAAGAAAGGAATTTAGTAACAGATAACTTACAGAGTTCTCTTTGGAATTTAAAATACAGTTTTCTGATGGTGTCACAGGATTGGAAACTAATTGACCATTTGCAAAGAATATTCATGTTTATTATAGAGCATGTATTACTCATGGAAAATAAAATGGGAGTAGTGAAAACAAAAAAGTTTTATAATGTGTTTAAACACAGGTCTTTTTCAAAGTGTGTTCTCTGGACCAGCAGTGTCTGGATCACCTGTGAACCTGTTAGAACTACAACTCGTAGGTTCAGCTTCACACATTAGGGGCCCGGTAGTCTGTTTCCAGAAGTTTTACAGATTATTCTAATGCTAAAATTTGAGAACTGAGTTACAAGGTGGTGCAAGCTACATGATGCATACATTTAACAGGCATACAAAATGCCAGTCATTCTTTATTTCACAGACAGAAGTACTGTAGATATACATTGGGATAGTAAACGAAATGAAAACATAACTCAGTTTAACTTTTGTTCAAGGGATTTCCAACTTCTTAACGGAATTAATAATGATGATTAATAAATATTAAGATTTCTAGGGGCGCCTAGGTGACTCAGTCGGTTAAGCATCTGACTTCGGCTTAGGTCATGATCTCACAGTCCGTGAGTTCGAGCCCCGCGTCAGGTTCTGTGCTGACAGCTCGGAGCCTGGAGCCTGCTTCAGATTCTGTGTCTCCTCCCTCTCTCTGACCCTCCCCCGTTCATGCTCTGTCTTTCTCTGTCTCAAAAATAAATAAACGTTAAAAAAAAAAAAAAAAGATTTCTTGATACGAAAAAAGTACAATATGATGAATATGAGAATATGATATAGAGGAAGTTTGTGAATCAAAGTATTTTTTAATTAACACTAAATTCTTAATTTAATCCAATTTTAGTGCATTTTAATGCATCTCTTTTCCTCATAACCCTACCTAGCCAATAGTTCAAATTGCCACAGAGGCCTTTTAGGCCTTAATACCTCACCATTAAAAACTCAATGAAAAGGCTAGAAAGATGTTCATATTCTCACCTTAAAATCTCATGGGAAAATAGGGCGTGGAGAAGGTCATGCTCTCTTGATATAGGTCTTTTGTTTGAAATCCTTTGTTTTAAAATGTTTTGTAGTAATCCTCCCTCAATAGTATGCATAGGTAGTAAATCTTTTTTAATTACTCAAATTAGTATTTGCATAACTTTTTATTATAGTACAAAAAATTTCAGTCTTTAAATAATGATAGTATTTTATTAAAATTCTCTGTGCTTTTCTTTCAGGAGAGAAATAGAAACAAACAATAACCGTATGAAGATGTCCTGTTAGAATTACAACACTAATGATGTAGACTCTGGAAATGCCTAATAAGTCAAAGAAGACGTTATTAAAGCTTTTTTTCTGCTTAAGGTGACATCTTTGAACTCTAACACAGAATTGACTCTTCTTGTAATGGTTTTCATCAGCGCATCTGCCCTTATACTCTCACCAAACACACTTGAGAACTGTAACTTCGTCAAGCACTTTCTGTCCTGAAGCTTTTACCAGTATCTGCTGTCTTTTGTAATTATGCATCCTAGCTAAGGCACAGAAGACTGAATGAATGCAAGGATTCATTAACTCTTTGAATTTGTTAAATACTAACAGTTAACCATTAGAAGTGGTTCAATGATGTAAGAGTCACACTGCTTCAACTTTTTCTTTGTTGTAGTTTTTAAATTGTCAATTTTTAGCTATTTGACAGATTAAAAGCAAAATAATCATGCCATATTTAGTCCTGGAGTTCAAGTCTAAATGTTTATGTGAAAAATTATTGTAGTAAACTTTTAATATGGCAAAGCAACCTTAAGCTCTATTTTAGCCAAATGAATCATAATCTGAAATTATATTAGAACATTTCCCTTGTCTTCAAACCGTTTGGTGTAACAGAATATTGATATGCAGCTTGGTGGACTTCACCAGTTAATGCACATTCTTCTCCCCTCCTTCCCCCAATAATATGTATACTGAAAAATGTGCATTTGTCTGAGGAATTATTTTGTTTGCTACCACTTAATGAATCTCAAAATTTTGAGTAAATGTACCTCAGTCTAATCAGACTTTTTATGACCTTTATAACTACATTTAAAACCCTTAATTCCTATTTCTGGGTGTTTGCGAGCCTGATTGCGATCATGAAGTAAAAATTTATTATTCTAGGTATTCACTAGCTAAATAAACAATAGTTCTTGTTTAGCAAGCATATACTGTTCCTCAACTCTTTTCTCCAGCTTTTGCAGTGTCCTGGCATCCTTAAAATACTTTGAAAATATGGCCTTGATCCATGGATTAAATCAGTATCTAAGTGAATGTGTTGATGTTTTATTGATCAGATCTATATAAATGGGAATACAGCATATATCTGGGTATTCTTATAGTTATCTTTTTAACATCTTATTTTTTTCATTAATTACATATCAACATTAATTTTGTAACTTGAAACAAATTGATTTTGTATAATTAAACGTGTCAAGCATCTGTATTAACTGATTTGATGGCATAAGGTTATGAAGATAATGTACTGCCCCTTATATTACTGTTCCAAAAGGAGGAAACTATGTAGAAAGATACATTAAGGGTGAAAATAGCAATATAGTAGATTTGAATACCTTGATGTTTTGCATTACTCCATTTATGTTTACATCATGTTTAGAAATGTGTTCATTTACAGTGGTCTTTGGTCACTTCAGTTCAAAAATTTAGTGACGGATATTTCTTTGAGGCTTTCATTTATATAATTTTTTTGTACAATGTTTTCTTAAAGGTACAAATACTGTATTCAAGTGAAAAAAATACAGTATTTGTAGATAATCGTAGCTACTTCACAGTTCTTTCGTAGTCCCAGTGTAGTTATATCAGTGTTTACTGAAGGGAACATCAAAATATTAGTGGTATGTTACAGAATAAAAGACTTTCTTAAAGGAAAATTGCACCTATTTTACCTTTTTAAGAGTAAGCCATGAAATCTCGTAACACGTCTCTTAACTATTTATACTGAAATTGGCATTTGGGTATAGTCACCACAGCAATGTTCTGTATCCCTAAGATTATATAGATAGGACGTGTCAAAGCTGACTGTTGTCACTCTGGAGGTCCTATTAGACAAAACTGTAAAGGGGTGACCTTGTAGAAAGGGTCTGAGTCCTCTCTCTGAGGTTCTCTTTTTCTTGGTGCTTTATTAGCAACTCTGAATATTTTTATAAAACTAGTTACATTATAAGTGGATTCAAACTTGTTTAATTTACATTAGGTTTCTATGTAAGAAGTGTCACTCACTCAGCGAGCAGGCTGATTGCAGTAGCAGACGCAGCTGTCAGATGTAATCGAGGAGTCTATTCAAGGTGAGGAGTACATCCCAGTGCCTTTAACCTGGATTTCTAATACGAAGTGAAATGGGTGCAGCATTCCTTTGGAAAAACGACGACAACAACAACAACAACAACACTTCTGTCTTTTCAAAATTGGTAATTGTTTTCTTCAGAGCACCTACCTTCTCTTCCTCCTTGGTCTGTCAGTGTATGGCAAAAAGGTTTTTCTCTGAATGAAATGATCACAGATTGTCTCAATAGCACAACTAACTATTTCTTAACTGTAGGGACCAAAAGGGAGAGAACCTGGGCTCTGCAGCAGGAGACACATCATCAAATGTTTGAATAATCACAAATTAAGACATTATTGGCCCAGTCAATTTCTTGCTTCCGATTTTTCCAAAATCTGGTTTGAATGTTTCTTATTAAAGTTATCTTACGTGGGTATTTTATTTTGAAAGGTATTATAGTTTGTATATTTAACAGTAAGGGGGAAAATGTAACCAAAATTAGTATTCTTTCTCTATACATATTGGTACTTGAAGATTCCTTTCAGAAGAAACCCCAGCCTTTTCCTAATTTCAATACTTAATTCCTCATTTTAACTCGAGTGATCTTTCTAATTCAAAAGCTGTGTTCTTTTTGAATACCATGCATGGGGGTTAAGCTGATGTTAAAACAGTTTGCAATAAAAAAGAATCAGCTTAAGTCATTTAATCATTTCAAGTGCATTCTGCATCCTATAAAAATAAGTTTGAGAAATTAAGAGAATTGTGTTTTCATTAAGTTTTGCATATCTTTTGTTATGCCATGTAAATTCCCTTCTTTTTCGTATGATTAAAGAAAGGTTATGATAAAATGATTAGTTCATTTACATTCACTTGTAGCAATTACATGAGAATTTGAATTTTGTCGTGTTTGGGTTTGTTCATTCCTGTGAATGATGGTACAGTTAGGTGAGATTTTCTGTTATGGTACCCAAACTCACCATTTGGTCCTCTTTAATCTTTGAGGGTTTCAATAAAAATTGTTCACTCATATCTGTGTTTTTTCCATTTTATCTTCAAAAATACATATTGCTTGCCAGAAAACAACATTTTTGTCCGTCCTATTGTGGGTTTCCTGATTGACACGTCTCTCAAGTACAAATAGATTGTATCACTCGTTTTAGTTGGCCATTTAAATTAAGTGGGGGAATTAGAGGATAACAGTTTATCCTAATCTTTATCTGCTCCAGTGAGCTTATTGAATTACATGCTCTTAGTACTAAACTTAGAGCAAAAGAGAAAGAGGCCTATTTGTTTTCATGTAATGGGAGCAAGTAGTGGTACCAGCTGTCTAATAACCCTAACCCCCCATCCTTGGTACCAAGGAATGCTTTTCCAACAGTCTGTGTGTTATCCTTTGGGATAGATAGAGCTTGTGTAGATACGATCTGTGATGAATGTGGATGGTGCATTGATTATTGGCTGGGCTCTTTATCTAAGGTACTTGTCCCGATGGGGGAAACCAAAGAGTTTAGTTTTGTGCTGTTAAAACTTTCCAGATGCGCTGTTGGCCTGTGAAGAGGGCACAATTTTACAGAATCCCCAGGTGTCCCACACTGTGGCATCATTTGGAACCTCCTTTTTACCAGTCATTTCCTAAAGGGAGTGTTTGCATTTCATCAGCATATTTATATTTGAGGCTACCCCAATTCTTACCAGCCTGGCTTTATCTTGCTTAGTGATACTAGATTTTGTAAGTCTACTTTAGAAACTAAAATATCCTGTTTGGTTTTTTTTTTTAAGTTTATTTATTTTGAGACAGAGAGCGTGAGCAGTGAAGGGTAGAGAGAGAGGGAGAGCGGGAGAATACCAAGCAGGCTCCACACTGTCAGCCAGCGCAAATCCCGATGTGGGGCTTGAACTCACAAACTGTGAGGTCATGACCTGAGCAGAAACCAAGAGTCAGACTCTTACCCAACTGAGCCACCCAGGCACCCTGGAACCAAAATATTCTTGCAGTCAGAAGTTAACTGGCCAACTCAAAGTCACTAGCTTTCTAATTACAGTACTTGGTGATAGCATAATCTTGAGGTGTATTCTTTTCTCATTCCTCTTGGTGCAGTAGTGAGAAGTAGAACTAATATCACCTACGTGTGGTAGTGGCAGTTTAAATACAGTTCATGTATACTGCACTAAGTTCAGAATCTGTCTACTCTATAATTTGAGTTACCGTTTGGGACTAAATATAAACAAACTTTTTGTAAAACAATATGCAAGGAAGATGTACGTGTGGAGTTCA
This sequence comes from Lynx canadensis, assembly GCF_007474595.2. Lineage (NCBI taxonomy): Eukaryota > Metazoa > Chordata > Mammalia > Carnivora > Felidae > Lynx > Lynx canadensis. The sequence goes on along the minus strand of NC_044320.2, from coordinate 69,331,073 downwards.
TAACACTGATGAGTTCCCCATCCCTTCCTGCCACCCCACTTGCCTATCCAAATACTCCTCCCCACGCCCTTACATAGAACACACGTAGGGATGTAGATAGTTGAATGTCATTTTAAAACATTGGATATATCTGACACCTCTGTAATCAGAATGGAATTAATCCTATAAGGGAATGTCTTAGAATTGGAAGTTGAAAGAAAGACCAGACTTCAAGTTATTTCTAACTGGTAGATTGACCCTGAGCGAATCATTTCTTTCTTTCAGTGCACTTACCAGGAGATTGGTATAGAATACATCTAAGGTTCTTGGCAGTTCTGAAGTTTTGTGATTTATGATGTAAATAGCTTTGTAGACTATGACCTATTCTAGCAATGGTGAATGTTTGGTCTTTAGAAACTAAGTTTGGAAACTGATATAATTTTTAAAAAAATAATTTTATTTACAGAATATAAATAATGAACACCTCAATTAGATTTTATACATTGTGTATATGACTACTACTTTCCTTCAATGATTTTTGAAGTTCTTTGGTACAAAATCCTCATCTTTTCCATAGTATTGATAAAAAGAGACAAGAGACTATGTGTTCCAAAGAAATCCAAGTCTTTTTTTTTTTTTTTCCCTCTTCATTATCCTGTCATTGTATATTATCCTTATGGGTGTTTTTTAAATAAAAATATGCTTTATATTTTTAAAATAGTTTTACAGAAAAATTGGGAAGACAGTACAGAGTTCCCATACACCTTGCAGCCAGCTTTCCCTATTAACATCTTACATTAGTGTGGTACATTTGTTACAATTCATAGACCAGCATTGATACATTATCATCATACTTTTTTTCAAATTTTTAAAGTTTTATCAAATGTCCATTTTTTAGTCCAGGATGCCATCGAGGATAGCGCATTACTTTTAGTTGCTATGTCTCCTTAGCTTCTTCTTGGCTGTGGTAGTTTCTCAGACTTGTTTTTGATGATCTTGACACTATTGAGTACAGGTCAGATTTTGTAGAGTGCCCCTCTGGAATTTATTTTGTGATCTTAGGATTAGATCGAGGTTATGGGTTTTGGGGAGGAAAACCCCATAGGGAAATTGCCATTTCCATCACATATCAAAGAGGCATAGCCCCAACATAGGCTTGTTGATGTTGACCTTGGTCACCTGGCCAAGGTAGTGTTGGGTTTATCCATTGCAAAGTCACTCTTTTTCCTCCTTTCTGTACTCCTTGGAAAGAATCACAGTCCACCTTTGAGTGGGTAGTTGTGCTCCCTCTTCTCCATGTATTTTTGAAGAGAAACATGAGAATGTGTTAATTACTGTTTAGCCTCATCCCAGCAGGCTGTGTCAATACATTTTCTTTTTTGCTTGTATCTTTTTAGAACTCTTTTCCCACTTTTCCCCTTCCGCTTTTTTCTACAGAACAGTTGCATATTGGAGGAATCTAATGGAGACTCCTATCTGCTCTAAGTTCTAAATGTGCATGTAAGATGATTTTTAACAAGGGGATTGAAGGTGTATTAATAAAGGAGATTTAGATGATGGCAAAATATCTTGGTCTTACATGTATAGGTAAGAATGGATGGTCATTCAGATTTGGCTGGGCTGAAAGCCCTGAGTTGGGAGCTAAACAGTTATGGTTACAGTGGTTCTTTCCTTTAAAAAGGAAGGGTGATTTAAATAGCTTGGCATCTGTTTTTTGATGGAATTCTTTTGAGATACTTTGTTGTTGTTTTTTTAAACGTTTATTTATTTCTGGGAAAGAGCACAAGCCGGGGAGGGGCAGAGAAAGAGGGAGACACAGAATCCGAAGCAGGTGCCAGGCTCTGAGCTGTCAGCACAGAACCCAGCATGGGTCTCAAACCCATGAACTGTGAGATCATGACTTGAGCCAAAGTCGGTTGCTTAACCAACTGAGCCACCCAGGTGCCCTTGAGATACTTCTGAGGCTGCTGCATCATATTCTGGCCAAGAGCATGGACTTTGGAGGCCTACAGACCTGTCCTTGAATCCTGGGTCCACTAAATTAGATCCAAGCCTAGATTTTCCTCATCAATTAAAAAATTAAAAATAAAGAAAATATAGATCCTATTTCAGGAGGACTAAATGAAGTAACATTCAAAAAGTGTTTAGCACAATCCCTGGGCCTGTGGCGAGGCTTCAAATGTTAACAGTTCTATGCTCTTATTTGTTGGGGAGAATTTAGAATTTACTGATTGTCATTGAAGATTTCTCAGGGGTAATCTTCACTACTTACAAGCAGCTTAAAGTTGGTAGAAAGCTGATTACTTTTCAATTCATACTGTTATATCATTGAGATCCTGAGAGCAGTCACTTCCTGAATAAAAGCTTAAATTATCATTTATACTCATTAAGTCAACTCTTGGTTTCCAGTTTTCAGTGACTTGTCAGTTACGCTTTTTCTAAATAAGTAAGATGTAACAACATAGAGTTAGTTTATCTGGCTAGTGCTCAGCCGTGGGGCAGAACCAAAGGCAGATGAGGCCAAAAGGAAAGCAAATGTGAGAACAACAACATGAGAACAGCCATAAACAATAGAAGAAAAATGAAGCCAAAGATGAAAATTATATCCTAAGAAGAAATTTTTTGCTTTGTTACAAATGGTCCTTGATATTGATACCATTTAAGTATATTAGTATCAAACGACAAACTACTAAATTTAGCAGTGAGTTTGATGTCCTTTCTTGAAGGGAACATAATCCGTGGATTGGTGAGTACAGTGCCTCCCGAGGGGTCTCCACTCCACTCTCTACTCCTCTTGAAGGATTTTGTGCAAGTGCCAGTTTTTATAGAGTGCTAGAACAGGCAACGCAGAAACGGGTCATGACTGGTTAGCAGCTCCTGTTTTCTCGGGTAAGGTGAGCTAGCTAAGAAGGTGACTTGGAGGCTTGTGATAGGTGTGTGTTAGGTTTCCTTGCCGGTTGTTTAAGGTTAAGTGCAGGCTGATGTAGGTTTAGTTTTGGGACAGCCTGGCCACTGGGGGCAGCCTCCATTTTGTGGGGGCCAAGGTACAAATTGCCTTTATCATTAGTAAGTAGTAGCTTCATTATGCATGAAGCTGTTCATTATGCATGAACAGGTCAGAACGCGAACACCAATGTGGATGCGTTACTTCCGTATTTCATCAACGGTATGGTGCAGTTTGGAAGTAAGAGGTATTTTGACATCCATGAAATAAGATGGCAGTTTTAACTCTTTAAGAAAGATTATATCTTGAGGTAAAAAGGTTACAAATAAAACTCCATATTGTTGCATGCTAATATTAAGACTGTTATCTCCAACTAATATACGAAGCTTATTCTTTCTGCTTGGGCTTGCTGTACAAACTGACTTTTGCATTCTTCTGTAAGGCACCCAGTGCTTGGACCACCCATAATACTTGCATCCCTGTTCCAGTTGTACCTGTTTCTTTTATTATGCAATTTAAATATGTAAACTGATTAAAAAACAAAACAGCATGTGACTGAAAGAGTTGTTTCTATGAAAACTAAATTGACAGTTTGGAAACACCTGATAGAGGTGCCGTTGTCTAATTAGGTATAGATCAGAAAACTGTAAAAACTTGTCAGGAAAGTCAAAAATGTGGAAGTTTGCAAGTGGGTTTTCAGTTCTCACTCCAGTGGGAAATCTTAGGTGATGCGTTAGAGGTAAAGGCATGGTTCGTAGAAGAAACACATCAGGGAACTTGAATCAGAAAGTCTTGGACGTATATAAAATAATCTGTGAATTAAAGTATACGTCTGTTTTAAATTACAATGTTTGAAGTTTGTATCACTTCTTATGAATCCATTCCATTATTTAACACTGTTCATTTTTAAGATTTTAACCTAAATTACTCTTTTTTAAGTCCCAAAACTTGTTTCCCTCGACATTAAACAGGTTAACCATTTTCTGCTTGTGGTTGCATGTGTACATGTGTAATGATAAGCTGTTATGATATCTTTGCAAATAAATGTAATAAAGAGAAGTATTCATACCACTTAGAAAATATAATGTGCTAGCACTTACGTATGTATTTCAAATATCTAAGCTGTAAGGCATGTTTCCCGTATGAAATGTGGGAGAGAAGAAATATACCCAGTAACAATTACTGGTGTCTACAATTACAGCCACTGAAACCTTGTCGAGTCTTGGGAATTGCCTTGAGTAAATCTTTTCTCTTTTGGAAAGTAAATCTTTTCTCCTTTGGAAAGGCACATGTTTAATTTCTAAAAGCTTGTATAAATGGATGGTTTTCCCCCCATTTCTCTCTTTTAATAAGGCCCAAAACAAAAATGCCTAAGGAAGAGGAAGTCAGCCATTAAAGAGTTATTTTGGAATTATGTAACCTAGGCTTTCCAGATACGCTTGTTTTTTCATTTTGTTTTTGTTTATCTTTTACTGCTTTCCAGGCAATATTTGAAACACATTAAAAACAAATGAAAAACCAATGGAATGATTTCCAATAGCACATATATAGTAGAAATAAACTCATTTGCATCTGTATTTATTTTCAAGTGGATTTAAATTTTTTTTTTTTTTTAGTTTATTTTTTGAAAGAGAGGCAGAGCTCAAGCAGGGGAGGGGCAGAGAGAGAGGGAGACAGAATCGGAAGCAGGCTCCAGTCTCTGAGCTGTCAGCACAGAGCCTGAGGCGGGGCTCGAACCCATGAAACTGCGAGATCATGACCTGAGCTGAAGTCAGCCACTTAACTGAACCATCCAGGTGCCCCTTCAACTGGATATTAAAAAGATTTTCCAGAAGACCCTTTGAACAGCTTTCTCACGAAGGTTCAAATTTTAAAAAGACACATTAATACTAAGTTTTGTTCACATATAGGTACCTAGCTTCTCCTTTTTTAGTTGATGTTTATAGCTTGGTGAGGAAACCCTATTCCATTCACAATGAATTCCATTCACAATGAACTTACTCTATTTTCTTTTTTCTTTTCTTTTCTTTTCTTTTCTTTTCTTTTCTTTTCTTTTCTTTTCTTTCTCTCTTTTTCCCTTTTCTTTCTTTCTTTCTTTCTTTCTTTCTTTCTTTCTTTCTTTCTTCTTTCTTTCTTTCTCTTTCTTCTTTCTTGCAGAAATTGCCATTTTTTTATGTTTATTTTTGAGAGAGAGAGAAAGCACACACCAAAGCAGGTTCCACACTGACAGCAGAGAGCCCGATGTGGGGCTTGAACTGACAAGAGATCAGGACCTGAGCCACCCAGGTGCCCCAACTTACACTATTTTCAAGGAAAACCTCAGTTGTTTCATTATTGTAGGTTTTTTTTTTTACACCATTCAGGAATACTCCACAGGCCCACTATAGATACACAGACTATTTACTCCCTTAGAGTGGGTTTTTGAATGGTTTTGATACCTGACTATACTTCCCAGTACTTAATGGACACTCCTGATATATCAATAATACAACTATCACCAGTAAGTGTCCTATCTGTAACACACAATCTTCATAATTTATAATAATAATACCAAGTTTATTAAAGGTTTGGCAGCGGTACTCAGTAGTCTCAGTACCCCATTACACACAAATTATTGAGGAACCCAAAGAGCTTTTGTTCATGTGGGTCCTATCTATATTTACCATACTGGAAGTTAAACATTTTAAAGCAACTTACTGTTTCATCTAAGAGCATCTGGGTTTTCATCTTTTTTGTGTTCAATCTTTGCAGTATCACTACGTAATCCTCTGGAAAACTGGACTGTGCCGTTACGAAAGAACGAAGGCGGAAAAGTCTTAGTATGATTATGAATATACATTTGGCATTGATGACTCCTTTGGGGAACTGCTCTACTGGGACACACTTTGCTGATGGTCTGGGGTGTTCATATTCCTCTGTGTAAACAGGTGTCCTTAACACGGTCCGACAAATCACTTCTCAAGGAGTTGTATCTTGGCAACTTCCCAGCATCACACTCCCAGACCCCCTTACCTTCTTACAGACGTTCACCAGTCTTTTTCCTTTACGATCTATGAACATAAAGTCAAGTACACATCTCAACATATTCATCACAAGGGATGTATTGATTCATAGCTTTTCGTCACCATTGAACTTTTCTCTTTAACTTCCTTTTTCCTCACCTTATCCGATAACTTCCTTGCCTATAACAGTAAGAACACGGATGGTTTAACACTAAAAATTAGTTTTGATTTGTGCCACAAAATTAGTTTTGCTATGTATCTGTGAGGAGTTTTTATGAGGATACTTGTATCTGAAAGGAAATGCTTGTCTTTATGCCTGGTCTTCCTTCCTTCCCTGCTCTAGCACCCGCTCCCCCTCATCCAGTCAGCATCCTCTCACTGCCTTTTTCTTCTGCTCTTTGTTCAGTGCCACTAATTGTACTTAATACGCTCCAGGCGCAGCCAGTGGTAACCAGAGTAGGAGAAATTGCCAAGTAATCAGTGATTCCTCTTCTCCGCTTTCCTCAGTTGTATTTTCATTCCCGTTGTTAACCAGCCTGGGTTCTCGCTGGGGTCCCCACCTTCTTTCTGCCTTGTCACTCTGCTCCAGCCACACTGGCTTTCTTGTCCTCCCATAAAACTTAAGATTCATTCCTACCTTCGAGTTTTTCTGTCCTCCACCTGTATTGGATATTTGCTTTCTTCTCTGCTAAAATAACTTTCAGAAAGTATGTCCCTGATCGCCATATCTGAAGTAGTTACTCTTGTCACTTTGCTCTCTTGCCTTGTGTGTTCTTCAAGAAACTTATCTAAAATTACTTGTGTATGGTCTTTGTTCTGTAAAGTGTGCCATTCACGAAGTTAAGGGACCTTTGTCTTCCTTCCTGCCCTACACACTGCCTGCCATGTAAAGTGCTCAATAGCTGCTGGTTGAATGAGTCATTGACTCCTCCAAGCTGGTTCTTACATTGTGATGAATGCAACCATTGCCATCAATGCTGCAATGGCGGTCTTCATTGCTTGGGAACCGGAAGTCAGCCTGTGAACACGTGAGGCACAGAGTAGGAAACAGTTGGTGCTGCTGATTATTGCTTGAAAAGAAGCCACGTGACATAATTTTCCTTATCAAGGAGCAAGTTGACTGCCTCATAACATCCTCATTTACCTTTATTTTTTTTTAAGTTTATTTATTTATTTTGAGAGAGAGAGAGAGAGAGAGAGAGAGAGAGAGAATCCCAAGCAGGCCCCATGCTGTCAGCACAGAGCCCAACACGGGGCTTGAACTCATGAACCATGAGATCAGGACCCGAGCCAAAACCAAGAGTCAGTTGCTTAACCAACTGAGCCACCCAGGTGCCACTCCCTGACTTACTGTTAGTATTCTCTTTATGCTCCTTTGAAGTCTGCCTCCCTCCCTTCTTTCCTTCCTTGCTTTTTCCTAGAATTGCTTTCAATTCTCATTAAATCAGATTTTTCTCTGGGTCAAATAATGCACTGGAGATCGAGTGTGACTTACTTGGAGATCATTTTGACTGCTGGAGGAGGACCTGGGAGATGATTCCATCACCGTTTATAGATAAAGGAACAGGCTAGGAGGCTCTGACTTAGTTCTAAGATCCCAGTGAGTGAGAGAACCAGGACTTCAAGCCCAGAATTCCTAGTTTCCACTTCAAACACTTCTAAATCTGGGCCCCAACCTTTCACTTGGTTGTTGACGGACCAAACAACTAAATGCACCTGTCTGTTGTCTTCCTTGTAACATGAGAAATATCCTCACCCAGATTTGTTAGAGAATGAAATGCACAATGCGTGGCCTCTTGAAGCCCTCAATGCGACAGCTTTTCCTCCTCATTCCCTCCTCTCTCTCCAGCCGTCCTGGCTATCCCCACGTGGAAGAACTTTGCCTAAAATTTGGCCAGTGTTTCTTCTTTGCGTCCAACTGTAAATCGTCTTCAAAGCCATCTTTTCAGCTTCCACGTGACCCAAAATTGCCGACACCAGTGAAACTTTAAAAATTCTTATTTTTAAAAATTAGTCTTACTTTTAGAGATTCATGTTTCCTTGTTATTGAAGCACATATATCACCTTTCACTTCAGAAATGTAGTCACTTCTTTAAATGACACTAACACCTCTACCACGAAGGAAAGGTTTGATCATAAAATGGTCATTATTCATGACCCAGAAGGGATGCTTTCAATTGAAGGTAAAGTGGTAAGGATTTTGTCAACTGGCTTTTATGCCCCCCAGCTTAATGTGGTTCCAAATAGAATAATTACAAAATTAAAGATTAAACAAAAATATTTTAGGAAGTAACCCAAAATGACAGCAGAGGGAGCTATTGAGGTTCGATTACATTTTCTATTGCCCTGGTGGAATTTTTTTGTTTGTTTTTCTTTAATATTTTGACTTAGTCTTTCTCATCTCAATATCAATATGCAGGAAAACCTTTATCATATTGGAGGATGTATATGCAGTTTGGGGGGCTGCAAAATATGAAGCTCTTTTTCTGTCTGCCCCCTTTTCAATGAACTCACCATCCCCAGGACTCCTATAAAGGTAGTTGGTATAAGAAAAATAATGATGACTTTACAGTGGTAGTTTTAGCAGTGAGTCTGCTGCCTTAGTGTAAATCTAGGTCATCAGGGTCAGCTGCTCCACAGGCCATTGTCCCGGACCGTGTTTGTCTGGCTTCCTGGGACTTCTGTTGTTTTAAAAGTCTTCCCAGGATTGCTTGTATAATCCCCAGTGCTCTGACCTGCTTCGGTTGTATGTGGTGACACCTGAGATGTGGAAGGGTTAAGATTCACAGCATTCATTAGAATGGAGGTCGGTTATACTAGAGCTGGGGTGTGTGTGTGTGTGTGTGTGTGCGCGCGTGCATGTGCATGTGTGTAGTATGTGGTGGATGGTGGTTAGGGGACAGAGGTGCAGAAAGTTTGTTTCAGGCTTTCTCCGCCCTCTTCTTTAGGTCACATCCATGTTTGTGATCTACTTCTGCTTTTTTTTTTTTTTTAATGTTTTATTTACTTTTTGAGAGAGAGAGAGAGCAGCAGCAGCAGGGGAGGGGCCAAGAGAGAGGGGGACAGAGGATCCAAAGCAGGTTCTGGGCTGACAGCATGAGCCTGATGTGGGGCTCAAACTCACGAACCACGAGAGCATGACGTGAACCATGAGATCATGATGTGAGCCAAAGTCAGACACTTAACTGATTAAGCTACCAGGTGCCCTACGTCTGCTCTTGATGCTTTTGTCTTTCTTGTGCTGCCTACTTTCGCTGGGCCTCCTAACTGGACCCTCAGCCTCGGAGGCCCCTCCCACTCCAAGGTCATAGTCTTCATTGTTTCATAACATTCATAACAATGGCTAATTCTTAACTATGGCGCTAGACTTGCTGGGTATGAGGGAGGAAAGAGGAAAGATCTGGCTCTTTGCTTCTAGCTTTCTTTGTTTGAACTATCTACCAAGAGTTTATACTTACAATGAGCAAACTAATTTAAATTAAAGCACTTTTTTCTATAGAGAGAGAGCGCGAGTTGGGGAGAGGGGCAGAAGGCGAGAGAGAGAATCTCAAGCAGGTTCCATACTCAGCACGGAGCCCGACTTGGGGCTCGATCCCATGGCCCTGGGACCATGACCTGAGCCAAAACCAAGAGTTGGATGCCCAACCAGGTGCCCCAAACTAATTTAAATTTAAATGACTAAATCTATGATCTTCTAAGATTGAATTCCCAGCATTAGGGCTTCCCTGAAACCTTTCATGACTCTTCGGTCTGACTTTGATGGTTTTCCTTTGTGACCACTGACTAGTGGTCCTCTTCTCTACTTGAGACTATTTCATGCAATAGAACCAGTAGAGGCCTTGATGTCAGGCATACCTGGGGCAAAATGACGTGATATTGGACAAAATATTTAACCTCCTTTAGCTTGACTTTCTCCACCAATAGTGTGGGAATATTGATGTCATTATTGCAAGATTGTTGCAGGGCAGAGTGAACTTAGGCAAAGGCTCAGCATGATGACAGGTAGATACAGGTGCTCGACAAGAGGTGACATATTTGTTTGAGGATGGAGATTGTTTTCTCTATTATGGTAGTCTTGACACTTTGTTGAATAAATGCAGCGATGCCTTCTACACCGGGATTTTCTTGTGTGGCATGACATCATTCTCTAGACTTCCATATCAAATTACACCTGTACTATGTCTCAGCTAGCAATATGGATGAACAATCTTGATTAGGGCCTAATATTAAAGGCTGGTATGTTTCCAATGGTCCACTAATGACTCCCCTAAAAGGTGAATCTAGTGGTGACACCATATGAGGACAAGCACACTTATAGAAAATTCACAATGAAGATTCGGCATTTTCAAACCAACTGCATAGGTAGTTTCTATATTACTGACAGTGTGAGTTTTATCGGACCAGCATGGAGCACAGAACTGTCAAGTTGGTGCTGCTCCTGAGGGCATCACTAGCCTGCATCAGAGATAGTGGGTGGTCTTGTAATTTTAACAGTGTCACCCCTGTTACCAACTCCCCTTTAAAAAATTTTTTTTAATGTTTATTTATTTTTGAGTGGGGGAGGGGCAGAGAGAGAGGAGACACGGATCTGAAGCAGGCTCCAGGTTCTGAGCTGTCAGCACAGAACCCGATGCAGGACTCAAACCCGTAAACCGCGAGATCATGACCTGAGCCGAAGTCAAACGCTTAAGCGACTGAGCCACCCAGGTGCCCTCCAGCTCCCCCTTTTTAAAAGGCACTTCTCCTCTACTGCTTTTTATTATGTTGTATTTCAAAATCGTAAGAAGTATTTGTCCCTTAGTAGAGTCTTGTCAGCACAAAATTTTGAATGAATAAATTAATCCATGATCTCTGCCCAAATCTGGTAATATTCCCAAGCATCTAATTTTATGTCATTTGTTTAATGAGGTACAATCAAACATTTTCTTCTGCTTCTTGAGAAGTATTTAGATATGGCAAGAACCACTGATCAACCTAATTGTTCCGTAAAGATAGAAACCCTACTGGCAGAGTTCACTTGTTTAGAAGACGCTTCTGGAAGTTGGTGTTGCATTAATGTGATAAAGTGATGCATCTAGGTGAGCGAAATACATGTCAGAAATAGATCCAGTAAAAATTCAGTGCTGCCTGTCTTCTTCCAACAACAAGCTGAAAGTGCTCTTAGTTTTAGCTTTCTGTTTCTTTTGACACTTTGTTTTTTTATCAGCAAGAGAAATGTGTTGTTTTATTTTCTGTTTTTAATCTGTGTTTCAAACCTCCCACCACCGCCAAGAACAAATTAAAGGTCTATTCTTCTTGATAGCTAAGCTTGTTGTCCCAGGAAATGAGTCAGTGAAAATGTGTCCATATAACTGTAGCAAAATCTGTTCTTAATGGAATGCACTGTTCTAGCAAACTGAGCAAAGAGACCTCTAGCTGAGCAAAGAGGTCAGATGATTCTCCAGATCCCCACAGCCAGAACCTTGACCAACAAGTCAGCATACCAAGTTATATATATATCTGGGAGGAAATACCTCTTACAGTACATCTCCGACAAGCCTAAAAAGGTCATGAAAGTCATTAAAAAATGGCCTCAGTTCCTTTGTCATGCCCCTGATTAGGATGTAGAGTTTATCTTTCCTTAGGATGTTGTCGGCCCTGGGATGGCTTAACCAAGAAAAGGCAGTGTAAGCAACACTTCCTAAATGGGGGTAAACCTTCCCACAGCATTTATTGTCATCTAGTAATAACTAAATGTAATCAAAACAATATGAAGAAATATTTTAGAACTATGCTCTTAACAAAGGACATCTAAAAAAACCAAACTACATGGCCTTCTCAAGAACTTCTCACTTCATCAATCATTTCCCACTGGAGACAATTTGGAACAGGGTAATATTAATTCCTTTCAGCATGATCTAATCTAGTTGTTTTCTTGACTTTGTTTTAGAATGAATCTCTTCTGCATCATCTAATACAAGGCTCATGTACTCATCGAAACCAATGATACACACAGCCCTCCATGTACATGTTCACTTGCTCATAAAACCACACCTGAATCTGACATCTATTTGGCAAGTATGTGAAGATGGGGTTGATGGGCTGCACCTTTGCACTTTTTGGCCCTAGCCCAGTTATGCCAAGGTGGTAGCTGACCTCTTATCAGGTTCTTTTGAGCAGTGAGAGCTACATATTCAATTGGCCAGATTTGAAGGAGTGAAATGTGGAAGTAACTGTAATCATCTGGATTGGGCTGTTGAAATCACTGTTAGGCACTACTGTTGTTGCTCTCATTGCTGAATGCATAGTTTGCACTGATGTCTTACATGCTTGTACTGTAAATGCTTATAAATTGCAAAAGGGTTTTCCCAATTGAGAAGAGTTGCTTGTCCCTAGATGATAGTGGGAAGCGGTAAGGGGGAGAAGGCACTGACTGGCTTCTAGTTCCATCCATGTTATACAGCAAACAATATAGAATTACAATATAGAAGTAAAGAATTTTAAAGGGCTTAAAGGCAGCAGGGGTACTCAGGATGCAATTCTTTACAACAGTTCATTGTGGTCATTGAAGAGGCCAGTGGAAGCTGGATACTTATGGTGGGTTATTGCCACTGGATTTGATTATTATAGCCCTGGCTGTTCCAGATAAGGTAAAAACAAAACAAAACAAAACAGTGGCACCTTGAGCATTGCTAATGCCTTTTCAAAGTCTTTTTGCATAAGGAGATCAAGATCAGTTGCCTTTACTTGTCTGGGGTCTCAATACACATTTATGGTACTGCAATAAGAGTATGTGAATTCTCATGTCATTTGCCACCAACGGGTAGGCTGAGACATGAAGTAAATCTCTCTCCATTCAAAGTGCTTAGTTTCACCGTGTTGATGAGGCCCTGCAGACAAGCCCTGTATTAGTTACTCATTTCTGGCTAACAAATTGCTACACATTAGTAGTTTAAAATAACAGAAATTTCGTATTTAGTTTCTTTGATTCAATAATCTGGCATGGCTTAACTAGACCTCTGCCTCAGGATCTGTCACAAGGCTGCAATCAAGGTGTTGGCCAAGACTGGGCTCTCCTTGAGAGAGTCTACTGAGAAAGCATGTGCTTCCGAGTTCACGTCATTGTTGGCTGAATTTAGTTCCATCTTGGAGCGTGTGCACCGTAGGCCCCACAAAGGACAGGCAGCAGTGACTGTAGAGCACGTACTAACTTACATGAGAGCACAGATGTGGCTTGTTAATTCTGATAAAATATAGGAAACAGTCCAATTCTGGGGAACAATGTGTCATGAGGCTCAAAGTGTGACCCCTGAGACAGTAAAGAAAAAAGTCATCTACCTTCTGCCCCCCAGTACCAGAATGGGAGCCCAATTCCTTCTTTGATTATGCGAGTTGGGGGCAATACTGCCTCATTTAGACATTTTGTTGAACCCAATACATAAGACAACGTGAAAATATGCTACATTTAGCTGGGGATCTGAGCAGCAAGCAAAGATAGAGGCAGTGCAGCAGGCTATTCCAGCCACCCTACTCTTGGGGCCCATGAGCCCCAGGATGTCCTTGAACCAAAGGTACCTAGTGCTAACAACAGTGCTGATTGGAGCCTCCGACAAAGAGCAGCTGGTTTTCTGAGAGCTGAGCCAAATGTAAAGCTAATGGTGTCTACTGGATGGCAGCAGCTGGCTAGACCAAAGAGAATTTTGGAAGACTGACTATGATAAGGTCAGGTCAGCACAATGGCCTAAATTGAAAGAACCTTCTGTTGCTGTAGACAAAACTCCTAAGGGCCAGTTATGTTTTATTTTTACTGACTCTTGAGCCATGACTAGCAACATAACTATCTGGTTGGGCACCTGAGTGGTGACTGACTAAGTATATTAAAGACACATCTCTGTGAGGCTATAGGCTCTGGAAAGCCATTGCTGAAGTCAGATAGGACATTTATATATCTCATATGAACATTCTTGGGAATAATCCATACTGAGATAAGACTCAATGAAATGATGTGGTTGATTAGGCCTGTATAGTCTAGGCAGTCAGTATCAGTACCTGAATATGTCCTTCTACGCTAATTTCATTATCACTGCCATTTGGGGGAACTGTTCTTATTGACTGATCTATATTCTGGTTATAGGTAACATTTTCCTGCTACTTGGCCTATCTGGAATGGTTTTGATTGTCATTGTAACCTTCAGTGGTTAAGTTCCTGGATTTTGTCGTCTTCTTTAAAAAAATACTTGAATTTTGTTTTAACAGGTTGGATATGTGACTTAGGGGTTAGCTTGATTTTTGGAGGCTTGTTAACAAGTTTTATTAGGGCAGGTCAACATTAATCTTTATTCTAGGGCTAGTGAACACTATATGTAAAGACAGAGGTCAAGACAAAAATATGGAAAAATATAGCATGAAAAAGCTGATTGTAAGAAAGCTGGAGTGACTGTATTAAATTCAGACAAAGTAGGCTCAGGAAAGGAATAATACCAGAGATAAAGAGAGACTTTTAAAAAAAATTAAAAATGTTTATTCATTTTTGAGAGAGAGACAGAGCCTGGAGGAGGGGCAGATAGAGAGGGGGACAGAGGATCCGAAGTGGGCTCCGTGCTGACAGCAGACAGCCTGACAAAGGGCTCGCAGGGTTAGAACTCACGGACCATGAGGTCGTGACCTGGGCCAAAGTGGGATGCTTAACTGCTTAATGGACTGAGCCACCCAGGCATCTGAGAGACGTTTTTAAATAATATTGGTTCATGAAGGAGACCTAAAAGTACACAAAACAATAACTGACAGAACTAAAAAAAAAAACAAACGGACAAATCCATAATTATTGTTGGAGTGTCAATATTCTTTCAGTAAAGGAGAGAGCAAGGGGATAAAAAAAAACCCAGTAAGAATATAAAGACTCGAACAATGCTATCAACAAACTTGACCAATTGATATTTAGAAAACCCTACACCCAATAACACTATAATACACATTTTTTTTTCAATTATACATGGAACATTCACCAAGATAGATCACATCCTGGCCCATAAAAATATCTCAATAAAATTGAAGGGATTGAAATCATATACAAAAAAACATATGGAAAAATCTGCAAGTATTTAGAAAGTAAATATTACTCTTCTAATGGCCCATGGGTCAAAGGTGACATCAAAAAGAAAACTAAGGTGGGGGGGCTCCTGGGTGGCTCAGTCAGTTGAGTGTCCAACTTTGGCCCAAGTCATGATCTCGCGGTTTGTGGGTTCAAGCCCCACGTCAGGCTCTGTGCTGACAGCTCAGAGCCTGGAGATGCTTCAGATTCTGTGTCTCCTCCTCTCTCTGTCTCACCCTCCCATGCTCATGCTCTCTCTCTGTCTCTCAATAATAAATAAACGCTAAAATAAAACAAAAAAAAAAAAAAGAAAGCTAAGGGGCATGTTGAACTGACACTATAAAAAACAAAACATATTAGAATTTATGGAATGCAGCTTGAAGAGAGCTTTAGATGAAAATTTATAGTTTTAATTGTTTATATTAAAGAAAGAAGATAGCTGTAGAGTCAATTATATAAACTTCCACCTTAAGAAACTAGAAAAAGAAACAAAATTAAATGTAAAATAGAAAGAATAAAAATTAATGAGTAGAAAACAACAGTTGAGAAAATCAAAGAAGCCAAGAACTGGTTATTTGAAAAATAAATAAAGTTAATAAACCTCTAGCTAGACTAATCAAGAAATAAAGAGACAATGCCCAAATAACCAAAAACAGAATGAAATAGGACGTATCACTACAGATCTTATAGATATTCAATAGGTAAGAAAGAAATATTATTAACATCTTTATGCTTATAAATTTGACAACTAGGATAGAATGGATAGATTATTTAAAAGACTGAAAAATGAATTAATAAGAAATAGAAAGTATAAAGGGACCTATATTTATAAAATAAATTGGATTCATAATTTAAAGCATTCATACACAGAGAAACTAGGCCTTATGATTTCACTGGTTAATTCTGTAAAAATTTACAGTAAAACACCCCCCCACACACACACACCAGTCTTACTCAAGTTCTTTTCAGCAAATTGAGGAAGAGGAAATATTTCCCAATTTATTTATGAGTCCATCATAAATAATAAATAAATAAATAAATAAATAAATAAATAAATAAATATTATAGGTTGTGAACTAATGAAGTTTGTCTAAGAAATGTAAGATTTGATAACATTCGTGAATCAAGTAATATAAATTGCCATATAGAGGAAAATCATAATAATATTCTCAAAACATACATAAAAAGCACTGGACAAAATCTAACACCCACTGGTTAATAAAAATTCTTATCAAACTAAGAACTTCATCAACTTCCACATAATTGTGGAAGACTAAAAGCTTTCCCACTAAAATTGGGAGCAAGGTGAGGCTATCTGCTCTCATCACTTGTTTTCAATATTGTACTTGAGTTCTTAACCAGTGCAATTAATAAACAACAAGGCATAGACATCTTCTCAACTGAAAACAAGAAAGTAAAATTCTATTTATTTGCAGATGAATATCTATGTAGAAAATTCTAAAGGACTATAAAAAGTACCAGAACTAGTACATGTATTAACAAGTTTATAGGATAAGGGTGTGTGGGTGGCTCAGTCTGTTAAGTGTCCAATTCTGGATTTTGGCTCAGGTCATGATCTCATGGTTCATGGATTGAGCCCTGCATTGGGCTCTGTGCTGACAACACAGAGACTGCTTGGTATCCTCTCCTCTCTCTCTCTCTGCCACATAAACATTAAAAAAACAAAACAAAACAAATTTTCAGGACAAAATTTCAACATAAAAAATTAATTGTATTTTTATATTCTAGTAGTAGCATCCAAAAATCACAAAATGCTTAAGGAAAAAACTATCAATAAAATATGTGAAAGATTTACATGTTGAAAGTTATAGAAATTTCCTGAGAGAAATGAAAGAAAATCTAAATAAATGGAAAGATACATCAGATTCATAGAGAGAAAGACTCAGTATTTTTGATATTTTTCCCAAACTCATCTATAGACTCAATGCAATCCTGATCAAAATCCCAGGAAGATATTTTATGTGGAAACCAACAAGTTATTCTAAAATTTAAATACACCCACAGAGGATTTAGAATAAAAACAATTTTGAAGAAAAAAACATAGTGGGAGGTCTCACACTAAAAACTTGTACAAAATTCCAGCAATCAAGGCAGTGTGATAGAGTAAGGGCTAGACTTATATATCAAAAGAACAGAATAGAGGGTCTAGAAATAGATCCTCACATACATGTTCAATTGATTTTTGACAAAAGGGACAAAATATTTCAGTGATGAAGGATAGTTGTTTTTTGGTTTTTAATAAATGGTGCTGGAATAGTTGGAAATCAACATTAAAAAGTGTTTGACTCCTTCCTTCTATCATATATAAAAGTTAATTCAAAATGGGCTATAAAACTTAAGAATAAAACTTAGAAGACAATATTTCTAGAAGAAAACATAGAAGAAAATGTCTTGATTTTTGCCTGAATAGGGAGAGATTTCTTAGGACACAAAAAGCACAAGTTGTAAAATAAAAAGATCAATAAATTTCATTAAAGTTAAAAACTTCTGCTCTTTAAAAGGTACTGTTAATAAAATTAAAAGATAATCCAAGTGTTTGCAAAATACTGGATAAAAATAATTGCAACACACAGAAGTCCAAAAAGAGCTTGTCTCCAGCATTTACAAAAACTCTTCAAGCTCAATAATATGGAGACAACTTAATTGAAAAATGGGCGAAATATTTGAATAGACACTGTACCAAAGAAGGGCTACCAAATAAGCACATGAAAAGACACTTAATATCATTCGTCATGGGAAATGAAAAGTTAAAATCATAAGATACTTCTCTAAAGTTATTAGCATGACTGAATTTAAAAAGATTGACAATACTAAGTGCTGACGAGGATGTGAAACAACTGGAACTCTCATACATTATTGTGGAGGGATGCAAAATGGTAAAATAAGTTTAGAAAACAATTTGACAGTTTTTATAAAGTTAATCACAAGTTTAGCATATGTCTCTGCAATCTCATATATATATATATATATATATATATATATATATATTATATATCCCCCCAAGAGAAATGAAACATATATCCAACAAAAAACCCATATCCAAGTATTTATAGCAGCTTTATTAATAATTGACAAAAATCAACCCACCTGCCCATCACCTAGAATAGATAAATAAATTGTTACGTATCTAAGTAATGAGATATTCAGCAACAAAAAGAACAATTCATGATATATGCAATATCATGGATAAATCTCAAAAGGATTATGCTAAATGGAAAAAACCAAATACCAAAAGGCTACATACTGAAGATTTCATTTCATATGAATTTTGAAAGGCAAAACTTTAGGGACAGAAATAAGATGACTGATTCCTAGAGCTGGGCCTGGGACTGGGGACGGGTCCACTCTTGGATATGATCAAAATATTCTATATCTTAATTGTGCTGGTAGCTGCATGACTATGTATTTGTCAAATTTATCAAATTTCATAGAAAAAGATGAGTTTTATTTTATATAAATTATACCACAATAAACATGACTTAAAACAACTTTATATATATTTTTCAAAAGGTTTACAGTGATCATGTATTTTTTATTTTTATGTTTTGGTCATTTTTTCCATTTTTATTATACAAGTAATTCCAACATATGGAAAAAATTACCTCAAGATATTCAAAAGTTTATCAATGGCAAGTAAAAATTTCTTACATTCTGTGTCTCCAGTTCTACTCCCTGAATTTATTTTTTTTAATTATTTTTGTTTTTAGCTTTTCTAATGCTTACCTCTCTAACCCTACTTTCATCTCTAGAAGCTGATTTATTAATTTATACAGTACTCATGTTCTTCCCACCCTGAAAAATGAGGAATTAACTCAGATTGTCCTTTATAACTCCATTTTTTATGATTTTTTTCATATTAATTTTAATGCTCATTGATTACCTTTGCACATTTAATGAATAGTTGAGATACCATCTTTAGGCAGGTCCTCTTGAGTCCCACTGTATGAAGTGAGGAAGTCGGCATGTCTACAGGTCCCTAGCGTGAGAACTGTCCCTTTTTTTCTTCAACCTCCCGGCTTCAGGGGTACATTGTTTTTCATATAGTCAAGGTTTGTAACACGTATATTCTGTCCCAACTTTCTTCCATGGAAATCAGTTTTTTGTTTTTTTTTTTTTTCAACGTTTTTTATTTATTTTTGGGACAGAGAGAGACAGAGCATGAACGGGGGAGGGGCAGAGAGAGAGGGAGACACAGAATCGGAAACAGGCTCCAGGCTCTGAGTCATCAGCCCAGAGCCCGACGCGGGGCTCGAACCCACGGACCGTGAGATCGTGACCTGGCTGAAGTCGGACGCTTAACCGACTGCGCCACCCAGGCGCCCCATGGAAATCAGTTTAAAATCATGAAAAATTTTAGACTTGGTGCTATAATACTCTTGTACAGCTATTTACCGCCTTTTTTCCCATCCCACCCCCCACCGATGGCTACAGTTTTCTTATTGATAATAGAAGTTTATACTGTATTTATCCATTGATTAAAATCTTCGAGATTTTCTTCATTATTGCAATATTTTCTCTTTGTATTTGTTTGATTATCTCCCACCCTCATTTTACATATTCTCTGTTATTATATACGATTCAAACTTTCTGCAATAGGCCATGTCTTTAGTGTTTGTTTCTTTATCAAACTTTTATATTCAAGTTCTACATTTTGATAGATTTTGTCACCCAGTACTTGTATGAAACGTGTTTTCCAAATATCTAGTGATCCTCGGTTGTTTGTTTCTATTTATGAATGAAAGGTTAGGCGGATTATGATGGGTGTGGCTTTTCTCTGCTATTGAGTTTCTTGAGTGGGAATTCATGTTTGCTTGCTCATTTATTTATTTACTTATTAATTCAACAAATATGTAATGAATCCTTATTGGTTGTTTTGGGAAATATTGAGACTATCATGGTGAGCAAAATAAATCATGATTCTTGTTCTCATGCACCTTACTGTTTAAAGGAGAAGACACGGGGTGCCTGGGTGGCTCAGTGGGTTAAGCATCTGACTTCGGCTCAGGTCATGATCTCACGGTCCATGAATTCCAGCCCCATGTTGGGTTCTGTGCTGATGGTTCAGAGCCTGCCTGGAGCCTACTTCTGATTCTGTGTCTCCCTCTCTCTCTGCCCCTCCCCTGCTCACACTCTGTCTCTGTCTCAAAAATAAATAAACATTAAAAAAAATCATACAAAATAATAAAAGGGAAGACACAATCAAAATACATTCAAATAAATGGATAATAACTCACTGATATATGAGGAAATGACTATAGTTATATGAAAACACAAACTAAAACAAACTGACATATTAGGACACTTTAAAAAAATTTTAATGTTTATTTATTTTGAGAGAGACAGAGACAGCATACACAGGGAGAGGCAGAGAGAGAGAGAGAGAGAGAAACAGAGAGAGAGAGAGAGAGAATCCCAAGCACTGCACTGGCAACACAAAGCTTGACATGGGGCTCGAACTCACAAAACCGTGAGATCATGACCTGAGTGGAAACCAACAGTCAGATGCTTAACCGATTAAGCAACCCAGGTGCCCCTGTTTGGTTCAAAATTATATTTGTGAGATTCATCCATGTTGATACATGTAGCTCTAATTCACTGATTTCTACTTTTATGTAATATCCCAATATATGAATACGTAGCAATTAATCCATTCTCTTCTGAATATTTGCATTCTTTATATTATTTTTCTATTAGAGATAAGATTGCTTTGAAAATTCTTATGCATGTCTCCATATAAATACACAAGAGTTTTCTCTAGGGCACATATGTGGTAATGGAATTACTTGGTTTTAATGTGTGAATCTTTTCAGCTTCACTAGATTTTGTCAATTATTTTGGAGGTTGTTTTAATAATTTATACTCCCATGAGCAGTGCTGAAGGATTCCCATTGTTATTGAATATGGGTAGAGGAACCGATGAGACATTTTTCCAAAGAAGACATACAAATTACTAACAGGAAATGAAAAGTTGCTTGACATCAGTAATCACCAGGGAAATGAAAATCAAAAAAAGAGATATCACCTCATACCTCTTAGAATGGCTGTCATCAGACACAACTGATAACAAGTGTCAGTGAGAATGGGAAGAAAGGGAACCCCTGTGTACTGTTGGTGGGAATGTAAACTGGTGCAGCTACTATGAAAAAAAGCATGGAGGTTCCTCAAAAAATAAAAATAGAAGTACCATATGATCCAGCCGTTCCATTCTGGGCATGTGTCTGAAGAAAAAGAAATCACTATCTTGAAGAGATATCTGCACCTCCATGTTCATGGCAGCATTATTTACAACAGCCAAGCCATGGACACAACCTAAGTGTTCACTGATGGACGAATAAAGAAGATCTTTACACACACACACACACACACACACACACACACACACTGGAATATTGTTCAGCTATAAAAAAGGAAATCCTGCCATTTGTGACAACATGGATGGACCTTGAAGGTGTTATGCTAAGTGTAATAAGTCATATAGAGAAAGACAAGTGCTATATGATGTGGAGTCTATGCGTAGAGTCTAAAAAAACCAAACTCACAGAAACAGAGAATAGGCTAGTGGTTGCTAGAGGCAGGGGGTAGGAGTTAGAGGAAATGGATGAAGGTGACCCAAAAGTACAAGCTTCCAGTTTTAAGACATATAAGTTCCGGGGATGTAATGTATAGCACGATGACTGCAGTTAACCGTTTGGTATATTTAAAAGTTTCTAAAAGGTAGGTATTACCTTCTAAAAGGTAGGTATTAAGAAGTCTCATCAGAAAAAAAATGCATAACTGTTAAGTGATGGATGTTAACACGACTTATTGTGGTAATTGTATCATAATATATACATATATCAAGTCATTATGTTATACGCCTTAAACAAATACAATATTATATGTCAGTTATGTATCAATAAAACTGAAAAAATGTAATTCCCATTGTTCCTCATTATGTGAAAACATTTTTACCATTTTAGACTGCTGACAGAAGATAGAAGTGCCAAAAAAAAAAAAATAAGATTGTACAATGAAATAAGTGTTTTCAATTTGTATAATGGGAACACAAAAGAAAAGTAATAAGAGATTCTCATTATCTAGAAGCATAAAAAAGTGAAAGGGAAGAAGAGACAATGGGAGCATCTTCGTTTTGAAATCAGGCAGGTGAAATCCCATAGGGTCAAGCTATTAAGTTGAGGCTTGGCAGGTCCTTGGGGTTTCTTCCACAATTCATAAATGCAAAAAGGGCACATTTCTCTCATAAGTTGTCCATTATGTGCCTACTTGGCAGATAAATCACTTTCACATAAATCTTTGTTCACAACACACAAATAAATCCCACCCTTTCCAATGACATGGTTCTCTTTGGTATTCTGCATCTCTGCTAACTATGGAATATTATGTAGAGAGGAGAGTTTAAATTATATATTTGGGTATCAGCGACTTGTAATTTAACAGTATGTGATCACCTTTCTCATATACATATATATATGGGTATACACACACACACACACACACACATACATACATATACATATCATATAATGTAATTTTAGGACAGTCAAATTTCTTTAGCAGTCTTGGATTTTGACAATGAAGCCGAGACCTATGTTAATGGAAGATGACATGACCGAAACAGAAATTGTCAACCTCAATAAGTTTTAATATTACCCTAAGTCCAAAAAATTTCTTTATCATATTACAGCAGCTGGGAAAGAAATGAATGTTTACTTTTGCTTAAATGTAACTAAAACTGAAGGACAGAAAATGTGACACTAATACATGTTACTGGAGTACGCTTAAGTTCCCATATTTGAAGGAAAAGCCTAAATTAGGATCGCTTGGATATCAAATTAGCTTTTGAAGCAGTTCCCTGCCCCCCCCACCCCCCTGGCTAGGGAGTTTAGGAGTGATTTCTCAAAGAAGCATAAAGAAACATTTGTGATTACTCTCATTAGAGATGTTGTTAGCAAGTTTCTCGGAGGAGACATAGTGAAAAACTGATTTTCCCATGTGACACTTTTCCTCAGTCTCTGAATTGAAATGATCTGCTATCTTACACTGGTACATCTTTTTGCAGTTGCGAAATGTTACATACTTATTTTGGTGATCTACTTCATGCCCCCAACTCTGAAAAGCAAGTTGAATTTATTTCAAATGGAAAAACCATTTAAGATCAAAGTTGGCACCAAGAGGAACAGTTTGGGTGCAATGATAAGTAAATTGAATTGAAGGCACCAAGTAGTTCATATGGCTGTGTGTAATCTTCTAAACAAATGACCCTAAAGACACGGTTTCCTATTTTCTAAGTCGGTACTAAGTGAGTTTAAGCTTGTCTGCAAAGTTGCAAGTAGGGAAGTTTAAGGATATATAACAAAAATGGTGTGGTGGGTCACCTGTGGTCAAAATCCTTATCAGGCAAATCAGCTGTCACAGCTGGATTGGAAAATCAATGAGGGGAAGTAGGAGGGAGGAAGAGATGGGGAGTAAGGCAAATGGGAGACTGGTACTCATGAGTTGTACAAGTCAGAGAGAGAGAGAGAGAGAGAGAAAATGGGGGAGGGAGACCCTGGGAGAGGGAGGGAGAGAGGGAGGTAGAGGAAATGAGACTAAGAATGGCAATGAGAACAGGACTGAATTTGCTTCTCTATTTGGGAGTGAATCCTCAGATGGAGGCCAGGCTTAGCTGTGGAAGGGGAAATGGAAGGTGATGTTGCAGGAGGGGAGGGGGGAAGAGCTACCTTAACTTGCTGGAATCCAAAGACACCCTCCTCCCTCCAGAGGAGAGAAAGAATTAGACTTTCCAGACCTCATTTAAGTGATAGTTGGGAAACAACTCTAGTCCTCAAACTGAAGCTCAATCACTGTGCCAGGCCCCGAAGGTGGTGAGACAACTTTCCATGGAGTCCAGTTCACAAAGAGAGAAGTCACTTTCTTAGAGGGGATTTTCCAGATCTGGCCAGACTAGAAGAACTTGGATTCTTCAGGTTGCTGCCACAGCAGTAGCAATGTCAATGTGCTAAGGGAGTTAGGAGAACCCAAGTCAACCCCCCTGGGATGGACAGGGAGGTTCACCCAATCGTTGTGCGGTTCACCCAATATGGGGTTCACCCAATCTTTCTGCGGCGTGAGGCAAGAGAACGAATAGCGACTTACATGACATTTGCCTAAATATTTAAAAGTTAAGTCAAGGGAAAACACTTTTGGAGTGCCTATGTGGCTCAGTAGGTTAAGAATCTGACTCAGAACCATCAGGTCTACACTGGTGGTTCAGAGCCTGCTTGGGACTCTCTCTCAAAACAAATAAGTAAACTGAAAACAATTAAAAAAAAGAGAAAACACTTTTATCTTCCCGCCATGATAAATACACATTCATAATGATCTAGAAAATCAAGCCTGACTTAGAATTCTTAGACTTCTCAGAGTTTCTTATCAGAACATGGCGGGATGGAGGGCTGACACAGCTCAGAATGCCCCTGTGGCTCGCCCTGCACCCCAGCCCTATCCAGCACCCACGCGGCTTTTCTGTGTGTAGGGGGACCTCTCAGCTTGCAAAACAAACTGTCCACGACCGTCTCCGCACGAAAAGCCACCCCTCCCATGAACGCGCTGGGGGAAGCGTCTGGCACCGGCTTATTCTGGAAGTGTGGAGTGAGGTCTAGGGGTGGGCTCAGGCCCCGGGACCCCAGCCTGTCGTGAAGAGGCTTGGCTATGGGAGCCAGAGCACTACTGTGGCTAGGAAAGCACTTTGTGAATAAAGCGCAACATACATGGCGGGGCAGGAACTTGAATGCGGCTCCACTTTTTCCTCGGTTGGGGAACCAAGTGAAATGACTCGCTACGGGCAGACATGGGGCACTAGCAGTCCCTTGCTCTTGTGACTTGGGGAAAAGACACACAGATCTTATGGGTTCTCATGATGTTTCCACCATTCGTGTCACGGGTATAAGAGAAGTATTTTACTCAAGTGGAAAATCCTATCGACACCTGCACGCTCTAGTGATTCATCCTACTCCGATTCCTTCTCACATCACCCCGGTCCCCGCAAGCCCTCATTTCCACCTCTTGATTCACGTTCTTGGGAGACTTGTCCCCCACCTCCCTCCCCGGCAGCAGAGAATTTTCGCCTCTGTTTCACACAGAGCTTGAAGATCCCAGGGCCCCCTTCACATTCCCAGCAGCATCCCCACCGCGTACCACATCTTTACCTATTCTTTCCTCCTTTCCTTCTGTGCGGTGCAGTGAGAACCTCCCCTACCAAAGCTGATCCCAGCATGTGGGCACTGGAACCAACTCAGGGCCTCTGTTCTGTTATTACCTCTCTCTTGTCTCGTCTGTCCCTCCCTTTGGCTCTTTCTTTTTTATTTATTTAGGTGTTCATGTATGTATGTATGTACGTATTTAATATTTATTTTTGAGAGACAGAGACAGAGCTCAAGCAGGGGAGGGGCAGAGAGAGAGGGAGACACAGAATCTGAAGCAGGCTCCAGGCTCTGCGCTGTCAGCACAGAGCCCGATGTAGGGCTCGAACTCATGAACCGTGAGACCATGACCTGAGCTGAAGTTGGACGCTTAACCAACTGAGCCACCCAGGCCCCCCACCCCCCCCCCACCACTCCTTTGGCTCTTTCTAGTAGCACTTTGAAGTTTTCACGTCTTCCCCACCATAGGTATCAGCCACTTCTCCTTACTGTCTTCTTCTCTGCTACCTCCTTGTTTTTCTCCTCTATCACAGCCAGACTTTGTCAGAGAACTCAGTTCCTACTCATCACTCAACTTCCTGCAGTGTGGCTTCCCCATGCCAGCCAACTGAAAGGGCTTTCATTGATGTCGCCAGTCACCATCATTGGGTTACTAAATCCAATGTTTTCACTTCTTCATCTTACTTGAAGTCCCAGCAGCGGCTGATAGTGTTGACTCCATTCTCTGGCAGGAATGTCCTTTTCCCTGGCTTAGGATACAGCACTAAACTCTACTGATGTTAATCCTTTTCTCTCTGGTGGCATTTTCCCAAGCTCCTTTGTTGCCTCCCTCTTTCCTATACATCCCTTAAATAGTGGTTTCCTTTGGGGGTTGTGTTTGGGATTATTCTTTATTCTCACTGTAACTTCTCTTGCTAGGCAATCTTACTTTCATGATTTCAAGCAACTACATACACTAGAGATCCCCAAATCTGCATCCAGCCCTGACCTTACTCATGAAGTCCAAATCTACGTATCCCATTACCTTTTGGACACCAAGCTAGAATGTCACATGGATTCCTCAACTCATCACGTCTAAAGCTGAATTTGCTATTTTTCTCTACACCCTCCTCTCCCTCCCGCATCTCATCACCACCTTGGCAGGTGTCAACTCTGAAATCTGGGCTCATTCTTGAACACTCCCTTTCCTTCAGTCCCAATATCTGATCAATCACCAGTTCCTGTTTTTGTTGTAAATACCTCTAGGTTCTGCCACTTCTCTCCATTTCAATGGTCAGTGCCTTCATCCAGATCAGCAATATCTCTCCTGCCCACTGCCTGGTGCCCTTGTCTCCATCCTTGGTCACCTCTAATCTATGCAGCCAGAGTGTGCTTTTAAACATGCAAATGAGATCATGCCATTCTCTGTTTCAAACCCTCAATGGCTTCCTCCCCTCTGAGGTTAAACACAAACTTCTTACGTGGTACACAAAGCCATAGGAGATCTCAGATCCCTCTCCAGGGTCAATTCTACCTACTCTTTCCTTTGTGCTTTATGTTGTGCCCATGCTAGACTTGTTTCAACTCATGAAGATACCCTGGTCTTTCTCACATCCTGTTCTCTGAACCTGTCCTCACCTTCCTCGTTCATCTAGCTGACAAAGGCTTATATGCCGGCACCTTATTTGGGAACATGTTCCCAGAGGGTAGGAGTGAGGGGCTGGGGAATGGATCAGAAAGAAAACTAATGTAGGGGTCTTCTATTGATTTGACTCCCACTGTGAGCAAATGGTCCCTGATCCTCCCAGGACTTTTGGAGGAAGCTTATTTGCCTAGAGAATGAGAGAGGGAACATTTATTCATCTACCTCCATCCTCCTTCACTGCAAAACGTGGTCCCACACCCCCACATGTCCAGACAAGCTTATGTGTGTGTTGAGATGGTTCCCATGGATGTCCCACAACTAGGTGTCAGAGAAACCCCAATGCAGGAAGTGGGAGGCATGGGAAAGAGGGCACTAACAAATTAGACCCATGCCATGAAGAGTAAAATCTGCACTGAACTGGATGTTTTAGCAGTGGCTGGAGTAAGAGGTGCGCTCAGAAGATGTGAAGGGAAGCAAGAGCGTGTTCAGTTCATGGAACTACCTGCTGGCCCACCACATGTCAGGTTCTTCTGTTCTGTCTTCTCACCCGCTGCTCCCTCCCCCTGAAAACTTAACCACTTTTTGTCTATCTGCCAACTTGTTTATCTTTTTTTTAGGAAATGTAATACAGTGCAGTGGTTCTCAAGCTTTAGTGTGCCTTAGAATCGCCTGTAGGGTTTGTTAAAACAAATAAAGTGGGGCTCTTTCCCACAATTTCTGATTCAAAAGGTGTAGGGTGGAACCTAAAAAATTTGCATTTGTAATACATTCTCAGATGCTGCTGATGCTGCTGGTCTGGGGACCGCACTTTGAGAACCACAGGTATAATGGTTAAAATACAGTCTGAGGTGGGACTGTCCGGCTTTGAATCCTGGCTTCACCATCTACGGGGCACGTGACCTTGAGAAGTGAACTTAAACCTATGAGCCTCAGTTTTATCATCTGTAAAATGGGGATAATAGCAGTTCTTACTTCACACAGTTGCCAGAAATAAATGAGTCAATATCTGCAGTGTGTTTGAGGAGGGCCTGGCCTGTAGTAAGTGCTCTGTAATTGTTCACTGTTAGTCTCACTTTAGTAACGACATCTCCCTTACCTCCCCAGGCAGACCTGCTGTTCTTTGTCTGGGTTCACGTAACCACTTCTAGGCCAGCACGTCATATTGTGCTGGAAAGTGCTGGCCCTACCTATCTAAAGAGGCTGGTAATGGTTAGATGGCAGAAACTACATTTGTTCAGCTTCTTACTTCCAAATCACCAGTGATTTGCACATAATGAAGTGCTTAATAAATGTACCTTGAACAAATAAATATTATTATTCACAGGTATTTGTTGGTCTCTGTGATGGTTAATCTTATGTGCTGACCAGACTAAGGGATGCCTGGAGAGCTGATGCACCATGACCTATGGATGCATCTGCGTGGGTGTTTCGAATCCATGGACTGAGTAAAAGAAGATGACCCTCACCGTGGTGAGTGGGCATCCTTCATCTGCTGAGGGCCTGAGTAGAACAAGAAAGGCAAAATAAGGGTGAATGTACTTTCTCCGAGTTGGGACATCCATCTTATCCTGCCCTCAGACCTCGGTGCTCCTGGGTCTCAGGTTTTCAGACTCAGGCTGGGACTTACACCCTGGGCCCCGCTGGTTCTCAAGCTTTCGGGTTTGGACTGGGACCCCACCACCCACTCTGCTGGGCCTCCAGGTTGCAGACAGCGCAGCACGTCTTGGGGCTTAGCTTCTGAAATTGTTTGGCCAGTCCCTCATAATGTATCTTGTTCTGCACATCTCTATACACCATTGGTTCTGTATTTCTGGACCCTGACTAATATAGTCTCCATTTAGTACTTGCAAAAGCTCTCTCGGATGCTCTGAGTTATTCAAAGACATTAAAGGCAATGCCACCAATTTAAGATTCCCTTTACTTCCAATACTTCTCAGACCAGTTGTGTCCACTTTCTTAGTCTTCATTTACTCTTCAATCTACTCAGATCTTACTTCTGTCTCTAACCACTCGACTAAAACTTCCTGGGCCAAGGTCCTCGACAACATCCATCCTGCTGAATATGAAGGGCAGGTCTCAGGGTGTAGGTCAGTTGCATTTGATTCCATTACCTATTCCTTAAAATGCTCTCCTCTCCTGGCTTCCCTGACACTGCACTCCTGGTTTTCCTCCTGCTTAATTTCCTTTGTTGATCCCTCTTCCTTCTCATCTTCCACTACCTAGTCTCCAAATGACTCAGTACCCCAGGGCTTGCTCCTGACCACTCTTTTCTTCTCCATCTACAGTCTGTCTCCAGGTATCTCATTTGCTCTCAAGGTTGGAAATACCACCTATTTGCTGATTACATTAGAATTGATATTTCCAGCCTCGTTTGGTCTCTTGAGCTATAACCTTGAAAATGTCACTGCTAACACCTCCACTTGGATGAGTAATAGGCATCTCAAATTGAACATGTTTTCAGTGGAGCTCTCCAGCCTTGCAAGCCATACCCGCCCCCATCCCCGTCCTGCTCTGCCCAGAGCCCTGCTCTGCTCGGTCTCAGTAAATGCTCAACCTCCAAGTCTAGGGACCAGCCCTGGGTCCTTGTTTTTTTTTCACCATTCTCATTGAACCCTCAAACATATTTTTGAAAACACTCACTCTCCAATTCCACTGCCACAAGTTTTGTCTGAGCCACTAACATCTGACACCTGTCCACCTGTGACAGCTTCAGTATGGGTCCTGCCAGCCCAAACCCATTTGCCACATGGGAACTAGGGGTGTTAAATAATATATAAATCAGGGGTGCCTGGGTGGCTCAGTTGGTTAAGCATCCAGCTTTTGATTTAGGCTCAGGTTGTGATCCCATAGTGTTGTGAGTTCAAGCCCACATAGGGCTCTGTGCTGACAGTGTGCTTGGGATTCTGTCTTCTTTTCTCTCTGTCCCTTCCTTGCTCTATCTTAAAATAAATAAATAAATAAATACTAAAAAAAATAAAGTAAATCAGTTTACATCATTTCTATACTTAAATCTAAAATCCCTTCCCTGCCTATATACATGGTCCTGCAGGATGGGGCCTTTGCCCTCAAGGAGCTTATCTTACATTCACTCTCCTCCACCATCATGTACCAGGCACAGGGTCTCTTTTTCTGTTTCTTAGTCACTCAAACTCTTTTCCACAGAGAGTCCTTGTGCTTACCCTTCCTTCTGCCTGGAATACTTTCTTTAGCTCTTTGGAAGTCAAATTCATTCCCATTCTTCAGCTCTCAGGTCAAATATCCCCTGCTCAAAAAGGCCTTCTTTAATCACCTGATATAAGCTAAATTCTCAGTTCTTCCATAACTGTGTTGATTTCCTTTCCAGCACTTACCACATGTATACTTATATTATTTATTTGCTTATTTGTTTATTGTCTAGTTCTCCCACTACAGAGTAAGCCCTATCAGGGCAGGACTTTTTTTTTTTTTTTTTTTTTTTGCCTTATTCATCACTGTATTCCCGGTGCTTACTGTAGTTTCTGGAATGTAATAGGCATTTCACAAATATGAGATGAGTTTCAAATTTTTTTTAATTTATCACTTTCTGAATACCTATTGTTCCTGGAAGGGTGTTGTGAGTAGATAAGAAAGTGTAATATAAGATTCTGTTACCGCTGCCATATCTGTATTTAGTCACATCAGGGTTAAATCTTTTAGAATGTAAATACTAGAATGTAAGACCCTTACTGTGTATATACACAGTGGTGAGCTTATATAATTGTATCCTTAATGAATGTTTTTCAAGATGATAATAATGCTTTGTAGTTGGTTATTTTGGGTAGCTGTAAATACAAAATGGCCAATGAAACTTTTGAGGGAATTTTTAAGTATGCATGACTGGGATATCTATATCATTAATTTAGGGATTAGATTTACTCTTGAAACATTTCATAATTTGTTTCAAATGGTTGCACTAGTCTAACTCGAGGAAGATATGTGATTGACAGCCAATGGATCGATCATGAAGCATTTTTTGTGACAATTGGTTTTATGTTTGCTTCCTGCATGATCAAAGCTCTCTTAAATATATTATCTAACCAGAATTAGCTACTTAGATTTCTCTTTTTAAAAATATTTTATTTTTAAGTAATTTCTATTGTGAACATGGGGCTCGAACTCACAATGCTGAGATGAACAGTTGCATGCTACACTGACTGAGCCAGCCAGGTGCTCCAAGATATTTATGTTTCTAATATGTAATGTTTCTAATAGATTTTATGGATTCAATTTATGGATTAATGTTATATTCTTTTTTTTTTTAATTTTTTTTTTTTAACGTTTATTTATTTTTGAGACTGAGAGAGACAGAGCATGAACGGGGGAGGGTCAGAGAGAGGGAGACACAGAATGTGAAACAGGCTCCAGGCTCTGAGCTGTCAGCACAGAGCCCGACGCGGGGCTCGAACTCATGGACCGCGAGATCATGACCTGAGCCGAAGTCGGCCGCTCAACCGACCGAGCCACCCAGGCGCCCCTAATGTTATATTCTTAAAGGAAAATAGTGAGAAATGAAAAGCAAAGGCAATGTGGCAGGCAAGTTCTGACAGGGTTTGCAATGACTCCACATCCTGGCATACCTGTCCTTGTGGGCAATCTTCCTCTTTGGTATGAGCTGGACTTACAGTAAGTAGAATATGGCAAGGGTTAGTAATGCCACTTCCAAAATCAGGTTACAAAAGACTAGCTTCTGTCTTGTTTGCACTCCCTTTGGCTCCTCTCTTGTGCTCGCTCTGATGAAATCAGCTGGAAAGCCCCATGTGGGAAGGACCTGAGCAGACTCAAGCTAATCACCACTGTGGAGTTGAGACCCTCAGTCCAATAGTTCTCGATGAACTGAGTCTTGCCAAAAACCATCTCAGTGAACTCGGAAGCAAATCCTTCCCCAGGTAAGCCTTCAGATGAGACTAAAGCCTTAGACGACACCCTGATTGAAATCTTGTGAGAGACTCTGACACAGAGTTCCTAGTAACACTGAGCCTGGATTCCTGACGCACAGAAACTATGAGAAAATAGGTACACATTGTTTTAAGCTGCTAAGTTTTGGCATTAATTTGACACATAGCAAAAGATAACTAATATAGCAAACTTTTATAACAATGTTAAGGAGACTGGGGAAAAATATTAATTGAAAGCATATTTTGTGCTACATCTTTACCTGTGTTGTCTCATTATTATTCAGATCAACCCCGCTGTTCACTTTTGACTGGCAGTGTCACGGACCTGAACAGAATTAGCATAAACAGTTTTGCACCCTGAAATTTCCACTTGGGCTTTGTGCCAGTTATCCATTTATTGCCTGCCAGTTCCAAATTCATCTTTCGATACCTACTATGCAATAATGGACAGGCTAACTGTAAACATTTTTTTCTTGACCATGACCGTGATATTAAGCTTTCTCATAGAGGGCACCTGGAAGGATGCGGCGGGAGGAAAGGCTTTTTGTGTTGGTTCTGTGGCTGCAATGTCTATCAGTTGTGTGGGTGTGAGGACCTCAGTGGTGCTCTGCCCCAGCCATGAGTCCAGAGCGCAGGGTCCTTTGATGATCTTGCAGCCCGGGTGTGGACTGACGATCACAGACATTGTACCCGCTAGGTCCCTGTCCACCCTGGCACCCCAATCCTCTCTGCTTGGCTCAGGTTTTCTGCTATAGCTCTCCCAGTGCAGACGTTGGGTTCCCCAGACTCCTTGCCTACACCCGTGCCCCCACATCCTCTGCACATGTGTAGCTGCCCATGTGCCATAGTTTGCCTGCACACAGAGGGTTGTTTTTTGCCTTCCCTATGACTGGGGACCAATAAACTTCTCTGCCATCTAGTGGGTTGCAGCTATGCCTTTCCCACTGAGATCTGAACTCCAGCCATGGAAAGGGGACTGCCTCTTATGTTTGTCTTTCCTCGAGTACTCTCCCTTAGCTCCATGGTACCGTATAGACCTTTCTTACATATTAAAGTAACCTTTAAGCCACAGTGTGGTATTTCTTTCTATTAATCTTTCCCTGTTTAAATCGCTGTGTAGATTTTTTTTCTCCTGACTGGACCCAGACTGACCTAGTCCACTTAAGAAGCACTGCCCTGTAACATCTTTTAAAAAAAAATATTTATTTTTGGAAGAGCATAGGTTGGGAAGGAGCAGAGAGAGGAGGACTGGGGATCCAAAGCAGGCTCTGCACTAACAGACTGACAGCAGCAAGCCCGATGTGGGGCTTGAACTCGAGAACTGTGAGACCATGACATGAACCGGAGGACGATGCTCGACCAGCTGAAACACCCAGGTGCCCCTGTTCTGTAGCGTCTCGACAGCACATTGTGACCCTCTTCCCAGTGATTCAGAGAAGCAGCATGAGAGAGAGAAAAGCGCCAAAGGCAGAAAATCAGGGGACCTGAGATCTGTGGTCCTATGGCTAGTTGACTATAAAAACTCAGGCAGGCCATCCTCTTCTTCAGCACTCGTGTCTGGAGAATCCATTGTGTCTTTGCTGTTGCACTAACCATAGGAACTTATACTGTGACTAAGACACCGTCCCTATTCGCCTTCAAGGAACTCAGGGCCCAGAAGGAAAGGGGAAAGATAGATAGTGTAGTGCAGAGTCTGACGCAGGGCTCGAACTCATGAACCATGAGATCATGATCTGAGCCGAAATCATGAGTCAGACACTTGACTGTCTGAGCCATCCAGGTGTCCCTCTACAATTATTATATGTACAAAGAAAGCCTAGAGGAGAAACAAGCCAGTGTCTGTTCCTACAAAAAAGGAGGGGAGGCTTTACAGAGAGATGATATCTTGAGTCTCAACAGTTGAATAAGCTGGGGAAGCAGATAGGGCAGTGTGTACCAAGGTGCAGAGGTGAGATAAGGAAATAATAAAACTATCAACAGTTAATAAATTTATAGAGAATTTACTATTTAACCCTCACGAGGCTAAGAATTTTATGTAGAGTTTAAACCTCATTAATCAATTCTAATGAATTAACCATCATATAAACCCTATGAGTTTGGCAAGAAAGTTCTCAGTATGGTTGAATCTCAATAAAAAATATGTTGAAAAACTGAAAGTTGAACTGTCCCTATTTTGAAAGTGAGGAAACAGAGATACAGCCACGTTAAGCAACTTGTCCATTGCACCTAGCTGCCCTGTGCTGAGTTGTGTGTTATACTGGGGAACATGGGTGATGGCAGAAGGGCATGAAATGAGGTTGAAAGGGGTAGGCAAGGGCTGCATCAGGAAGGACCCCGTGTCACCTCTTTGGGGCCAGTTTCCTCAGCTGTAAAGTTAAAGTGCCGGTCTAGAGACCCGTAGCTCACATAGTCTGGGAGTGCTTTAACCCACAATGTTCTCAGGGATAAGATTCTGAAGCCGTATTTCAATCACCCATTGGCCTTTAATATTCTTTTTCCCATGAGGTTTTCTGAGCTTAGGAGGAGAAGATGTGTATGCTTCCAACGAAGAAGATAAGGTTTGGGTCATGACTGATTTCCTGAAGTCACTTGCTTATGAGTCCCGGGAGTCTGGGATATTGATGGTGGCTGGGTGGGGGTGGGGTGTGCACTGATTGGGGCAGATGGCATGCGTGTCCTCCCACTAGATGAGTGTCTAGAGAGAGGAGCTGATGGGATGGGCAGCTGTGTCTTCTGATGTTGAGTTAACAACAACTATGGCCCAGCATGAATATAGGCACACCGTGATGGTATTGCGTACTTGGTTCCAGACCATGACAATAAAGTGAATATCGCAATGAAACAAGTCAAATACATTTTCTTTGGTTTCCTCATGCATATAAAATTTATGTTTACACAACCCTGTAGCCTATCACATGTGCAATAGCATTATTTCTAAAAAAATAATGTACGTACTTGAATTAAAAATTATTTTATTGCTAGAAGATACTAACCATCTTCTGATCTTTCAGTGGGTCATAATCGCTGATCACAGATCACCATAACAAATGTGGTAATAATAGAAAAGTTTGGAATGCTGCTAGACTTACCAGAATGTGACATAGAGACCTGAAGGGAACAAATACTGTTGAAAAAAAGGGTGCCAATAGATTTGCTCGACGCAGGGTTGTCACAAACCTTCGAGTTTTCAAACACGGAATATCTGCAATGCGCAATAAAAGGACGTATGCCTGTAATACTATCAGGGACTCCAAGCTAGATGGCTGTGGATATGGTGAGTTCTCCGTGTTGGGCTGTCTCCAGGACAGGATGGACTTAAACAGTGGAGCAGAAAAAGCTCAGGCTGTGAAGTTAGCCGTGGCTGTGGATCCCTGCTCTGACACTTACTAGCTCCTTGACCTTGGTCATATTCATTGTACCTCTCCAAGCCTCTGTCTTCTCGTCCGAAGTGGTCAAATAAATACCTATTTCAGAAAATTGCAATTATGCTTAAATGAGATATGATGGCAAGGGTGCTTCTTACAGAATAGGGGTTCAACAAAAAAGAGCTAGGATTATTATTAATTGAGGTATTTCAGGGTCAGTCCTCTATCCTTGCTAAAGCGGGGAAAATATGAGGGAGGCTGGTTGAATGAATGACTAGATGAGGGTTGACTATAACATTTTAATGGATATAGATTATTTGAATGATACTAACCTCAATTCAAGTTTTATATTAATTTTACTCTGCAGATTCGATGTCTGTATTAAAACCTCTTTCCGTGGCATTTGTATTCCCCATCCATTGTTCTCTAAACCTGTAATATCATCATCATTCTTAATTCCTTGGTGACACCTTATGCTAACCCATAGCCTCAAAGTATGTCTGTTGTAATTACTTTCCCAAGATATTTGGTGACAAGTTTGATCTCATTATAAATTACTGAATGGTTGCTGAAACCAATTCTATTGACCTTGATCTTTTGAGAAATTGAGATCCTTCTTTGTTTTCTGCTTGACTTCATGGTATTCTAACAATTACTGAGATTTATTAAGGTGTTTTAGAAATTGTTTCTTCTGTGTTGAAAATGTAGTCTCTATGGAAGCTCTTGTTTTGCAAAAGCAAGCTTTTCTTAGAATTGGACAGTTTTGCTTTTAGGAGAAGCCTCCCACCAACAGATTATCTGAGACTTCATACATGCTACAAAATGCTTAGAGAATCAGCCTGTAGGACACATCAGCTTAAAAGGTTTGCACACAGCAAGGTAAAATTTCTGAGCCATGTAGTAGATGACATTCAATATTGGCAGTAGGTTGTTCCTGTTTTTAAAAGGGGAAGATGTGGAAAAGGTAGGAAAAAGAAAAGAAAAATGACAAACACTAGAAATACTCTCACATTTTGGATTGAAGTTAAAAATCTGATAGTGTTGAAACTGTCAAGGTCACTAGCAAATGGAGTTGGTAGTTGATGTGATGTAACTGATTCATGATTGCTAATGCGAATTTCTTCTGTTTCTGTCTTTCCCTCTTCCTCTTTCCTCCTCTATCCCTCCACTCTTCTGTCTTCCTCCTTTCCTTTCTCTCTCTTTAAGTTTCTAAATTAAACTTTTTTCTTTATATGTATGCATGCATACACAAATGCTTAAGTGAAGAATAATTTTTTAGGGCTATAATTTTTTTTCTCTTCTTTGCCTCTTTCCCCTCCCCTTTCCTCCTCTTCAAATCAAGAAGAACTCACCCCTTACAGATGTGTTTTACTTCATGCTCTATAGTTATAAGCAAACTTTATATATAGATAGACACAGTCATATATGCAAAAGCATACAAACAGAAGGCAGTTTTCCAGTTGTTTTTAAAAATGGCATTATATTATGCATTATATTATTCCTATTATTCTCCTGCTCTTTTGAAGTTGGCTTGCCTGCCTCTCCCTTCCCCCCTCCCTCCCTTACCTTCCTTCCTTCCTTGTTCTTTATTTCTTTATTTCAGATTTTGGATTTTCTCACTTGGTTAATAAATTTCTTCTACATCTAGATCATATATGCAATCTCTTACATTTTCTTCTAACATTTTTATTTATTTT
Source organism: Lynx canadensis (assembly GCF_007474595.2). Taxonomy (NCBI): domain Eukaryota; kingdom Metazoa; phylum Chordata; class Mammalia; order Carnivora; family Felidae; genus Lynx; species Lynx canadensis. The sequence goes on along the minus strand of NC_044320.2, from coordinate 69,294,277 downwards.
ATTTTATTTTACTTATTTATCCAGTTAACTTTCATCTACGCCTGGAGTTTGTTTTGTGTATAGTATAAATAGAGGCCCACCTAACTGTATTTTCACGTTATGGAGCACTGGCTATACCATTATGCTTTTGAAAATAGTCAATTCATTACTCATGAATTTAATGTACCCTTTATCACATATACATTAGGATCTATTTCTGAGTTATCCATTTTATTTCATTGATTTATTCTTTTTAATCTATTTTCATGTCAATACCATACTGATTTTTATTATATTGGGTTTATAGTATATCTTTCATTGTCATTAGATTTTAAATATTTTTCTTGGCTATTTGGATATTTATCCTTCCACATAAAATTAAAGATAATCTTACTGAAATAAAAGATTCTTTTGGAATGTTAATCAGAATTACATTGATTTACATTATTCTTTCTGGGAGAATTGGCATTTTTTATTGTCTTCTCATCCAAAGAGGGTGCATTTTTGCATTTGTTACTCTTTTGTGTTTTGTCTTTCAGCAATGTTTGCAGTGTTCTTCATATATGTGCTGTGCTTGTATTATGGCTGTTTTATAGTTTTTGTCACTTCTGTGAAAGGAATATTTTTCCATTTGCATTTGTAAGTGCTATGACTACTGCAGAGAGAAGCAATTGATTTCAGAGTGTTTACCTTGTACTCAGCAGATGGATTATTTCAGTGACTATTATTGATCATACTTACCATTTATTCAACAACTATTTATTGAGCGCTCTTTCAGCACTAGGGATATAGCACTTGACAAAACATGCAAAATCTCTCCCCTGATGGAATTTACATTCTCACGCTTACAGTGACAAAAGGGGAAAATACGGTCCTCACCACTGAGAGTGAGCGGCATGGTAGTTGGAAGGAACAAACTTCACGCATTTACATGACTTCGTGGTGTCTTGCAGGGCGTGGCAAAGTGACAGTCAACCAAGATAGTGATTCTTCTTCTCAATCAGAGGTTTCCACAATCTCTCATCCCCCAAATCTACTTCCCTACATCCGTTCTTTTCTGCCTCCCATGCTTTCAGCATTTATGTGCTCTGAGACAGATCTTTTAATTTATGAAGATGGAATGCATCAAAAATCTGTGTTGTCATTTGGAACTGAAGAGAAGAGGTAATAGGCAACAGTACTGTTATTTAACAAGCCTTTCTAAAAACCAATTAATTAGTTACTATGTCACCTTCAGCTTCTTTATCCACATATCTAGAGACTTTTCATGGATTTTCACCACAAAACAGTGTTGAGTGCTTTGTTAAGTTGTAAATAGATTATCGTCACTAGTTGAGTTATGTCAAAAGACATGATGTGGTCTGATGTCGTTCAGGCTCTTACAAATGTGCACTGATTACTTGGCTACATATCCTCCTTTCTGAGATAGACAGAATTAATTTCTTTGTTGTGTTTTCAAATACTTTTTGAGATACCCACATACAAGTCACTTTAGTGATTAACAATTGACTCTGTCTCTTCTGGAATTTGACTCACATCATTTCTATAGCTCTGGAATAATTCCTTTGATGACTATAATAAATCAAAGATATCTTTTCCAATAATTTGCTGCTTCATAATGCTGATAAGATTGTTAATCTTTATTATTGCCTGTCTAGACTCTTGCATCTAGGGGTTGATTATGACAAACTTGAATTGTACATTAATCCCTCTCCAGTTTGTTTTCAAGCGTATTAACTGAAATTTATAAACCAATTTCTGTTTATATGCTCCTAGAACAAGAACATTACACTGGACTGTTTCAGAGGCTCTCTGTACATGGTAATTGGTGACCAATAAAAGATTCTATAAGTAATTTAGCTATTAAGGTTGTTTTTTTTTTTTTTGGCGGGGGGCAAGGTAGACTAATGATGAGCTATGTGGAAGAGAGAAGTGTACTGAGTGCATGATAATCATGCTTACTGTGAGTGAGAGGCACTGAAAGATTAGAATCATGGCAGTGTGCCCTGATTTCTACCTTCTTCATGTTGCAAAGAACCATGTATTCTCTCTGCATTATATTAATTCAATTGCGTAGTATTTTTCTTGTTACCGTTGATATCTCCTAGCTAGACATTATGTTTCTTGAAAATAGGGATACTGTCTTATCCATTTTTTAAAAAGTTTAAAAAAATTATTTAGTTTTGAGAGTGAGAGAGAATGCAAGCAGGGGAGGGGCAGAGAGAGAGAATCTCCAGGGGGCTCTGTGCTGTCAGTGCAAAGCCCAGTTCAGGGCTCGAGGTCACAAACTGAGAGATCATGACCCGAGCCGAAGTCAAGAGCTGGACGCTCAACCCGCTGAGCCACTCAGGTGCCCCTATTTATCCATTTTTGACTAATCTTCATCACCTAGTACAGTGATCCATGCAAGCACATATCTGACACTTAATGAATGTTACTGGCTTGCAGGTTGGGAGAGTTAAGTCTGGCCAGGCTGTTCTGAGTGGGGTTATGTAGTCACACCGGAGCATGCCGCATCAGTAAGATGAAACCTCTCATGCTGGTTTTCCGCCACAAAACATACTAATACAGACATAAGCACTTAAGGCTAAACATCTGAGTCAAATCCTTGGAAAAACCAGAGTGTATGAAACAACTCTTGGTGAGTCAGTGTTAACACACGGGTAGCAAATTACCTCTTTTAGGGCATAGTCGGGGGGGGGCAACTGGCTGTCCAGATGATACCCCCTTCTGTTTTGGAATGCCGAGGCATACGGAGAGTGATCAGGATCAGAATTTCCCTCTTAACTCAGTCACTGGGAGGAATATTCTTGGGCTGAGAACTTTGCTCTTTAAGAAAGTTGTTTCAAGGTGTAGGTTAATTCAGTGGACGTTTTTCACTTTCCCCATGTTTTAGTGTGAATTCCTTATGTTCTTGGCTATTTTGAAAATACCAAGGGGCGCCTGGGTGGCTCAGTCAGTTAAGCGGCCGACTTCGGCTCAGGTCATGATCTTGTAGTCCATGAGTTCGAGCCCCGCGTCGGGCTCTGTGCTGACAGCTCGGAGCCTGGAGCCTGTTTCAGATTCTGTGTCTCCCTCTCTCTGACCCTCCCCTGTTCATGCTCTGCCTCTCTCTGTCTCAAAAATAAATAAACGTTAAAAAAAAATTAAAAAAAAAAAAAAAAAGAAAATACCAAAAAATATTTTGCCTTTCAAGAGGCAAAACTCATACTATAGGGAGTAGTTGCAAAGAAACTCTTCCTAAATGTTTCCGTGGGAAGGATAGAAGGTGAGCGATTGATTTGCACTTTTGGTAAAAGCGGACTGAAAATTCAGGCTTACATTCCAAACAAGAACTGTACATTCTCCTTGAGTCTATTATATGTTGCCATTTAGGACAGAAAGGATAGTAATTTCTACCATTAAACATATGCTTACTATGTGTCAGACACTTTACATACATCCACAGTCAATCCTCATGACAAGTCTGAGAGGTAAGTATAATTATCCCCATTTTTCAGATAAGGAAATAAGGTATAGAGCATATAGAGCAGTTGGGTTATTTACCAAAATTCACTTCACTAATAAGGAGTACTATCTTGCGTGGCCTGCATCGTTGGCAATAGAACTGAAAAGCCCACGGATTGTTAAACTCTAAGTATGCTAAGAAAACAGCATGAAGTAGCCTTAGCAAAGACTATTCCTTATTGTTTTGGGGTTGTATTCACAGGCAGGGACCTTGCTCTATACGGTAATTAATAAATCATTATAGAACATGTTCAAGTGAAGAATTTCTTTAGGCATGTTAATATTGTGAACGTGCATTTATAAATTCTCTATGTGCACTTACTTTATGGCAATACATTTAAATTTGCAGCAACATACACATATTGGTAGAGTTCAAATTGTTTTATGTCTATATAGATTGCATTTTAAAATTATAGTAGAGAACCACATTTGGCCACCAGATGGCAGCAATGGAGGATTTTGAAAGCCTTTCACCTAGAATCTTTCCAGAGATTATGTACTTAAATTTTATTAATTCAGCTTGTACCTTACTGAAACATACCTTTACATTATCTGGGAAGAAATGTATATTTCATTTTGGCGCAAGGAAAATGAGCTTAAACTCTGCATTATTGGAAGCCTGGATTCATGAGGTTTTAATACATAGATATGTTTACAATAATTAACAGGATAAATTCTTTTCTAAGGAATCTAGTGCATTAATTACAGAATCTAAATGTGTAGTGTCAGCTACAGATTTTTTTATCTTGAAGTAGAACAGATAAAGGCTGTTATTTGGTTGCATTGTGTTAGCAGTAGCTTTAAGGGAGACTATGGACTTCACTGTAGTAACGCTACATTTTAATAACAGTGTATGATTTAGACTATTCTCTCTCAGTTAGTCTGAATTAGCGTTTGTTTTGTTATATATTTCAACCCCAAACTCAAATACGGCAATAGTACAAGTAGTGATGATAATGGTGATAACAATAGATCACATTAAAGGAGTTCTGAATAATGGACCAAGCATTTTCCTATATTCGATCTCATTTTGTGATTAATAGCCGGTAGGCTGATTTACATATAAATTCAGAATGATGTCACAATATTAGTTCAGGGAATACTTTCCCAACTCTTTCTTACTCTCCTAGATGATTATTTGGGGAAAAGGCCGTTGCATTCAATTAAGAAGTTGCTGATTTATGAAGGACAGCATTTTATTATTACTAAACCTGACAGGACAGCCGACAAGATGATGGATTGAGATAATTGTCTCAAGGGGGCTCTTGAATCACAAAGCTGTCCGGTGAGGAGCCAGAATGGGTCCTAAACCAAGATCCATAGGCCAGTGTTTCACCCTAGAGTTGCCACATGCCTATTTCCTTGCCTTTTAAACAAGGGTGTTGGGCTAATAAACTTCCTTTCTGTTTTCAAAAAGCCATGACCTTGCAGTATGACCCTCCCGACAAACAAACAGCTCAGTTTGAAGAACATGTGGGAAAATAGGTGCATAATTTCACGGAAGATCACGTTTGTCCCAAACTCTTAGAAGACTGATTCCTGAGGGAATCCTTTTGGTAGGAGTTAACATGTCCCTCAAGTGTAACCATTAGTGAGGTTTTATAAAATGACAGACAGCATTCTTGGATTATATTCAATTTAAAGTTACAATTAAAAAAAATTAAAAATCACTTAACTCCACATCTAGTGTCAAACCCAGGACTTAACAGGTTTCCAACACATCTGAGAATTCATTAGCGTTCTTTTTCCTTTGTTCTTTGACTTCTCTTGACTTCACGCTCGGTGTACTGATTCTTTCTCAGCCATGTAAGAAGATCTAAAACTATCTGTCTGCAATACTTAGTTTTTAATGCAGAACAATTCCTCTCCCCAGGCTAATGTTAATTATACTGTCAGGATGCAGTGGTAGAGTTAGCTCAGTTAAAAAGAAAGAAAGAAAGAAAACGCTATCGGTTACTTGAGGCAAAGTTCTGAGGTTGAGAACACAGCAGAAGCCCTCGGTGGACAGGGAATTAAATTTCCATGCGACCCTCTGTGTGCATGTGTAGATGTGCAGTGGTCGGTGATTTAGTGAGTTAAGGGTAATAATTCTTTATTTGCTTGGCTCCATATCTAAGGCTCTTCAACTGCTTTCGATCTCAGAAAAGGTCCCTGTTTGTCCTTAGAGGATAGATAGGGCAGACTTTCCCTTCACTCTCTGTTTGGGGCTCCTATATGCTGTGTCCTGGGACAATCATCAGTTCTCCTTCTCTAAAACCCTGTTGCTAATCAGGACATCTTTCTTGTTCCCACTGCTGTGGGGTCCCCACACCACTTACAGTTAGGCCACGTCCTGGCTGAGTTGTTTTGGGCAACTTCTTTAGGCTCCCTGAACCTGTTTCACCACCAGTAACAACGAGGTGATAACACCTACTTAAGATCATGTATGCAAATGTATGCAAAGAGCCCTCGTGTATTGCCTGGGATGTTTCTAAACCCCTTTCCTCCTTTCTGTTCTTTTAAATCTCTCCTCAAATTCTTCCAAGACTGATAGCAATCAACCTTTTGCAGACTGATGGTCCCAATGCCTCCTTCCTTGTGTTTTCTCTGCGTATTGTTTTCTTTTTAAAGTTTATTTCTTTGTTTTGAGAGAGAGAGAGACAGAGAGACAGAGGGGGAGAGAGAGAGAGAGTGTGTGTGCGGGAGGGGCAGAGAGAGAAGGAAAGAGAGAGAATCCCAAGCAGGCTCCCTGCTGTCAACGTGGAGCTGATGTGGGGCTGCAAAGCACCAACCAAACTGTGAGATCGTGATTTGAGCCGAAATCGAGTTGGACGCTCAACCAACTGAGCCACGTGGGCACCTCTGCATATTTAAAAAAAATGTTTTTATTGAAGCATAACTGATATATAAAATTAGATTCAGGCGCGCATATTGTCTTATTATAAATGTTGCTGAGACTTTGGACTTAGTGGATTTGTAAAACTTAAAAGAAAAATTTTGAGGACTGAAATAAGGTTGCAAACATTTTATTTAGCCAGGTATGTTTTTAAAAAATCCACCATCGACCGTCACCATTGTTTCACAAAGGATGATATTTTAATACCCCAAAAGTAGGGAGAATGTGATTTTGAAATAAAGGACAGTCTGTAAAAGTAATACTTAGTACGACAGGAATGGAAGTAAAGTACCGTCATGGTTCTCTGAAGGACCCTGTGTCATAGGTAGTAAAGGCGACCTTGTGTCTCCTGCGTTGGGGGAGACTGGCAAAGCATCTTTCCCCAAAAACACAAATATACACCCACAGGCCAGAGGAGCTCGTGAGGGTGTGGGGAGGTATATTGGAAAGGTTAATGGGCCACTGGCAAGAAGAAAGTTGACAGGGTGAAGGAAGAGGAGAGATAAGGAAGTGGGTTGAGCTTAAGAGGCCATGAGGCAGGGGCACCTGGATGGCTCGATGGGTTGAGGAGCCTACTCTTGACCTCAGCTTCAGGTCTTGATCTTAGGGTCATGAGTTCAAGCCTTGCATTGGGCTCCACACTGGGAGTGAACCCTACTTAAAAAAAAAAAAGGCTGTGGGGTAGGAAGATAAGGGAAGGGGAAAGAGGACCTTCCAAAGTTTTGTACTTTTTCCCCCAGAAACTGAAATAAAAAAAGTAAGTTATTTTTCAACGGATTAGAATAATGAGCTCATTATTTTTAAAGAATCTTTGAGTAGAAGCAAGTTTCCTCGCTTTGTGCAATTCACTTTCATCTGATGTAAGTTATTGCTGTGTATTGGGGCTCTTCTCCTTTGCCATGGATGGATCTGGGCACCAGTGTGCAGGAAACCTGCCTGGTAGCCTGGCTACCGTAGGGGACACAGATGTCAGCCCCTCCCCTCAAGCCCCAGCTCTCACCTGCTCTCCTTACTTTCCCAGGCAGACTCTTGGGTGGCTCTCTTGTTCTTGGTGGCTCTTAAGTGACTCTATTGTTGCCACCAGTGCCACTCTTGGGTCTCCAGATTTGTGGCCCCACCTGTCTACAGATCTGTGTCCCCAGATGGGGACAGGCTTTGCTTCACTTTTCAGATTTTTCAGATTTAAACCTCCTATTCTGGATTTCGGCTCAGGTCATGATCTCGCTCCACCATGAGATCAAGCCCCGCGTTGGGCTCTATACTGACAGTGTGGAGCCTGCTTGGGATTCTCTCTCTCCCTCGCTTTCTCTCTCTGCCCCTCCCCTGTTCACTCTCTCTCAAAATAAGTAAACATTAAACAAAAAAAAGATTTACTCCTTTAGCAACTTTCCAATGTAATAAGTGTTGTTAACTTATAGTCATTGCATTCCTAGGCTTTATTTACTTCATTATAACTGCAACTTTGTACCTTTGACCACCTTCCTCCACACAAATTTTGTGTTTGGTTCTACAAAGGGCTGCTGGTTTTTGAGGTTTTAAGTCTCCAGCGGGTGGTCCAGGGTGCACTTGCAAAATGCCACTTGGAGGTTCTTCTTGGTGTTCCTAGATACTGGGGGACAGAGTAGAAGCTAACTCACTCCTAATGCCTGTCAGCCTACACTTCCTTCTCATCTGCTGTAAACTATTCAAATATTTGGTCACTTCGTTGAGGTTTTCTCCAAAATAGGCTCTGGGTAGAGATTTGGGGTACAAGTGTCCTGGGGAGAACACTCAGGATCAACCTCTGTGGCGCGGTGAGGGCAGCAGGCCTGACCACGGGGCATGAAGTATGGTGCGGTCCCAGCCCGGGCTCCCATTACTGGGGGTCGGCACAGGGATGGCTCTTTGGCCTTTTTAACCACCGGTCAGTCATTGCGAGCAGACTGCTGAGGGAGGGTGTGACGCAGGGTTCTCTTTGACTAAGGGCCACTTGGGGGGCTGTGATGGAGCTGAGTGCTAGTTGCCACCCAAGCTCTCAGCAATGGCGTGGAAGTATTTCAGTCCTGAAGAGGGCGTCTGTCTGGCCAGCACACCCCGCAGCACCCACTATAGCGGGAATCTACCCCTCCTTCCTTTCAGGGCTTTAGGGCAGTTAGGATCGCTTAAGTTCCCAGAATTGACCACAGATCCCAAAGTCCTTGTCACTAGTTCTGTTTGTTTTTGTTTTTGTTTTTCCATAAGGAAGCACAGTTGGACTTAGGCAAAAAGGATTTTAGGAAATCTCAGAAGAACTCTTGACAGGTTCTTGGGTGGGTTTACCATCCATCAGTCCATTTTAATACTATCAGGACCTCCACAGGACGTGTGATATGCCTGTGGCTTGTCATTATAGACCGTCTTTGTGCGTTTATAGATAAAAAGACTGAGGTCCAGTATCGTTAAACAACTTGCCCAAAGTTGCAGAACTATGTTAGAATCAGAATGATAGCTTGGGGCGCCTGGGTGGCTCAGTCGGTTAAGGGGCCGACTTCGGCTCAGGTCATGATCTCGCGGTCCGTGAGTTCGAGCCCCGCGTCGGGCTCTGGGCTGACAGCTCGGAGCCTGGAGCCTGTTTCGGATTCTGTGTCTCCCTCTCTCTGACCCTCCCCCGTTCATGCTCTGTCTCTCTCTGTCTCAAAAATAAATAAATGTTAAAAAAATTTAAAAAAAAAGAATCAGAATAATAACTCTAAAACCATGCTGATTTTTACCATTCTTTTCAGTGTCTTCTCCATCTGTCTTTTTCACCTCTGATGGGGTGAACATTGATTGTATGTCTCTGAAAGTGCTTCTATTCAAGGGAGTGGGAGTCTTAGTTTGACAAATCCAAGGGACAGTTTTCAGTATTGTTATTGTTTAATGTTGGTTTATTTATTTTGAGAGAGAGAGAGAGAGAGCGCACATGTGCGCGCACACACATGTGGGAGCAGGGGAGGGACATAGCGAGAGGATCCCAAGCAGGCTCCACACTGTCAGTGCAGAGCCTCACGCAGGGCTCGATCTCACTATCTCACAAACCGTGAGATCATGTCACTCTTATTCTTACTTGATTTCTCTTCAGTATTTAACCACCGACCAGTTCCTTTAAAAGTATTTAATTCCTTTGACTTCTGTGATCTGATACTGTCTTGGTTTTTCTCCTTTCTGCTTCACTTCCTCATTTCCTTTCTAGCTCATCTTTCTCTGTCCATGAAATAGTTCTGACCCCTGAAATTCAGTTTTATGACATCTTATCTTTTCTCTGTATCTTCTCTCTCCAGACGATCTTATTTATGCTCATGGATTTAGTTACTTTTTATAGGCTGATGACTTTTCTAAACCCGTATTTCTAACCAATATTTAATTTTTGAACCTTGTATCCATCCAGTTGCCTGTGAATATCCCCACTTCTATGCCCTTCTGGGCCCATTGGTCAACAGCTACACTGCTTAGCACTTTTTGGTTGCAAATTCATATTGAACGGAAACAGCACTTGAACTTGCTTAGGCAAAAATGAGAAAACTATTAGATCATGTGATCAAGTCCTGGGCACCTGGAATCAGGGGCTCTTACCCCAATCACAGTCACTTGTCCTGGCTTCTCTTGGTTGTTCTACCTAGTATTTCCTGACCTTTTAACAGATAGGCTCCTATCTCAGAGCATCAGATCAGGAGAGGGAAAGCGTGCTTTTCTTCAGCTCCATTTCAAAAATACCTGGGAAGGACCCTGCTGGCCCACACAAGCCCAACCTAAATCTTGATCACTGTGGCCTAATAATAATGATAATAATTATTATTCTTTTTAGGATAACACTATTGAATACATTTTATGTTGTAGGCACAGTGCTCAACGTTTTGCGTGTATTATTTCCCATAATCCTTGCAATAGCTCCTTATACAGGTGCTATTATCTCCACTTTATAGATGAAGACTGAGTTAGAAATGTGAAGTAATCGTGCAGAGTCACACATTAACTAGGGGAAGACGCAAGGATTCAAATCCAGGCAGTTGGACTCCAGAGCTTGTCTGAACCTAAGAGGGCCCCTACTCCCTTCAAAGGTGGGAATATTGCACTTCAAAGAGGGGAGACAATCTATCAGTATTTCACTCCTTTCTCTTCCTTTTTTTGAAAAAAGTTGTGGTAAATTACATATAAGATAGATTTGCCATTTCAAAGGGTACAATTCAGTGGCAGTAAGTACGTTCACAATATTGTGCTACCACTGTAAAGTTCTAAAACTTTCTCATCACCCCAAGCAGAAAGTCTTTACCCATTAAGCAGTCACTCCCCACCCTCAACCCGGCTCTGGCAACCGCACATCTGCTTTCTGTCTCTACAGATCTGTCTGTTTGGAGATTTCCCATAAATAGAACCATACATGTTTTTTGTGCCTGGCTTCTTCCACTTAGTGTAATGTTTTCCAGTTTCATCCAAGTTGGAGCATGCACAAGTTATTTCATTACTTTTCATGGCTGAACACTATTCCGTGGTATGGATAGCCCACACATTGTTTGGTCATTTATTAGATGGTGGGCCTTTGGGTCGTTTCCTCTTTTTGGCTATGATAAGCAATGCTGCTAGGAACATTTATGTAAGCCAGACATGGAAGGTCACATATTGGATGTGATTTCGTGTATATGAAATATCCAGAAGAGGCAAAATCCACAGATTCAGAAAGCGGATCAGTGCTGTCAGGGGCTGAGGGGAAGGGAGAATGGGGAGCACCTGCTGGATGGATATGGGGTTTCTTTTTGGGATAATGAAAATGATCCGGAATTAGAAAGCGGTGATGGTGGCACAACATTGTAAATATACTGAAAGCCATTGTCTCAGATGGTTTTAAATGGTTAAAAATGTTGCATGAAAAAGAAAACGGAAAGAGGGAACAGGGAAAATCAACTGAGAAATGGTCACTGCCCACCTTAAACAGAAACTGCCCCCCACCCCAATAATTCGACGTCTTCTGTGACCCTTTAGCCTGTTCCTTTCCCCATGTCCCCGACATAGTGACTACAGCTGTGCACGTAGCCGCCCAAGTCGGAAAACCCATGTCATCCTCGATCTGTCCTGCTTTCTCATCTCTGATCGCTGACAATCAAGAGGTGGTATGTATGTGATCATCTTAAATGCATCTCAATCCTTTCTTTCCGACCATTGCATTACTGTGAGTGCCATTAGTGATATATAACCGTTTATTGACCATCTCCTACGAACCAGTGTGCCAAGGGCTTTAATTCAGATCACTTTTGTTTTCCACATAGATTTTTATGTTTGTTTCCTAACTGCAACAGATCTTCATTTTCACCTTCTTTCTATTCTATTCTATTCTATTCTATTCTATTCTATTCTTACTTGCAAAATGATATTTGTAAATCACTAGTCCACTTAGGTGACTCCTTAGAATCTTAGATCTTAGAATCTTAGATCACAACCTGAACTGAAATCAAGAGTCAGAAGCTTAACCAACTGAGCCACCCAGGCACCCCAAGAGTTTATAAAAAAAAATGACTGCAGAGTCCTTGCTCAGTGATTATGGTCAGGCCTTTTTTATAGCCTATCTTTAGTTTTTCAAAAAAAGACATTTCGAAAATACTGCCTCTTCCCCCTCCTCCTCCTCCTCATCGTCCCCACTGATAACCCCACATCGCAGATCTCTATTATTTCCCCTTCACTGAAAGTAAGTCGGTCTGAAGGCATCCATTTCATGGACAATTATTACATATTATACTGATGCAGAGCACATTTAATGACAAGAAATAAAAAGGATTGACTGTTACTGCAGACTTGTCACATTTGATAGTCTAGAGAATTTTATTTCCCTGTTGTGTAGAAAAGACAGAGTAACATCTGAAACGTGAGCCACCACATTCATTATACATCCAATCCTTCCATCCATTAGCTTCCCCAGTTGAGTTTTGAGGGCACATCAAGGTAGAGAAGAGGTCTTTCCAGAAACAAAGACAGCCCACAACTGTTTATTTTTACTCTGGCCCTGGAAATAACAAATGCTCTAATTGTTACAGATACTTAGGGAAATTTTCTGGCTGGAAGAAGGAAACATAGCGAAGGTTCATGCCTGCGTATCTCCACAGGCCATCAGATGGAAGGCGAGATAAGATGTTGACAGTTTGCTGCTCATGGCTTCCCGTAGCCCAAGGAAGCAGAAGAGCTTTGATCTCATTAAAACGACAGGTTCTGCCTCATGGAGGGAGGCCACACTTGCCTAGATTATTACTGGTACTTTGCTTGTCCCGGTAACCTTTGAACACTGCAGTCGAAGTGCCGGCCCACTTTCCAGTAAGGAAAGCGGAGTCTAGCGGGCGGGGCTGGCCAATGGCTACAGCTCCCGAGAATGAGAATTCCTGGGTCATTTCCTGAGGTGCAGTCTGGGATAGTGCAAAGATTCCAGACTTCAGAACCTACCAGACCCCGCCTTGCATCGCCAGCTTTCTCAGCTCTTTGTTGTGTCATAGTTACTAGAAATCTCTGAGTCTCAGTTTCATCACCTGTAAAATGGGCTCAATAACTCTGCCTTGAAGCTTTATTGGGAGGAATCAATAATAATAAAGACCAGCTAACACATACTGAGATCTTGCTCTGGGATAGCTCTGCGCTGGTCTGTTATAAACCCGGCTGACATACACAAATGCACTAGCATGCCAATCTCCTGGCGAACTATGACCCTTGTTATTTTCATGTCACAAGTGGAAAGACAGGTTTAGAGGGGTTGAGTAATTCACTTTACAGCAGTTATAAGGGCCAGAGCCCAGGGGAACCCAGACTGTCCCAAAGTTGTGGCCATGACGTTGACGCAAGCTTTCCTCAAGTTTAGGGAGTGTCTAACCCCTTGCACAGTCAGAGGTGGGGAGAGGGGATTCTTGGATCCCTATTGCAGATGTAAATTATTTTTATTGAGTGTTACTCAATTTCCGTAAGTTTAAAAGTAGGTATATGTTTGATAATATAGAACATTGTTGCTTTGCTCTTTCTGGAGTGAATATGGGCTGATTACAAAAGGTGTGAGAGCTTTTGAAATCAGTGTAACTCTTCTACAGCCTGTCCTGCGATAGTTCAATCCTGCCAGTTTCTCCAGATGAACTGCCAGAAAGCCTTTTGTCTTCTAGCTTTTGATGTCTTTGGTCTTCATTTGGCTGAAAAGCAGGATTTCCATATTAAGTTCGCTTCTGTTGATTTTGCATCAGCCTTTGATGTGGAGCAACTTGGTGCCGACATTCATAAAAACATGCCAAGATAGGCACATTACCAATGTGTTCAAATTTTAGTAATGGACAACTTTTTCAAAGAAAAACGGTGTTTCTTGGCCCTGTTAGGTTATAAGTTTGTTATTCATGTGATTCAAAATATTCTTTTATTACCTTTTGAAAAACTCTTAATTTAATGGAGGTACAACATTGAAATATTTTGCCAGGAATCCTCATACTATCAAGAATACAGCTAAGCAAGGATGTGGGGGAAAGGGAGTCCTTGCGCGCTGTTGGTGGGAATGTAAACTGATTCAGCTCCCATGAGAAACAGTATGGAGGATCCTCGAAAAATTAAAAATAGAGCTACTGTATGTTCCAGCAATCCCACTTCCGGGAATATATCCTAAGGAAATGGAAACATTATCTGGAAGTGGTATTTGCACCCCCATGTTCATTGCAACATTATTCACAACAGCCAAGGTACGGAAACAACCTCAGTGTCAGCTGATATGGGAACGGATAAAGAAAATGTGGTATATTAAAAAAAAAAAAGAAGGAAATCCTGCCATTTGCAGCCACATGAATGGATCTTGGGGGCACTATGATAAGGAAATAAAATAAGTCAGACAGAGGGAGAGAGAAGGACAAATACTGCGTGATCTCACTTATAAGTGGAATCAAAAATGCAACAACAGACTAACAAACTTACAGAAACAGTGGAATGGAGGTTGTCAGGAGCTGTGGAGAGAGGGAGATGGGAGATGCTGGTCAGAGGGAACAAAACTCCAGTTAATGAGGTACATAAGTTCTGAGGATATAATGTACACCCTCGTGACTATAGTTAGCAAAACCCTATCGTATAAAGTTGCTAATAGAGTAAGTCTTAAGTGTCCTCACCACACACAAACAATGGCAACTGTGACGTGATGGATGTATTAATTAACCTCATTGTGGTAATCATCTCATAGTATACACATAAACGAAATCCTCATGTTGCACCCCTTAGCCTTAAATTTACACAATGCTATATGTCAGTTATATCTCAAAAAGGCTGGGGTAAGGGAGAAGAATACAAATGAGGACTACTCCCAGTGGCTTGTGGGCTCCGTACTGGGGAACATGTTTTCTCACAACCTTGTCCCGATGGTGAAGGTGCAAAGAAAGTGCTCCAGCAAATGTGTGGCGAGTGTTGTAAAAACAATTATATATTTATTTCATTACATTTTTAACTAAGTGTTTTGACCAGGCAATATATGGTTCAAAGTTTTAAAAGTATATAAAGGAGATTCAATGTTTAAAGGCACATACTTATACACCATTGTGCAGGAATTGTTTAATATTATTATTTTTCATCTATCCGCCAACCAAGAAAATGAATAATCTTAGAAATGGTATGGAGAGCATACGGATGCCAGTGAAGCAAATTGTTAAAAGCATAGATAAATAGATGTAGTATAATATACACCTATGTGTACTTACCTGGATTCTGCCTTGAGAGCAGCGACTGAGTTTTGGGTAGAAGACTCCCAATATTGATGAGAAAACACATCATGTGTTGGAATGAATTGATCTTCAGTCAGTAATTGGCATATTGCTGTTGTATAGCATAACATTTCAAGATACTGAATCTAGGAGTTAGATTTGTGTTCCTGGGAAGGTCTGAGAGAACAGATGTGAAATGGTAAGCCAAATGAGTGTGTGAGTTTTTCACATCTGTCCCTTTAATTTTCTGTATTTTTGCTTCATTATCTGCATCGTTGGAATGCTGTATCTGTCATATGCCAACAGATGGCAATATTATAAGATCATTTTTTTTTTCAAGATGGTTAAAATGAACGACATTTTCTGCAGCTCCCAGATTAGTCAGATGGAAGAAACAAGATCTTTATTGGTCGTCTCTTTGGTAGTACAAAACCTTGTTTTTCTAAAATTTTCATAAAATATTAGCGAAGTTTTTTCACCTCACTGCTGTCTTTTCCTGACTAGTTTTCTTTTTTCCTTTTGCTTAACTTTTAACTTCATGTCTAAATCCATCATTGCTGTGTTTTACGTGCAAATCTTGATATATCTGCTAATAATGAGAGCAACGTATATAACTAGTTAATTAGGTAGATGAGGCATACAAAATATTTAATCCAAATGAAATTTCTTTGTCTTTTTTGAGAACAAGATATAAACAAACCACACTCACACCGTCCCTCCTTCCTTAACTGAACCAATTTTTAGACCGCCGGAAGTGTTTTTATTCAAGAACCATGTGTTTTTTAAATAACACCCCAAGAAAGTACATGCTGTATTGTGGACACTCACCTTCTCTTCTTAGTAGGTTAAGAATCTTATAAAATCTGACCCCTGTGATAGGAACTCTAAAGACATTTAAGGAACTCTGGGTTCTGGCTGTTGGGATGGACTTCGAACAAAAGGCTTAAGATGGGAGAGAAATGAGCTTGCAGGCATGGAATATGTATTGTTGCCTGGAGAAACAGCATCATTCGGCATCAACTTTACGCAGACTGAAGCCCTGTTATTTCATAGCTCCTCTTTATTTGTTACTTTGCTGGTCCCTCTCCGTCTGCTCAGTTATCCACCTGGTCCTGGGAGTATCTCGCCTGACATCTCTTCTAGAGGATGTAATCCAGGTTTACCCACGGATTTTCAAACATAAACCGTAGGTCAGAGTTCAAAACACATCCCCACTCCTGCTGGCTCTCTCTGAATGCCATTCCCGCATTTCAGCTGCCTCCTGGACTCCGGGTATCGGACGGATTCACCCACTAGCACCTCAAAGGCAGTATGCCCTAGAGAGTTATTTCCCTCCCCGACCAGTTCCAGTTTCACATAATCCGTTTCTCACAGTGTACCGATTAGAGAACTTTTCCAAAGCGAGTTCCTAAGTATCTGAGTCCTGAGAGATGCTCTACAAGAATAGGTGAGAATTTCTGGATCATTTTCATCCCTTTGACGATTCACAGTACTTACTAATGTAGTGCAAACTCTGAGAAGACTTGCATATCAGCTTGAACTCAGTTTCGCCCAGAATTTTCCAAGCTTATTTGAACAAGGAGCCCCCTTTTAAATGTAACCTCCGTTAACATCCTGCAAAAGTAGTGTCTGCTGGAAATCTTGAGAAGCACAGCCCAAGAGTGTCACTTTGTATTTTTCTCCACCCCCCACCCCTGCTTTAAAACTTGAGGTAGAATGTGCATATAGCGTGGCACACGAATATTAAACAAACGTGACTTTATGTATATGCTGACCTGTGTAACAACCACCCAGACACAAATAAAGATCCTACTGTATGGTTTCGCTTATATGAAATTTAAAAATAGGCAAAATGAATCCGTGGTGATGACAAGTAGAATAATAGTTACTTTTGGGGATGGGTGCGAGGGGGTGGGGTGGGATGCAATACAGAGTGGGAAAGTGCCTGCCAGGAAGCTACGGGGTTCTGGAAATATTCTATGCCCTCCCACCTGTGTTCATACTCACAGAATCTAGGATGCTGCCGGTTTTTAAAAAAGATTTACTTACTTATTTAAGTAATCGCTACACCCAATGTGGGGCTCGAACTCACGACCCTGAGATTAAGAGTCGCACGCTCCACGGACTGAGCCAGCCAGCTGTCCCCTGTGGTGCTGTAGTGTGAATGGCCCTCAGAGCCTTCTGGCGTTCTGTTCCCACTGCACATCCTTTCTCCCCTCTGGGACAGCGGCCTGTTGTTCTGGTGCCGTGCTCTTCCCTCTTCCTGGACCACCACGGGCACTGCGGCTGCTTTCTTATCTCTGCCACGTCTTAGGGAAGGTGTTGCTTGCAACTAGAACTGAGCCCAGAACCCCTTTTATTTGCACTCACCACATTCCAGGTCTTCTCCATTTATTGCATTTATTACGCTGTCCTGTGGCAGCCTGTTTACATGTCTGCCTCCCACTGGACTGTCATTTCCTCGGGAGTAAATACCTTGATCATTGCCGTAGCTCAAATGCATGAATGACAGACATATTTTTAAAAAAATCAATTCAAAGCATTCTAATACATTTTCCTGCTTCCTGTCTCATTCTCAACATTTTGTCTCATTTTCAAAACAAGTCCTTTCTAAAATCCATACCTTACTCTGTTTTTTTTTTTTTAACGTTTTTTATTTATTTTTGGGACAGAGAGAGACAGAGCACGAACGGGGGAGGGGCAGAGAAGAGAGGGAGACACAGAATCGGAAACAGGCTCCAGGCTCCGAGCCATCAGCCCAGAGCCCGACGCGGGGCTCGAACTCACGGACCGCGAGATCGTGACCTGGCTGAAGTCGGACGCTTAACCGACTGCGCCACCCAGACGCCCCAACTCTGTTTTTATCAATCTCCAGTGGCTTCCTGAGCACTTAGACTGGAGGCCAGAACTCTTCACCTGCCGTTCAAGGACCACGTGCACCTGCTTCTCTCCACCCCACCGGGTGTGTTTCCTCCGCTCTCTCTAAATCACCTCTGTCCAGGGATTCGGGCCCTTCACCACCTTCAAAAATGTCAGGGACTCTTATGCTTCCCAGCCTGTGTCTGTGCCTTTTCCTCTGCCTTACATGCATCCACTTAGGTTGTTCAAGGCCCAGTGCAAAGATTCATTCATCCTATGAGTATATTTTCCTTTCTGCTAGTTTCGGGGGACTGAGATAGAGAGGTGAGCAAGACCTATAATCCTCACTCTCATGGAACCTGCATTTTAGCAAATGAAAGCAACAGTAATGATTACGTAAGCAAGATAATTAACTATTCCTGAAAAATGTTGTGAAGTAAGTTGTTTTGTGTATTAAAGACTACCTTTGCAGAGTGTTCTTTTAAATGGTGCAGTCATCAGCACTTTTTTAGTGAAAGGAAAACATTTTTTTCGTTACTTTTTAAAAAATTTTTATTTAAATCCAAGTTAGTTAACAGATAGTGTAATAGTGGTTTCAGGAGTAGAATTTAGTGATTCATCACTTACATATAACTTCCAGTGATAATTAGCACTTGTTTTCATTGAAATCATCTTACTGGCTTTATTGAACTTTTAAGTTAAATTCTGGGACCTTCCATATCAATATTTTTGTATGTTTTACATGTTGATTCTCTCAATGGTTTAGAAAATATCCCATGTACACCTGAAACTAATATCATATTGTATATGAACTATAAGTCAATCAAATATTTTTAAAAAATGTCTCACAGACTTTTTCTTAATAAAACTGTTACAGGGCACCTGGGTGACTCAGTCAGTTAAGCCTCTGACTCTTGATTCTGGCTCAGGTCATGTTCTTGTGGTTTGTGGGATTGAGCCCTACAACAGGCTCTGCACTGACAGTGTGGAGCCTGCTTGGGATTCTCTCTCTCTCTCTTTCTCTCTCTCTCTCTATGCCCCTCCCCTGCTCTTATTCTCTCTCTCTCAAAATAAATAAATAAACTTAAAAAAAACTTTTACAAATTCTTAAATATGAGAAAGCACAAATGAATTAGATTTCAGGTAAGAGTGGTTAATGGTTAATACTGCTATATAGCATTTAGGATTTTTAATCACCACCTTGAAGTAGGAAATCAAAGAAGTTGTGCATCACAGCAGAAAGAGCAGTAGGTCATGACATCTTTAGTCTCATTTTGATTCCTGAGTCCTCTACTAGCCAACTCTGTGACCTTGAGTTGGTTCATTGTGTTCATCTATAATGGAGACATTTGAAGTTGAAAATCCCTGAATTCTTTTCCAGTGTTAAAATATTATGATCAACACTGGCAAGCAGGAAATACAAATAGCTATATCTTGCTTCAAGGAAACCTCATTTATGAAATTTTGACTATCTCCATTCAAGAAGTTAAGGTTTACATTTTTTTTTTTGCCCTACTGTTTACATAGTGTTACTCTGGTAATAATCTTAACATTGCTATTTCCAATGACAAATTCTCAGACCTCATCTTATTTGACTTACCAATAGCCCTTGACCAGTTATAATTTCCTCTTCCTTGTTGAATCCTTTGTCATACAGTCTCCTTGTTCCCCTTCCTAGACTACTCAGTCTCCTTGCATTTTCCTCTTCATCTTGCTGACTTCTAAACAGTGGTGTGCCCAGGGCCATCTCCAGTTCTCTCTTCTATCTACATTCATATTAATAATCTTGTATTAGCTATCTACTGCTGCATAACAAATTGCCCCCCAAATTAGCAGCCTAAAACAATACACATTTATTATCTGGTAGTTTCTGTGGGTCAGTAATCTGGGCACAGCATGGCTGGGTCTTCTAATTTAGGATTTCTCACAAGGCTGCAGTAAAGATGTCAGTAGACATTAGGGTCTCATCTGAAGGCTTGACTGGGGAAGGGTGGCTATCCAAGGTCACATAGCCATTGGCAGGTTTCAGGTCCTTTGGACCGTTGTGATCAAGACCTCAGTTCTTAGCTGGCTGTTGGCAGGGGGTCACGCACAGTTACTGCCACATGAACCTCTCCAACATGGAAGATAACTTACTGTAGTTAATCACAAAATTAATGATATGTAATAGCCACCTCAAATCTAACATGTCCAAAACTGAATTCCTGATTTGCAGTCCACTCTTCCACCCCAAATATGCTCCTTTTGCAGTTTTTGCCATCTCAGTAAATGGTAACTACACTTTTATAGTTTTACATGTCAAAAAACTTTACAGTAATCTATGGCTTCTTTCTCTCTCTCTCATACCCCACATCAAACCATCAGCAAATCCTACTGATTCTACCTTTAAGAACTTAGGTCCAGAAGGCAACCACTTTTTGCTGTGTCTCCTACTACCATCCTGGTCCAGGCCACCAACATCTCTTCCCTAGATTGTTGTAATAAATCCCCAGTCTATCTCCCTGCTTCTGCCATTGCTACCCTTCAGTCTGTTATGAACGGTCCCGTTGAAATATGAGTCCAATCATGTCATTTTGTTCCGAATCTCTCAGTGGTTCTTTATTTCAGTCAGCAGAAGAGCTAACATTCTTGTCATTGTCCCTAAGGCTTAACAGAAGGTGGCCCTTTGTTTTCCTCTATCATCTTATCTTCCCCTCCTCATCTCCTTGCACCACCCCCATGCCCCCACCACTTGGCTCCAGCCACACTGGCCTTCTTACTGCCCCTTGAACTCACTAGGCATTTGTTTTAAAGTGTACCCTGGATATGTTTTAATCAGGTATAGTAAGACATGCACACACAGAAATGACAGTCATGGAGGAAGAAGTTTTAATTCACAGTTCTCTAGAAGCAGAAAGTTTGGCATGCCATGTGGAACCACACAAGGAAGCACCAGGGCCAGCTAGGAGGCAGAAGGAATTGAGGGGAAAGCATGGGCAAACGCCTTCACTGTGGCTTTTGCAGGAAAAGGCAAGACGAGACAGATTAAATCGGTTTAAGATTAGCTAGTATGAAAAATTTCAGTGTATCTGGAGTATAGTGGCTCTCTCTAGTTGTCTGATACCTGCTCCTGGGGTAATTAATAAAGGGGAAATTGGCCCTGAGTATAAAATCCCAAGAAAGAAGGTGGCTGGGAGTATGGAATTTGGACTGGTTCATCTGCATGTGAGCTAGATGTGCTCCCGGGATGAATTGCGAGACGAGTTGCGTGCTAGCTCTAGGAATTAGCCAATCCTGGGAGGGTCAGTGTCTCCAGGATCAGCCAGGCCATGTATGCCGGAGCATCAAGAATACAGAAAGCAAGAAATACAGTTAATAAGCATGCTCCCCATCTAAGTAAAGTGACAGTTTTTGTTCCCTATATGTGTATTGTCATTTCCACAGATATTTGCCGAGATTGGTTCCCATAGAGTCTTTCTTTACTCAATATTACCCCATAGTACCGGGGTACTAACCATTAGTCCCTAATGACTGCCCCATGTACTCTGGCTCTTCTTTGCCTCAGCCCGTCATCTCCTTTCTCCTATCCTGTTTGCTTGCTATTTATTTATTTATTTACTTCAGAGAGAGAGAGAGAGAGAGAGAGAGAGAGAGAGAGAGTGGGGGAGAAGGACAGAGGACAAGAGAGAGAGTCCCAAGCAGCCTCCATGCTGAGCATGAAGTCTGACATGGGGCTTGATCCCACAACACTGGGATCATGACCTCAGCCAAAATCAAGAGTTGGATGCTCATCTGACTGAACTACCCAGGTGCCACACTCCTGTCCTGCTTTTTGCTTTTCTGTTCTCTTTAGCACTTAACACTTTTTGACATATACTTACTTCTTTATTGCCTATCTCCCCCAAACAGAATATAGAGACTTTATCTGATGTATATGTATGTTATCTGATATATATAATATCTGATATATATAATATATAACACATAATATAATCATCTACCTACATATCTATCTACATAGAGGGATTTTGCTGTGCATATCTGTACCTATATTTATATCTATCTCCATATCTGTATCTATATCTATTGATACATACATATATATGTATATATATATATATATATATATATCCACCCTTAGGACCTGAAAAAATGAAATGCTTAGTTTAAGATACTGATTGTATTTTCTTTTGGAAAAAAGAAAGAACCAGAAATAACGTTATACTAGGCAGCACGACATGATTGTTAAACTGTTTTAATTCATATGGCATCTCCAGCAAGAAAAAGTAGTTGGCCTTTTGCCTACATACCATACTCTCATAAACACACACATGTAAGAGAGATAAGCCCAGCTCCTGGGCTCTGGGGAGATGATCCAAAGGGGGGCCTCTGCTGCTCTGAAGGTGGGGAGCAGGGGGGGCTTCTGTACAAAGACTGAGGCTCCGTCAAGATGGAGGACTGGTTTGGCCCAGGCTTTCTATTTGGATAATGTCCTGAGGCCACTTCCATGTTTCTTGGAGAGGATCCTCGACAGAAATTCAGCTCAATAATCCAAGTTATGGTCAGAGAGGGACCAACAGTACCATAACTGCCATCACACACATCTGTCCCTGGAGGATGACCATGTGTGACCGGAGAGTATTCTACCCTGCAACCAAGAACGGGAGAACGGAGGAAGTGAATGGCCACACCTTTTTCTTTTTGTTTACTGAACACGAAAGAGCCCTCTTTTTCTTTAATAAGAGGTGGAGGTAAGATCAGGTTGGTTAGTACAAGGAGTTGGGTGATATATGATTTAATTAACCTGCCTCATCCAGATGTCATTGTACAATACAACGTGTGCAGTTATAGGCCAAAAATCTGTCCTTGGGGAATTGTAAGAATCAGTTTTCAAATGCATTAAAAATTAAATAAAAAAACGACCTAACATTGTAATAGTGCTTTACATCCTGGAAAATTTCCAAGTGTTCTTACATGTGTAACTTCATTCATTCATTCAATGTATGTTTATTAAATATCAACTGTTTGCTAGGCTCTGCGCTGGCCACCACAAATAAAACGATGAATGAACGAGAAGCACAGGCATGAGGCTTGTGATCTAGGGAGGAAGAGGATAATAGACCGCTACCAACAGAAGGGAGTCTGATGACCTGGAACTGCAGTGGTTGAGGAGGAGAAGGGCATGTGAGAAGGTTGGAGAGAGAGTATGGGCCAGATCCTTCAAGACCATAGTGAAGTCTGAATCTCAGCAGAAGATCAGTGAAAGGAAGTCATTGAAATGCTCTAAGTGAGAAAGTGACATGATCCCATTTGTGACTCATCCTTCCAGACAAGTCTGCAAGTCTGTCTTTTTTCTTTTTATTCTTTTTCTTTTTCTTTCTCTTTCTCTTTTTCTTTTTCTCTTTCTTTCTTTCTTTCTCTTCCTGTTTTTTATTTTTATTTTTTTAATGTTTATTTTTGAGATAGAGAGTGAGCACGAGTTGGGGAGGGGCAGAGAGAGAGGGAGAGAGGGAGACACAGAATCTGAAATAGGTTCTAGGCTCCGAGCTATCAGCACGGAGCCTGATGCAGGGTTCGAACTCACGAACTACGAGATCATGACCTGAGCCAAAGTCTGATGCTTAACTGACTGAGCCACCCAGGCCCCCCAAGACAAGCATTCTTTAAAACAACTCCCTGATAATATTTGTTCTTATGTTTGGTTTTTTATTTCTTCTTTTCTTTTTATATTTATTTAGCTAGATCATGGCTACCACAGCAAAAAGCAGTTGCTGGATTTAAGGAAAATAAATATTACCAATTCATACTTTCTACTCTTAGCATAATAGCAAAAGAATCCTAGTGCAAGAGAGAGATTCGAATTTGATCCTAGCTCTATCACTGATGATTTGTGAAAATTTGAAAACAATCCCATACCTTCTCTCTCTGTTTCCTTGTCTGTAAAGTAAGAAGAGTGTAATAGAGTATTTACAAAACACTGCAAGTTTTGCAGCCGTTATCTGGGACACATTGGGATACTCCAAGCAAGTTCTTAACAAATGTTTAGACATTTGCTTAGAATGACACTCATTTTTACTTTATAGTGTCCATTATTGGGTCAGTCTACTCACATGAATTGATCTACGGACACACGTACTTGCACTCTTGACTTTTGCCATACCTCCAAACTAGAAAATATTCCTGTGCTCATCCATGAGATTAGAAGCATAAGGGATTGCAAAAGATGTAAAGGAGCTCTTCTGTTACATGATCAAATTTCATATCAATAGAATTGGCTGTTGGCCAAGTCTTATAATTAATCGGCTTGTTGGTAATTAGGAGAAACGCAACAACATGTAATATTAAGTGGTGTCACGTTAGGCTTAATGGCTGTGAGACTGGGGTCACCTCTAAGTTCAATCCTTGCATCTTTGATACTCCCAGTCATTACAAGGGTCTGACCTGAGGTAAGCCCAATCTCCTGCCTCTTTGGCTTTGCCTTGACTAGACCTTGAGGAAGAACGCCGACTACTTTCTCCTTGGTATGAAGTTCTTTAAGCAGTTTAGATTTTTGACATGCTGTCTGCTTTTCCTGCTTCTCTTTCCCCAAATAGATGATGTGGACCAATTCAGCTTGGTCATAAATCCATTTTCCTTTTTTAAAAAAAATTTGTGAAAGGTTCTTATGCAAGGTTAAAGCTGAGAATTGGCACTTGGGCACAGCAGGGGACACATTTGCTGCTTTGAATTTAGGTTTTCATTTTATCAAGTAACACACTCCCCCTCTCTCTCCCAAAGCCGTTTGGAAGATGTTCCCTAGAGTCTGTATTTATTGCAAAAATATAGAGCCATGGGCCAGATTTTAATTCTGTTAAACTTCCTGTGCAATGGATGCTCAAAAGAGAAATGTTGATTAAGTTTATATATAAAAGCTGGAAATTTGGAGGCAAATATTTTCTAAGATATAACTGCTTCTCTAGATGTCCTTTCTCTAGGGCTTTAACTATTAATTTAGATCCCAGGCCCACTTTGTATTTTCCATTTGCCCGTGTGGTTTGTTTATAAGCGGTTTGTTTATGGAAGCTAAATGTCTTGTTTTTAAATAAGATTGCGATATTATTACTGCTCATGGCAATCTCCAGCCTAATTTAATAATTCACATGGTACGGTTTCTCTAACTGAATTGTGTGAGTTATAGACAGTGATGGGGGACTCCGAGCTACCTGTTGTCCCAGAGCTCTGCTCATTCCCTCTGAGCAGGAGTCTGAAGTTTACAGAGGGATCGGTTGGTAAACAAGAATTTACAGAAACACACGCTGAGACCAATGGGGACTGTTAAAAGCTTGGATAATGTAATAATGTCACCCATAGCTCTGGGTGTACAAACTGCAGATTTATGCAAGTAATTAATAGTGTCTTGCCAAGAGAGTCGGTAGGCTTTTCAAAAGGAATCTTTCTTTGTGCCTTTTGATATTTAAAGAGCTGTAATTACAATGGCAGAGCTTTGAATTTTTTTTTTTTCCGTTCTCTTATACACATTAATTTATGGACCAATCCAGTATTACAGACAAGCTAATGAAAGAACCACATACCCCCTTTATAATTTTTTTTTACAGTTTCACTTGTGTGGCTGAATGTAAAGTAGTTAATGCTATAAATAAGTATAATGATGTATCTCTCCTCTCAATTGCCAGTTGTTGATGCTGTTGTCTCACACAATAGAAGAAAAGAATTGAATTTAAATCTCTACCCATCTCATTTCTGCTTTTCTCTTGTGCACCAGTTAAGAAATTCAAATGTTTCTGCCATTATGAGGTGTTTAAAAAAAAGACTCAAACTGGATTCCCCGCCCCCCTCCTCTTTATTTTTAGAGTTATGGAAGACTCAAAAAAAAATTACATAACTTGTGCAGTCAGCTTGGGCTTTGCCAGTTTCAAGGTTTAGCATCTAAGCTCCTTAGGAATCATTTCTTTTTCCTTCCTAGCTTTATGGAGTAGAACTGACAAAGATCGTATATTTTTAAGGTGTGTACATGTACATTGTGGAATGGTTACCACCATCGGGTTAGTTGGCACATGCATCACCTCACAGTTATCTTTTTTTTTTTCTTCAGTGTGTGGAGGGAGAATGGTCAAGATCTACTCTCAGCAAATTTCAAGTATAAAACTCAGTATTATTAGCCATGGTTGCCATGCTGTACATGAACTCTCCAGAACTTAGTCATCTCGTAACTGAAAGTTTGTATTCTTTGATGAACATCTCTTTCTCTCCCCATTTCCTGGCCCCTGGTAACCACCATTCTACTCTCTGGTTCTAGGAGTTCGACTTCTTTAGATTGCACACTTAAGTGAGACCACAGGACCTTTATCTTTCTCTGCCAGCTTATTCACTTATCCCAGTACCCTCTTTCACTCTGGTCAGGGTTGGGAAGGAGCCTCCTGTGCCTAGATCCCCGGTCTTCAGGTCATTTGTCGTACCACGGGGGCTACACTGACGGTGAAACTTCAGATGTTCACAGAAATAGTTTAGTTACGGGAGCACTTTGACCAGAAAATGTGCATGTATTCTCTGAGCTCTTTGAATTTCCCCTTTAAGAGTTTCAAATGATGGGGACGCCTGAGCGGCTCTGTCGGTTAAATGTCAGACTTCAGCTCAGGTCGTGATCTCATGGTTCATGAGTTCGAGCCCCGCGTCGGGCTCTGTACTGACAGTTCGGAGCCTGCAGCCTGCTTCAGGTTCTGTGTCTCCCTCTTTATCTGTTCCTCTCCCACTCGTGCTCTGTCTCTCAAAAATAAATAAATGTGAAAAAAAATAAGCATGTTTAAACAAAAAGTTTGAAATGACACTTCCTTTTCCCACAAATAGGACATTTTTGTATGTGACTTAACTAAAGGCATAAAGCTTCTTAGGACATTTTATCTAATTACACTTTTGAGTACAAAGCTAAGGCCAGGACTCACGGAATTCAAGTAACTGGGGACCAAAATATGGGCCACAATCATATTGTTTTTACAGAAGCATGGGGACCAAGACACTTTGGATCATTTCTGCATGCAGCGTTTCACGTGTGTTTTCCAAATGAAATGTACATTGTGCTGCAGTCAGTTCTTGGGACTGAATAACGCGTTCCACAGCACCAATTTCGTGAGTGCTAATTCTCTTCATCTACTTATTGTACGTATTTCCTCCATGAATTTAGACTTTGAAGAAGCCTCTGCATCTTCTAACCCAAACTTCATTTGTTTCATGGATGATAAAACTGAGATCCGGGAGACGGAAGTGTTGTGCTGGGGTCCAACAGATAGTTGATGGCAGAGCCAGGATTTAGGTGC
This sequence comes from Lynx canadensis, assembly GCF_007474595.2. NCBI lineage: Eukaryota > Metazoa > Chordata > Mammalia > Carnivora > Felidae > Lynx > Lynx canadensis. Next base: position 69,267,083 of record NC_044320.2, on the reverse strand, counting down.
CCATCATTCATGGATGGCATGTCCTTCTGTAGTGTGATCATTCGCTTTAATGACATCTGTCGGTTCAACAGGGTCAGAGGAGGAAGAGTCATTCTGCTGATTTTTCAATTTGTTGACCCTTTTAAACTGCAATTTCCTGGAGGGCAAAGTCCTTATGTGTTTAATTTGCTCCTTATGGTACCTGGGAGAACTTTATAAAAAATAATTAGAGCATATAATGTGCACTGCACTCCAGCGGTAGCACAGCATAATTTTTAAAACTAACTTTGGGTATCATAATCTCGATGCTGCAAATGTTTTGGTGAACCATCTCGTTCAGTTTAACAATTCCAGAAGGGAGTCATTAAATTTGAACCACATTAACAACGATGAGAAGACTTCTTGAGAAAAATAGAACCCACCTAACAGATACAATTTAATAAATATTTAAGCATAGTTTTGTAAACAACAAGTTACAAATAGTATATAGTGGATAGGCTAAGGGCATCAGTTCTGTGTTGGTCCTATAAAAACCATGTGTTTGGTTGTCTTTTGGGAGGTTGTTTACTGATCTGTGGTGGTATTTCAAAGTTGCAGTAATTGGCTCTGGAAAGTTCCTCCCTTATAGCAAAACTTTTGTACTAATTGCAAAGAATTGCCAGACACTTTGTCTAGGTTTGTTTGGGGTGAAAACTCTAAGTACCGGGTGATTATTAACTGTATTTCCATAGTAATAGTCACTGCTATTTCTTTTTTTTTTTTTAATTTTTTTTATTTTTGGGACAGAGAGAGACAGAGCATGAACGGGGGAGGGGCAGAGAGAGAGGGAGACACAGAATCGGAAACAGGCTCCAGGCTCTGAGCCATCAGCCCAGAGCCTGATGCGGGGCTCGAACTCACGGACCGCGAGATCGTGACCTGGCTGAAGTCGGACGCTTAACCGACTGCGCCACCCAGGCGCCCCAGTCACTGCTATTTCTAATCTGCTACTGCACCCATCAGCATGGGGGAGAGAAGGTGGCCTATAATCTAGTTCTCTCCCTTTATGGGGAGATGAAGGTGTGTGTTATTAAAGTAAAAAAAATCATTCATGATAGTTGTTAAAGACAGTAAGGATGACTTTATTTGTGGGGACTCCTACCGTGCGGGTTTGCAGAAGAGGAGAGAGATCAGGCTCAACTCTAAATACAAGGAAATGCAGGAATTTATAGCCAAGGAGGATAGAAAATTTATAGCCAAGGTCAGTGGATAGAAGATTGTTAAGAGGAAACATCAGGAGTAAGGAGAGATTCTTCTTAAACTGACCTCACGGGATTCTTGCTGAAAGCCAGAGTAATCACACATGGATGATGGAAAGGGCAGGGTATGTTTCTGGTTAAACTGACTTAGCAGGATTCTCGCTAAAACTGGACAATTCAGAGACAAATACAGAAGTCCAAAAATCAAGACCTGGTTGTAAAAAGAGCTCAGAAGAGCTGACTAGAATCAGTCAAGGAGAGACTTTGTCAAAACCCAAGAAAGAGAGAAGATGCGTGATGGGGGATATAATACCCCTGATAAGAATACTAAGCACTAACCTAATTAATGGTGTTTTATAGGAGAGGAGTCCTTATCAATGGAATATTTTAGCAAGATGTCTCTGATTTAGAATGCTTATGGCAAACAAACATAGAATCTATAGGTTTATGGGGCGTGCCTTCTTAGAAAATGTCACAGATCTGACTTTTTGAATATTATTCAGAGATATAACCTGGAACGCTCTCTGCCAGGAAGGAAAACAATACTTTACTTGGACAGTACGCTCATTGCATGAACCCAGAGGGTACAACTAGTGCAAAAAGTAAGAACCTAGAGAGTGTACTTGGAATATCAGAACTCACCTTGCTATGCCTGTGGCTATTGTGTTCGTGAAGTTATCAGTAAAGCTTGACACTGGGTAAGATCCTTGATTCCTGTGAGTTGACTTGGCTGCCAGATTTTTGGGGTTAGCTCATCTATGATACAGGAAATAAGATTTGCTTTCCTTCAGTGTTCTTTCTCAATGATGCCTGTTTTTCTGGGAATCATTACTCTCTCTGTCTTGTGCTGGAGAAGTCTAGGCTATGTAAATTTCTTCTTTTTTCCAGGTGTACAGGAGACCAACTTCTAGATTGAACACTACCTGAAAAATTCTCTTCAACCCTGAAGAAAATATCAACTCCTTGGGATTCCCACTTTTGAGTTCTCTAAAAATTCTCTCCTGACTGAAGCCACCTGGATTTTTTATTGTTTTACAAATTTATGCCCACTGTGTTTGTGAGCTATGGGTAGATGGCAAACAATCATAGCAGGGTTGAGTTCCCTTTGGCATAACTGACATTAGTCATTCTTCTTAAAAGAACAATGCTTTTTCTAGTCATGGATTGAACAGTAGACTGAAAGTCAAACAGAGGTCTCATGCTACTTCTAATGACCTTTCTGAATTTGAATGGGTAAATTATTTTCTGGTCTTCACTCTCTTCAAAAATACAGTTAAAGGTTTTCCTTTTGTGGCAAAATTTCTTAATCTATTTGTGTTTATGCCTGTGTATACGTGCAAGTGTGTATGTGAGAGACAGATAGTAAAATCTGTTCCTCTTGGTTCCATTATACCAGGCAGTAAATGTAATCAGCAAATATTTATAACTGGTGTTTAGATAATAGCACAGCATAATTTGTGAGCTTTGACGATCAAATATTCAATACACATTCAATAAAATGACAATAATTCCATTGGATTGATTGGCAGACAGATTTCTGGAGCAAAATTTGTAAGTAAATGAAATCCATGTTAACTGTATCAATCTTTATGACGGTGTCTTATGAAATTATAGTTTTAGAGCAAGTGACTATATTTCCGCATCTTTTTGTGCAGTGGGAAATAAACTTTTTAAAGCTGGAAAACACTTGTAACTGATACGTGAAATTCTGTCCAAGGTCAGTGAAGAATCAATTCAGTGACCTCTATAGACATATAAAATTTAATCAAAACAAGTTAAAAATGTATTCACCCTTTATAACTCTAGTCTTTGTCTTTATTTATCTTTTTCTTTAGTGTGCAGCTGAAAGGAGAGTCTTTAGAATATATGTAAATGACAAAAATCAAGGATTTTAACTTTAAAAGTATCTTCTTTTAAGAAAACAAAACTGCAGGAAAAGTTGTGTAATATCTTGTCAGCTGCTTAAAGCACATATTTGAATTCACTCAACAATCATTTACTGAGCACTTCCAAGTACTGTCTTTGGAACTACAGATAGACTAGTAAGCAAAGCAGGTAATCCCTGTCCTGGTGGGGCTTGTGTTCTAGTGGGTAAGAAGGAACATAAACAAACTGAATATGCAACTTACAAAACATATTTCAAACTGATAAGTGATGAGAAGAAAAAAAAAGAAAGCATATTTTGAGCAGAGGAAGTGAGGGAGTGCATCTTGTCAATTTGGGGAAAGAGCAGAAGGAACAATTAGTGAAAAGACTCATGTAAGAGGAGCAAGCTTGAATGTTTGAGACTCAGTCAAGTGGCCAGGAGAGACAAGAGTGGTATAAGAAAGAAGGAGAGCAGTAGGAGATAAGGTCAGAGGAGTAATGGGGTGTGTGTATGAGTGTGTGAGTGTGTGTGCATTTGTATGGGCATGTGTGCACACACACGTACAGGCAGATCATGTGAGGTCTTATGGACCATTGTAAGGTATAGCTTACTCTGAGTGAGCTGAGAAGTCACTGGCTTAATGATCTGACTTAAGTTTGCAGTATTCAGTCTTGGAGTAGGATAGGAACTTTACAGCTCGATACCCGAGACACAGATTAGCAGGACTAGATAAGATTAAAAGGAGCATTTGGCTTGCAGTGTTGAAAATAGGTAGGGGCAGAGAGACTAGTTTGGAAGATACTGCAATAGTCCAGGCAGAAGGCTTGGTAGCTTGGACCAGGATGGGAGTGATGGATGTGGTGAAGCATGGTTGAATTCTGTGTTTATTGAGAAGGAGAACAGAATTTGCAGACAGAATGGATGTGGAGTATTAGAAAAAGAGAGGAGTTGGAGTCAATCCGAAGGTCTTTTCTTTTATCTGGAAGAATGGAATTGCCAATAATAGAGGCGGAGGATGATTCCAGAAGAGAAGGTTTTGAGGTCAGTTCTGTATATGTCAAATTTGAGATGTCTATCAGATATTCAAATGGAAATATCAAGTTGGTAGTTAGATTCGCGAGTCAGAGTTCAGGGTTACAGATACGAATGTGGAGTCCCCGGTGAATAGATGTCGTTCAAAGCCATGCGCTTGGATGGGATCACTGGGGGCACAAACGGAGATGAGAAGCAGCACAGGAGAGTCCCAAGAACTTCAGGGTTAAGAAGCTGAGAAGATGAAGAAGGATTAGTACAAATCTGTGTGATGGGCCCACCCCGGGGAGCAGGGACGAGTAGCGTCCGGAGGGCAAGCGAAGACATGCTTTTAGGGAAGAGGGTGACCAACTGTGTCCAAACTGTTAACGATTTTGGAATATGATCTCTTGAGATTATCTCTTGAGCATTTAAAGCTCCTCTAATATTTGTCATTTAAAAGATTAAAAAGGGGAAAATTACTATAACACAAACATTTGAAATCCATCATTTTTCCTCTAAGAAAGGAGAGTGATATTCTTTTTTTTTTTTTCTCCAGGTCCAGAAGATATAGTTTTTTTTGTTTGTTTGTTTTTTTTTGAATTACTTTTTGGGAGAAATATCAGAGTGAACTCTCATCAATTTGTGTATTTCTTATGTTGGACTATATGGACTATAGGGTACTACTTGATACATTTGGGGGCAAACAGTACTTCTGTAAGAAACACTGATTTATTTGACTTGGGTCACAATGTGGTATTTAAAATTCAATAATCGACTGTGAACATGCCCTTTAAAATTGGACCAAAAAAAAAAAAAAACCCACGTGGTTTCTTTCCATCTACATGCTAGATACAGAAAATACTTGCTATTCATACACATCCAATCACATACTTCTGGTTCTCTGAGGTTATTTTTTGTCCCTGTGGTACATTTGGAAAAAGAACTATTCATTTTCAAGTGTGCGAAATTCAGGAAGCAGATGAACATTGAACATTGTACTAGATGGATCTCTAAAGCCTCACCCAGTTCAAAGATTCTAAGAATAACACTTATACCAGTGGTTTGTATTAAGCCAACTTGGATGGGGGTTGGGAGCTGGCAACCTTGTTCAAATAAGCTGGATTAACCCCACTGCCATTTCTCTTGGGGAAAAGGCAGCTCAGCTTTTTGGAGCATATAGGTCATCGGTAAAAGTTAGATTATGAAAGTCTTCAAGTCACATTCATCTCAGAGAGTAATAGAATTGAATGTGATTTAGGCTTAAGAGTGAGGGAAATGAATTTTTAGTTAAGAGCCATGAAAATCAGCACTATTTCATATAGTTTAAATAGACTGCTATTCTTGGTTCAATATAGGCATTCACTCGGTTCAGTTTCGTGGAGTTCAGAGGTAATAAAAAGATACACATTTTTCTTCAAATTCAATCAGCTTCGGAAGGGCCTATAAGTTTTAAAGCTATTTTTTGTTTAAATTGCATAACTACTAATTTTTCACTGCCAATTTCAAAGAGAAACACTACAATCCAAATTTTTCCATAACCGGTTTAAGACTCCACAAAGAAAGCATGAGATGACATGACCCTGGAGAAATCCTTCACTTTTCAATTCTTTTCTAACGTTTCTAAGAGATCTGAAAATTGGACAGAATCTCCAAGAATTTTAGATCAGAAATTTCCTCCTCAACAACGACTCCTTTATTATTAGTATATTATCAACTGCAATCGCTTTTGGGAATGTTCCAGAAGGTTGCCTCATTAAAGGGGTTTTCTTCACTGTTGAAACTAATCATGGATTAAGGTTTATCAAAACTGTCTGAGAATAAAAGGTGATTTTATGGTTAAAATACAGTAGAGTGAATTTGAAGTGATCACTGTTGAGGAGGAAAGTAACTTTGCAAGTAGATACTTGAGACAGATTAGCAAAATCAGATTAGCTACCATCTGAGTTTCCAGAAGAGAATTTATAGGCTTATTTTCCACCTTTTCTCTACTTTAATAATCTCCACTTTTTCAAGCGGCTCAGGAAACTACGTAGTGTCTGGGCTTGGGCTTGTCTATGTGCATGTTATCATTGAAAAATCGGTTGTTAAATTTTCAGTTATTTGTTTTTGGAGGCTAGGATTTCTTCTGAGAAGGCCAGCCTGGAGCAAGGAGTCTAGGGTCAGGGGTCTGCACATCCCTGGAGGCAGCACAAGTTTTTGGTCTGAGCACAGAAGCCAACAGCCCTTCTCCTGAAAGGCTGCTTTGATATGTGGCCAGAGGCATTGTTCAGACTGGGGTGAGGCCCCAACCAACCAAATGCTTCCAGTGGGTTTGTGGGTTTTCTTCTGAAGATCCTCTGCCCAGAATCCAGGGGTGGCCTGGGGCAGAAGTAGGTCTGGAGCAGGGTGAAGGCCATACATGTGTCCTCACCGGCCCTCTGGCTTCCAGGACCAGCCCCCTGTTCTAGGATGAGTTGGCAAGTTGGATGTGAAATGAGGGTCTGAGTGAGACCCGTGCCATCACTTTCACATGTCTGCTACATGTGTTTACCTGCCGTCAGGGCAATGCTATTTAAAAACGTAAGGAATAGATTTCTTAGAGAACTTAGAAAATGTAGTACAAAGCAGCAATTAAAATACCCTTCAAGTCCACCTGTGTTAGCTATTCGATGTGTTTCTTTCAAATCTCTTTTTTTTTAACATTTATTTATTTTTCAGGGAGAGAGACAGAGAGGGAGAGAGAAAGAGTGCATGAGAGCAGAGGGGCAGAGAGAGGGAGACAGAGGATCCATAGGGAGCTCCACGCGGAGCACGGAGCACGGAGCTCATGTGAGCACAGAGCCTGAGGCGGGGCTTGAACTTACGGATTGTGAGATCAGGACCTGAGCTGAAATCAAGAACCGGCTGTTCAGCTGACTGAGCCACCCAGGCGCCCCTCAAATCTTTTCTAAATGTCTGTACATAGGTAACTCTCCCCCTCCCACTCAACTCTCAGAAGATGCCCCTGTCACCGCACTCACAGAACACATGATGCAATTAGGCGTTGATTTCTCCCACATCAACCTACATTTGTGTGCATGTCTCTTCCTCCAGTTTCAGCAGACTTAGGTCTTTTTTTCAAGGCTAAATTACTCACTGTACTCCTGATGCCACCCCACCCCCCTTGGTGATTCCCATGTATTGCCCTGCCATTCCAACTCACCTTCATCTGGCTGTTCAGCCTCCATCGCAGCGTAGCCCTTCATTGTTGGTTAGAAATGTGGGCATCCGTCCTGATGGAGTCTCCTTCATGCTCTGCTCTGCGGTGCTTCCCATAAGCACCCTCTTCCCATCAGAGCAACTCCACGGAGAGTTGTTGACTCTATTTTCTCACCTCCCATTCACTCACGCTTTTTCCTTTTTCAGGGGCTAGCTTTGTATTTTTAATTAAAAAAAATTTATTTTAGAGACAGAGTGCAAACAGAGGAGAGGAGGAGGAAGAGAGAGAGAGAGAGAGGGAGAGAAAATCCCAAGCAGGCTTCACACTCAGTGGGGCCTGATCCTCGATCAAGAGTCCAACGCTCAATTGACTGAGCCACCCAGGTGCCCCACTAGTTTTATATTTATTGATAGATTTATATTTTAAGAATGTTCATTTATTTATTTTGAGAGAGAGGAAGAGAGAGCGCATGTGTGCGTGTACATGCACGAGAGGGGGTGGGGCAGAGAGAGAGGAGAGAGAGAACCCCAAGCAGGCTCCTCCTCGTCAGCGCACAGTCTCATGCAGGGCTCGATCTCACAAACTGTGAAATCATCACCTGAGTGGTAATCAAGTCAGATGCTTAACTGACTGGGCCACCCAGGTGCCCCTCTATTTTTTAATTAAAGAGGTTTTAACAATACAGGGGGGGATAAATAACAACTAATTTTTCCTCTCATTCTATATCTCTGGTCTCCTAGTCCCACCCACCAGAGGCAGCTATATTAGGAAGATCTCATTCTTCCAGAAATATTCTGTGTGTTGGCAAGCATACATGTCCCCTCTCCCTCCACCCCCATTATCCATCTGAAGAAAGAAAATAATAGAAACATGCTAAATCCACCCTTCTGCACCTTGTTGTGTCGGGGATTCGGAACCTGGGTTTAGGTGTGTTGCCTTCTCAGCCTTCCTGCCTCCTGGGGGGACTCGGGGCTGCACACTCCCCACCTCAGGCATCCCCGGCCCTGCCTGGCCTCCACTCCAGTCCTCTGTCCCCAGAGGTTTGGTAAATGTTTCTTCTTGGCTGTGTCCTGTGTGGCCATGTCATGGTTGTCCTTGCCCTAGGCTAGCAGAGCCACAACATATTTGGCAAGTGATTGGGTGGGTGTGAGCCTCCATCCAGGTACCAGGAACACTCTGAGTGGAGGCTGAACCTCTTGGAGGTCATCAGTCTGCAATAGGTCAGGATGGGCCTGTGGGAAGGGGTGTTGGTCTGGAGGCTGGTGAGAGGTCGTCGGTGGGTCACACACGCACATGCCTCAAGTCATGGGATGGGGTGCCTGGGCCCCAAGAGATTCCATACTCTTCCACGGAAGAGTATCCCTTGCCAAGTAATAAATAAGAACACCACGACTGGCCAAGAGGGAGACAGACTGTGGAAGAAAGGAAATAAGTTGTCTTTAGTATCTTTAGTTGTTGTTTTCTAAGCTTTTTGAACAAAGGGCCTCTCGCTTTCATTTTGCTCTTGGCTCTGCAGACAATGTAGCTCACTTTGATTGCAACCACCATATATATTCATGGTTATCAACCCAGCTGCTTTTTCAACACAGCCAGCCAACCCTATCTGTTTCTCCAGCCAGCTGTCTCCCTTTTGTTCACAACGGCTAACCACTTTCTACTCTTCCCAAAGGTATAGGCTCCTGCCTCCACTTTCCTCTCGGTAAACAGCATTATCTTTTACTTTAAAGAAAAAGGAATAGAAGTCATTAGATGAAAATTTCATGATCATAACCTGTGTTTTTCCCACCCCTTCTTTACCTCTTGTTACACGGGACAAGGGTGCTTCTTCTTAAATGCTTATCCCTCACCTGCACCCCTACCTGCCTCCCCAGAAGACAGCCTGATTATTCCCGTCTCTCTCAAGAAATGGCGTGGAACAGTGGGAGGGCATGAGCTCTGGAGACATCGCCTGGCACTAGATCCCAGCATTGACACTTAGTACTTGTATGACCTTGGACAAACCCATTACCTTCCTGTGCCTCGGTTTACCCAACTGGAAGTTGGGATAATAATAGTACTTATTGCACTTTGTTGTTATGAGGGCTAAATAAGGTAATATTGGTAAAGTGATTACAGGAAGGGTGGCACATAATAAGTGTTATAGAAATGTTTATTTGATGAAATCAAAGAAAGAAGTCCTCTTTTTCATTCCCAAACTTTTCTCTCCCTGACTCCTTTCAGCAGACTTAGTTCTGCCCATCTTAAAAATCCCACTTTTTGACCCCCAAGTTCTTCCCAGCTGTAGCCCCGTTTCCTTCCTCCCTCCATAGCTAAATTTCCTTGGTATTATTATCTGCACACACAGCATCCGCCTCCTCACTTCCCACCTCCTCCTCAGCTCACAACAATATGCTGTCTAGCCTACTCTCCACTGAAATTGACCTTGTCGTGAAAATGCCCGCATTCACGTCGCCAAACCCAATATACACACATACACATGAATTTTCCTCTTATTTGATCTTTCTTTTGTCCTTGTGATTTTTGGTCACTTTCTGAAAACCTCTTGTCCCTTGTTTTCCATGATGATGCCTTCTCATAATTCCTCCTTCTTCTGTAGAAGTTCCTTTTTAATCTCTTTTACAGGGTCCTCTTTCTCTGGCTATCACATAAGTGTAGGTTTTCCTCGAGGTGCGCTCCCACTTTCTGCCACTTGACGTGTTCCTTAGATGATTCCATACACCCCTATGGCTTTGATGACCATTTATAGGTCGATGATGCTCACATATGTATTGATAACCCAGATTCCTCTCCCAAGTCCCAGATTATTTTGTCCACATTACCACTTGGATGTTCCGGAGATATCTCAAAGTCAGCATGTCTAAAATCGAACTTATTATTTCTTCTCCATCTACGCCAGCTTGCTCAACATGTAGAGTTCTGTTCAATTATTTTCTTTGCCTGCAGGATAAACTCCACTGTGTAGCATATCCTCCACCATCAGGCTCTGGGCAGCCTCTCCAATTATTTTTTGAAATGTTTCTTCTGAGAGAGAGAACGCGAGCACGTGAGTGGGGGAGGGGCAGAGAGAGAGGGAGAGAGAGAATTCCAAGCAGGCTCTGTACTTCCCTATAAAGGACCTGATCCACAAACTGTGAGATCACGACCTGAGCTGAAATTGAGACTTGGCTGCTTAACCGACTGGACCACCCAGGTGACCGGAAACTGGACATTTAAAGCCTTATGTAAAATTGCCACGTTTGTTTATGTTGGCAACCAATTTTAAATTTATAAAAATATTGTTGGAACCAAACAAATTATGTTTGTAGGCGTTATACACCCCGTGGATCGCAGGTTTGTGATCTCAGTCCTTGAAGCTTAGGCTTTTGAATAACAGCCATAACGATTATGAGGTATTTCTTGAACGGGAAAAGGGTGCAAGGGAAATATTAGGGTGCAAAACATCCCCACATATTAATATTTGAAAATGTTATTTTGCCACGCCTTTCCTGACAATCTTTATCCTGACCACCCAAATAGAAGTGATTAACCAGATCCTCTGGGGCGACATACTTCTCTTGGCAGAAAACTACCAGAACATCCAGCAGTATTGCTCTGTGTTTTCATCCTATTTGTTTACATATCTCTCTCACCATGTGTCTTAGTCTATTCAAGCTCCTCCAACAAAAGTACTATGGATGGGTGGCTTGTAAACAACAGAAATTTATTTCTCGTGGCTCTGGAGGCTAGCAGTTCAGTATCAAGGCACCTGCTGATTTGGTGTCGATGAAGGATTAATTTCCTGGTTCACAGATGACCATCTTCTCCCTGTGCCCTCACATGGCAAAGGAGGCAAGGGAGCTCTCTGGAGACTCTTTTATAAGGGCACTAACCCCATTCACGAGGGCTCTACATGCATGACCTAATCACCTCTGAGAGGCCCTGCCTCCAAATACCATCACGTTGGGGATCAGGGTTTAACATTTGAATTTTGAGGGAGACACAAACGTTTAATCTGCAACACATGCTAAATCCCTTGAGATGGGAGCTCCATTCATGGTTTTTATTTTTCTAGTGCGTAGCCCATGGATTGGCATGTAATATGTGCTCTGAGCAGGGATCCGAAGGCAGGAAAGGGAAGGACACCCCAGACAAGAGGGAAAAGCACACAGAAGGGCAGAAAGTCAGGCACACAAGTGTCGTGTGTTTTTCAGAAAAGGGCTTCAGAGCTTTAGTTTTCTAGAAATAGAAGTAATAGCAGGATGAATAGAGGGGAGGAAGATGAAGGCATACAAGGGGTTTATATGCTGTATTTTCAGCTTATACTTAATCTTTAGGTGATAGGGAAACATGAGGTTATTTTTTAGAAAAGGAATAAAGTAATTATATTTCATATTGAAATATGGATTGCAAAGTAGTATTTGGTGGTCCTTTGCTTCTGTGGCAGCCCCAGTGGTTGAATGCTGTCTTAAGTTTTGGCAATTTCCCACATTGTACACTTTACCTTTCAAAATTTCAACTCTACTCCACCTTCCTAGGCTCTCCTGAAGCTACAGTACAGCCATGTGAACTTGGTTCCACTATTCAGAGGTGACTGCGAGACGCTCGAATTTGGATCTGAGCAATACTGAGTTGCTGGCTAAGTGTAGGGAAACCAGTCTTGTGACAGGTAAGGAAACAGACATAGCTGGCTCTTTGGAAGTAGCGATCGTGGAGTCCCTGGCTCTCGGCCTCGATCCCGCCGGGTGCCAGGTGGTGGCACTGGTGCTTTTACTAGAACAGCCCGGGTGTATGTTGGGTGTTGATCCTGGGTGCGCAGCTCAGTCTGGATCTCTGGCCCTTCTGGAGATTCTGTGAGCTGCTCAGTCAATGGAGATTCTGTAACTTGGAACGAAGAACACTGATCAACGCAAGATGATACCGATCCATATGTTGCCTTGGTTCCAATGAGAGCTGATGAGGGCTTGCAGCAGGGGGAAAGCTTAGAGATGGATGCACAGCATTGATTTAAAAGATGTTAGCAACATTCTCTTGAAGATGTCATTGATTAGATCTGAAGGATCGAGTTCAGAGAATGAGGGGAACAAGTCAGAATAAACGCTGACGAGAAAAGAAAGGAAACTGAAGAACTGAATACCGTATGGCTTCAAGTTTCCACAGAACTGTACGGGGTCATTCGCTGTGAACTGCTGGCATAGCAATGGGTTTGGGCGGGAGGGCCACCCAAAACATTGAGACAATCACAGTGCTTAGTAGCCTGAAAGTGGGACCTGAGGAAGTAAATGACTGGCTGGTCTTGGCTTTCAGGGAGGCAAGTGAATCCAAAAGGGAGTTCGTAGACCAAAGGAATAAGGAGGAGTCCAGTCTTAGTATTCAAGCTCTTGTCTGTACCCCCAGACACTCAATAACTATTTGATAAAGGAATGCACGAATCAGATCTCATCAAGTACAGAACTTAAGACCTTGCATCTAACGCTAGACCTTTGCTTTCTCTCATTCGCACACTAACTGTAGAGCTGCAGATGGCTTGCCGTTATTACAGCTGCCGAATCGACTTATACTGGCTGCAGAATTCTATTGCCCTGGCCATAGAATATGACCTTGAAGTACTGGAAAAATCTCTGGGCTTGTTTCAGAAGACAATAACAAAAGCAGGATTAATTCAAAGGATGGGTTCTATATTTTAAGGTTTCAGATAATTCCAAGGGCAGCAAGAAGTCTTTTTTAAAAATCTGAATTTAGATGGAAAAGCTCAATAGGTCCCTTATTTTCACTTACATGTTGTCATTTTATTACCGAAGTGTTACCAGCTTATTTTCTAGTTTTGATTACGTTGCTCAACATTTTGTAGTCTTTTCTCCTCTGCTTTCCACACTTCCATTTTTAATAAAGAAAGATGAAAGAAAAGAGTGCATTTTCTACTCGTTAAAATAATTTTGCCTCTGCATCAGCATGTTTCGCACTTTTTATAATTTGTGAACATGTAACTATTATAACAGAAGTGCACAGCAGCATGTCTGGAAGTCTGTCTGAGATTACAGAATCCCTCTTCACGTCTAGAAGATCCCAAAAGACCAATGAAAAGTGCTGAATGAATTGAATGAGAGCTTGTGAGGAAAGGTTAAATGGATTGGGATTATTCATCCTGTATAATAAGGGAATTTGCTAAAAATAATATTAATTTGTCTCAGACAATGTGATCTGTTGAAAAGAGAAAAGTGTAACATATTTTAAACACTTTCCTCTCTGTGAATCTTAAAGAGACATACCTATCTTAGCTGAGTGGAGGGAAGTTCTTCTGAAGTTGTCTGATCTTGGGGTTATATCAGGGTCCAATCAGGAGAGGGAAACCACATAGGAATTTGAACTGGATAAGTGTAAAGAATTAATCATAGATGTTAATTATAACAGGGAATTGGAGTTACAAAGGATTGGCTAATAAGAAGTAAAGAGAACTTCAAGGAATACAGAAATGGCAGGTGTAAGGAGCAGCCACGACTCCTAGGGCTGAGGCTGGGTGCCCAGGGAAGAGCCTTCTCCCTGACCCCCAGGTAGATATTTAGTCCTCACTGGAGAAAGCGTGGCTGTGGTTCGGTGATTGGCAGAAAACTCACCGTGGTGTTCCTCTAGTAGAAGTTGCTGGAAACACACCCTCTGGGTCTTGCTAGGAATCTATTCTCTATGATACCAGGGAAATTTTTCGATACAGAAGTACGTGATTGCAGGCACTTGGCTACAGAACCTTCTGCAGAAAGAGGGCCAAGGGGAGCTGCTCGCTGCTGGGTACTCAGGAGCCGGCCACAGGAAAAGCTGTGAGTTCTGTATGAGTTTTCTCTGAAGATGCTGCAGGCTCCGCAGGACTTGGGTGTGGGAGAAGTCACCCGGGATTTAGGAGCCTTCTGAGAAAGCGCATCTAAACTGGGAAAGAAAACCCCTTCTTCCTGTAATTGCCCCCAGTGCCATCTACTGGCAAAGCCTACATGCCACTTGGCAGAGAAAAACTACTTAAAGGATCTGTATCAATTTTTGCTAAGCAGGCAATGCAGGGTGATTTTGCAAATAAGGCAGGTAATACATTGATAGCTGGTACAGGGATATTTTTGAGACAGTGACAAGTAAGCTAAGGGAAGAATCCTGGCTTTGGTTCTAGCTGTGTGACCTCTAAGGGTGCAGTGAGAAGGCTGGGTTATATCACACAGACCCCACCTAATTCCTAACAGTCTGTCTCTGTCCAGCCAGTTATTCTCTATTAGGCTTACATTGCTTTTGAAATAGCTTGTTAGCTCATTTGACTAGATATTCTTTTTGTTTAGTTTTGAGGTGTGTAGAAAAGGTCTGTTTATCATCGGTATAGTTGCTGATCTGAGAAAAAAAACACTTCTTATGGTAGGTTAACTTATATTTTTTTTATGATTAAACCACTTCTGAATCTTTTCTTGGGATTTATTGTGTAATAAAAGAAGCTTTGCTCTTTGCTACGTCTAGGTAGATTTTTGGTTATCTGGAGAGACCATTCCAATCTCTGGAACTTGGGTGCTTACATTTAAAAATATTGTTTACATAGTAAGACACAGCTGGGGAATAAAACACATCTTTCTCCCCAAAATTATTTGTGCCAAAAGTCATTTCCATTATATTTATACATGAAAGAGTAATAGGCCTGGCCAAGTCATTCAATAAGTCTTGTAAATACTTTTTGGTGTAAGTCCCAGAAATTGAGAATAAGGATGATTGAGGAAAGAATCCTATTGCAAGACAGATGGTTTTCAATTCTCTGTTTCCCGCAGAATTGAAGGAGAGCCTCAGTGGCTTTTTGGTTGACGGATCATTAAAAAAAAAAAGGACTTCAAATGATATGTCACTTCATGATATTTTTGGAGAATAACTTAGGAGTTTAAAGAATTCAGTTACATTGCTATGACAAAATTCCTTCCATTTCCACTTACTTATTCATATGGACAACGTTGCTTAGCACTTGCATATTTGAAAATGAAAAATAGAAATATAATTTTTGTCAAATGTATCTCGTCCTACTGGCGAGTGATATTGATCCACAAACACATGGGCTAATTGACAAAGTACAACAGCCGCATGCATCTGGCTAGATGTTTGGCTAATGAGAAGTGACCGTGGTAGACGGTATTCTTAAAATGAGCCCCTAAGATTCCTGACCCCTGGTTAGTTAATCAGGCACTAACCTAGGTACTCTCTGAAGGGACTTTGAGGAATTAAATTTACTAATCATAGACCTTAAAGTAAAAAAGATTCTCCTGGATTAGCCGGTGGACCCAATATAATCACATGAACCCTTAAAAGCAGAAGAGGAAGGTAGTATCAGAGAGATGTGGCAGAGGAGGAAGCAGAAGAGATGTGGGGAGAGAGAAGGATGTATTACACAGTTGCTGTTTCTGAGACAGGTAGCTACCTGCCAGGACCAGAGAGAAGCCGCTAGAAGCTAGGGGTGGTTTTTAGCTGACAGCCAGAAAGGACGTGAGACCTCAACTCTACAGCTGGATAGACCTGAATTCTGCCAACACTCTGAATGAGCCTGGAAATGGATTCTCCCCGAGAGCTTCCAGAAGGGAATGCAGCCTTGCTGATTCCTTAATTTCTACCCCGTGAGATTTTGAGCAGTGGGGCCAACGGAGCCACACAATACCCAAAGTTTTGACCCACAGAGCAGTGAGATAGCTAACGTGTTGTTTTAAGCTGGTAAAGTTGTAGTAAGTTGTTACGGTGGCAACGGGAAATGGATAGAAGCTTGTTGTGCTTAATAATATTTCAATTGACATATTCAATGCATTTTACGTTTTGATTAATTACAATCAATAATATTTGGTTTTATTCTGAAAGAAAAAATCTTTAACACTTAGAACTATATAGTCACAGAAAATAATTAAGTTTAATCTCAGTTGACATACTTCTTTCACTATTCTTATGATAGAAGAATAAAAATATCATTAAGGGTAAAATATATTACGTTAGGATAAAATTCCATAAAGGCTGTGGAATGGAAATAAGCATATAAGGAGAAAACAATAGAAAATTTTCACTGTTAAAGACAAGCTTTCTCATGTATATTTTAGAAGTGGATGAGTATCAAAATCATATAGTTCCATTGGATATATTTAAAAAAATGTTCCTATAGCTTTATTTAAAACAATCATTATTTACACTATGCTGGAAAGAATATTTTGCACTATTTAAATGATGATGAAAAATTTTTGATAATAACTTAAAAATAAGCAAGAGTCTGGGCACCTGGGTGGCTCAGTCGGTTGAGCGTCTGACTTCGGCTCAGGTCATGATCTCACCGTTCCTGAGTTCGAGCCTCATGTTGGGCTCTGTGCTGACAGCTCAGAGCCTGGAGCCTGTTTCGGATTCTGTGTCTCCCTCTCTGTCTCTGCCCCTCCCTGACTCGTGCTCTGTCTCTCTCAAAGATAAATAGACATTAAAAATATTAAAAAAAAATAAGCAAGGGAGCACGTAGCTTTTCAAAATTTGTCAAGGAAGTCTCCCTGGTGGTGTAGTGGTTAGGATACTGCACTCTCAAAATTCCTCCAAGGAGCAGGCAAACAAGAAACTCTGAAGCCCGTTGGCATGTAGGGCTCCATTTTCTCAGTTTACACACAGCATTCCCTTCCAATTGGGGCAAATTTGGGAAAGCAGTTGAAGCTTAGTTTGCCCATTAAAGACCAATTGGACCTCTAGCGAGGACTCACATCGTATGTTTAACTTATGTGAATCCGACTGTACTCACCCAGCAAATTAAAAAAGGGAGAAATAGAGGAGAAAAATATCAACCTGAATGGACTGCACATTCTGCCTGCTTTTGGCTCAACGTGGGTACGCCCTGAGTGGGAGTGAGCTCGCGCCTCGTGTCCTGGCATCTCTCATGCTATGAGTACTTCTCGACGCTGAATTTGATTCTAGTGTTAAAACATACACACTGTTCTCACATCATGTCCCTAAACACAAGCCACCTTGCTCATCTGGTGCTCAAATGAAGAAACAGCACCTATTTGAGAACGTAGCACCCATGTGGGATACTGGGGGCCAGGCACTGTGCCCAGGGACCAGGGTACCATAGTCCTGCTCTGGAAAAGCACAGAGTCAGGTTATTTTGGTACGAATGCAAGAACAAGTATGTTGGTCCAAGTTTTGGAGTGTTGTCTTATAGTATTTAGCTGGCTAAGTCTTCCCTCGACGGGCTTTGCATTCCTTGGTAAAATTCTTCCTTTTCTGCTCACCTCGGAAACCCGGTTCTCCTTCTATCGTATCTCTGTTAACGGCTGGTCCATCTGCTTGGTCATCCATGCTAGCCACACAGGACCCTAGCCTTCTCTCCCTTTAATCTCCCTCAAAGCACAGTCAAACCCTATCAAGTCCTCTCCCCCCAATTTTATATTGTGTCCCTTCTCTCGATTTGTAAGCCCAGCTACAATTCAGGTGTTTACCATGCATATGCATTGTGCCTGGCCTTTGCAATCGTCTCCTCTGAGGCAACCCTTGGAACTCAATGCTCCAGGATAATATTTTTTTTTAATTTTTTTTAATGTTTACTTATTTTTGAGACAGAGAGAGACAGAGCATGAATGGGGAGGGGCGGAGAGAGAGGGAGACACAGAATCGGAAGCAGGCTCCAGGCTCTGAGCCATCAGCCCAGAGCCTGATGCGGGGCTCGAACTCACGGACCGCGAGATCGTGACCCGGGCTGAAGTCGGACGCTCAACCGACTGAGCCACCCAGGAGCCCCCAGGATACTATTTTTAAATGTAAATCTGCCTATGTCTCTTCCACTTAAAAAAAAATTTTTTTTCAGGGTAATTCCAGCCTTTGCTACCTCCTCTCTTTCAGCCGTGTTACTCAAACAAGCCTCCTGTTCCGTGCCATCACAGGTCATATCTTCTGTAAAAATGACCCCTTGCTTGCCTTTTTCTTGTCGATCTGGGCAACTCACCTTACCTTTAAGAATCAGTGGCTACACTGCCGGGATACCAACACTACTCCCCCATTAGCACGTTATGGTCACGTGCTAGGCACTTCCCACGTACAGACCTTAAATTCCACAACAACCAATGAGGTAGTTATTATTACTTCTCTTTTCCAGATTAGGTAGCTAAACTCAGAGATAGTAAATAACCTGGAATCAAATGGGCCGTCCGTTTGCTTCACAGTCCTGCTCCACATTTGTGATGGGGGTGGGGTGGGGAAAGGGGGCAGCTACTCAACCTCTCCACAATACCTCTTCTGTAAAATGAGGATATTAGTGCCTACCAGCACTTGTGAAAACTGGCAAAAATATTGAAATGAAACTGCTGCATCCTTAATCAATGGCCCCTTCCTCCAAACTGGCCATGAAGGCAGATCTTCAAACTGAGGAAAAGTGCCTCGATTCTGTCACCCCAACTTTTGCCTCCAGGAACCCTCACCTTGGAAGCCCGTTGCAGGCCTCCAGCAGGGGGTGCCACTCTCTTGGTTTTCACTAAGGCTCAAGCATCAGTGGGTTTTCCTTTACCACCCCACAATACAGTTACTCTAAGGCTGGAAATCTTCCCTAAAAGCTGGGAACAATGAAAAGAAAGCACACATGAAGAGGAGCACAGAACTAGACAATTTGGGCTGGGAAATCCAGATTGCTTGGAGTTACACAGACACGTTCCGGGACCACCTACTAGTGTGTGATCGAGGCTGGCTTCTGAGGTTTGAGCTACTCTACTCATCTGTAGGCTTAGAAACTACGCAGAACTATTGTGAGAGTTGAATTTATCCCTTAAGCCTGAATTTATTGAACCCCAAGCTGGGCGTTCGTTGACGACTAGTATTCAAACAGTTTTTGCTGTTTGCGAGCAGGCTTCAGAGTGCTCATGTACATTAGCTCGCTTGATCTTCACAGCAAAGGGTGGAGGGTTCTACTTGTATCCCCATCTTACTGATGGCAAGAGTAAGGCCCAGAGAAGTTTAGAAACGTGCCCGGGTCACACAGCTGGCGACCGACATATCTAGGATGGAACCCAAGCTACCTGGGTCCAGGAGCTGGCGCTTAGCTCCTATGCCGCATGCCTCACGGTGTGAGTGGAGATTCCATCAGTACGGAGCTTGCAATTTGGTGGAGTCCACATCCAAAGAAACAAAGAGATTCGTAATTAAAATTCACCTAAGTGCTATGAAGGAAATGAATGGAGTCTGGAAATGAATAGAGAACAATGGGGAAGGGGCTCTGGAGATCCTTCAGAGAGGGTGATCAGAGGAGTTTTCCTTGAGAAAGTGACATTTAAGCTTGGATTAAATGAGATAATGTGTTTGGTAAAAGGAATCTGGGCATCTTGCCAATATATGTCCCCCTTCCTTTCCTTTTACATATTAAAATAAAATTTAAAAAATTTTTATTGACCCTGCATGACCTCTTGGCCACCCCAAGGGGTAGACTTTCAGGGAGAGTGTACAGATCTTGTTAGGCAGGGGACTTCGTCTTTCTTGTTCAGGTGAAAGCTATAGAAAGTAACAGGAACTCTAACACTTGAACAATTGGCATATAGATGCTTAAACATTGCTTTGTTTGCACAGGAGCTCTTTTATTAGATAATTGAGAAAACCTAGCTATTTACAGCTGTTGTCACTTTCGTGCCTTTAACAATTTGTTCGATTTCAAAAGCACCAACTTTGTTCTGTTGTTCACAGTGGCTTTGAAAAGGTTTGAGGCTTCTGAAAATTCATGGAGGGTTAGCAGCATCTCTGCCTATGCTTTTTATTTCGAAATAATAGCGGATTTCTTTGGCAAACCCATCATTTCTAATTTAACGGGTAGTACTTCAGTAATTGAACTAGCTTTTTGAAAGCTACAATGGCAGCTAAGGAAATCATAATAGAGTACTAAAAGAAGATAAGTGGGGGAAAAGGACACATTGCCTCTTTTTGCTCATCGGGTTGTTATTATTGTTAATAATAATACTAATACAATTCAAAAAATTGATATAACTATCTTTTTTTTATCATCGTTTAAAATATCCTTGGGACTGTCCTGTAAAATAGCGGTTGCAGCAGGGCAATGTAAATTACAGTACAGTAAAAAAAAAAAGAAAAGAAAAAAATTGGCAGTGGTGGGTTCTGCCTGACAATTGCTGCCTGATATTTTGAAAGCAAAATAGTCACTTAAATATTTTTAGGGAATTTCGTGAAAAAAAAAAAAAAAAAAACAACAAGGGAAAATCATACTTTTAGGTGAGCTTTACTCCTTGTCCTTTTCTGACAGTGGTTCATTTGTAGGTGGGGAATGATGGTCATAGGGCGGCGGACAGACTCTAACACGGCCCCAGTGATCTCTGCCCGCTGGTGTTCATGCCTTGTGTCAGCTTCTCTGAAGTGCAGGCTAGATTTAGTGACTCACTTCTAACAAATAGGATATGGCAGACATAACAGGATGCCACTTCTGTGATTAGGTTGTAAAAGCTTGTGATTCCATCTTGGGTGCTTTCTCTTGCTCTCTTTTAGATCTCTCACAGGGGGCAAATCAGCTGCCATGTTGTGAACAGTTGTGTGGAGAACCCCAACGGGAGGAGGGACTGAGGCTTTCTAACGACCACATGAATGAACCAGAAGCAGGTCGCCTGTGGACAGAGGCCGTACCCTAGGGATAGCAAAGAAAAGACAAACAAAACAAAACTGGAAAGAGCCCGTGTGCTCGTTACTATTGAGCTGCCACTCAGGCCTGGGCCACCATTTTGAATGTATAAGTGAGAAATAACTTATACGTTATAGATGTTATGCAAGAAGTAACTTCTATGTTGTATAACTGCTGTTGTATAAGATGTAACCAAGGTGATATAAAGTGGAAACAAACTTCTATCTCGTTTAAACAAATTCTCACTGTAGCAGCTTAGTCTGTGTTCTGAGGCTACAGCCTTTTGGAGGAAAGATGAAGCCCTAAAAAGTAAGCCACCAGGATGGAGAAACACAAGCTGGGGGTCCAAAATGGCCAATTCCCCCTACATCTAAGGCCACTGCATAGCTTATCAGGTATATGCTATTTTGTGAATTAAAGGTTTAATTTTTGATGATGGCACTAATATATTGGCAAATTCCTACTTTGGACCTTTACCCTGGCAACAAGCTTCTATCTATGGACAGCTTTTTATGCAAAATAACTCTGGCTCATGGGATGTTTGAGCTGTTAGGGACTTTAGTGAGTAAACAGCTAGTCCAGGCGATTGATCCCAAACCAGAGTCTGTCTTACACAAACTCCAAGGAAGCTCCTTGAAAATATCAACTTCTAAAATTTAAAAAAAAAAAAAAAAAAAAAAAAAAAAAAAAAAAAAAAAAAAAAAAGGGGCGCCTGGGTGGCTCGGTCGGTTAAGCGTCCGACTTCGGCTCAGGTCATGATCTCACGGTCTATGGGTTCGAGCCCCGCATCGGCCTCTGTGCTGACAGCTCAGAGCCTGGAGCCTGTTTCCGATTCTGTGTCTCCCTCTCTCTCTGCCCCTCCCCCGCTCGTGCTCTGTCTCTCTCTGTCTCAAAAATAAATAAACGTTAGAAAAAAATTAAAAAAAAAAAAAAAGAAAAAAAAAAGAAAATATCAACTTCTGCCCTACCCCACCCATCACACCGGCTCTACTCACTCAGGGTAGTGGGAATTTCAGTATCAATTGCTCTTTGTGGGCCCTTTCCAGCTCCTGGGAAGGTAAACAAGTGCTAGCTGCTCATGCATGCTTTGTAGAGGAGTCCTTTGGAGAAGAATGTGCCATTTTCCCTCAGAGTCAATGCTGCTGCTGCTCTCGGGTATTGACTATTTGCTATGTCTTCATATGGATCGTAAGAGCTTGTCATCCTGTTTGCTCAGGCCAGTCTGATTCCTTTAGCAGCAAGGAGCTCCTGGGGATGACACCACCCTGAGACTTTGTCTAGACTGGTAAGGCCCTGAGGCTTCTTTGCAGGCTCCACGCCCAGCTGGGGGCTCCACAGAGGGCTCCATCTCACAACCTTGAGATCCTGACCAGATCTGAAATCTGGAGTTGGACGCTTAACCAACTGAGCCACCCAAGCGCGCTGGCCCTGAGGCTTATTCTCCCTGATCCCCTAAGGAGGTTTGGGCATTTCCATAGGCTCCCCCAGAGCTGTCTGGATCTCGTAGCCCCGTGGAAGCTGTTATCTCCCATTCTCCAGTGTTCTACATCTAACGATTGCCAGGGTGGGTTCCCATGCTTTGGTGTTTCCATACCCTCCCCATCCGAGGAGCTCCTTGTTGATTCCCTTTAAAGCCTAAACCACAAAAGCTGGTAGGTAAGGAGATCAGAAAGTACAAATTAGGGGCAACTGGGTGGTTCAGTTAAGCACCAGACTCTTGATTTCAACTCAGGTTGTGATCTGAGGGTTCATGAGTTCGAGCCCCGAGTTGTACTCTGCACTGACCGTGCAGAGCCTGCTTAGCTTTCTCTCTCTCCCTCTCTCCTCCCCTGCTGTGCCTGCACGTATGTTCTCTCTCTCTCTCAATATAAATAAATAAACTTTAAAAAAGTGTTAATAAAAAAAGAAACCACAAATTAAAACGACCTCAGGGCCCAGTTAGGTGGTAACATAGAGGTGGACCAAGACAGGGAGTGGCCTGGAAAGCACACTCAGCCTAAAGGGGCAGTTGCTACAGATGTGTTGTTAATCTTGTTTGGACAAAAATGCCCACTTTTGCCCAAGAGAAGCCGAAAAGTCGGGTTTTTTTCAAATGTGAGATATCCCTATTTTAAAATATTGGCAACTAACTCTTATTTTTTATTGTTTCCTTTAAAAAATTTTTTATTTATTTTTGAGAGGGGGGGAGGGGCAGAGAGAGAGAGAGAGAGAGAGAGAGAGAGGGAGACACAGAATCCGAAGCAGACTCCAGGCTCTGAGCTGTCAGCCCAGAGCCCGGTGTGGGACTTGAACTCACAAATGTGAGATCATGCCCTGAGCCGAAGTCAGACGCTTAACCGACTGAGCCACCCAGGCGCCCCTAACTTTTATTTTTAAAGAGCACAAAATGGGTTTTACATTTGAAAGCCAGATTTGCCCCGTGGGCCACTGGTTTATAACTTCTGGCTAGAATTTAGCAATACAGGTCCTGCTAATTCTCCCGGTGGAGAAA
This sequence comes from Lynx canadensis, assembly GCF_007474595.2. Classification (NCBI taxonomy): domain Eukaryota; kingdom Metazoa; phylum Chordata; class Mammalia; order Carnivora; family Felidae; genus Lynx; species Lynx canadensis. The sequence goes on along the minus strand of NC_044320.2, from coordinate 69,243,719 downwards.
AGGGAAAACATTCTTTTGAATTTGTTCCAAAGAGTCTAAAGCAAGTAGAGAAAACAAGTAGCAAGACACCCACCAGTTTCTCGAGAAATCATCCTCTTCCACCAATTATCAGGTTGCAGGGATGAAGTGATAAACTGAATAATGATGATCCACACAGCACAGTGCCTGGCACACGTTAAGCGACTAAACGATATTTAGCTTTTAGCTTATGTTCTTCAGTTTACTTCTGTGCCTTCTGTTCTATTTTGTTTGCCTGTTTTTAGTGACACTCACACCAAACTCTTTACTACCGTGGCTTTATAAGATATTTGACAGGACAAATCTTAAAAATGGCCCAGGATATTATGCCAGTAAATTACTTTATTCTAAATACCATGTATTTTTTTAGTCCATTGTCATGGGGTACTTTTGGGGGAATATATTATGTATATGTATATGTATATGTGTGTGTATATGTATGTGTATATGTATAATATATTCCCCCAAAAGTATATATACACACATTTGTATATCACAATAATCGTATCATCACTATCATAAAATAATAGTTTACAAACTTAGGTGAGGAATAAGTATAAACTCATTTTCCTATAACTAAAACTAAATTTTAATGTTTTGTGCTAATCTTTTGGAGTTTGTTAAAACCTAGTTTCTGCCTATTTAAACTTCCCCTTTTCTCTCTGGTTCCATCATATTTCTTGGAAAGTTAAGTGATGCCCAGGAACTGGAAGGAGGAGAGACATCTGGTCCTCAGCCGTCATCTGTCCACATTTGTACCTATCCACTGAGGCATCTGTTAAACTACCTGGTCCTGGCGGGTGGTTCATGAAGGTCACTGCTGAGTCATCTTTTGTTCTTGCCATATGGGCCTCTTCAAGGTCAGACTCTAGGCGTCACTGTTCCTTCAGCATCACTTTTGAGGGCACACAATCATCAACTGCCAAGCCGTTCAAGAGCTCAGGCAATCATAGACTAGTCCTCCGAGACCCCACCAAATCATATGGGGTTCAAACACTTCCTTGCACACACATAGGAAAAGACGGTTGCAGTCAGGGGTATGATGTTAACTTCTCTCTGCCTTCTTTGACTCTGATAAGGCCTTCATCTCTATCATGAGAGACCCTCCTGCAAGAACTGGGAAGTGACACTTGTGAGAGGCCAATACAGAGACTGAGGCCTATCAAGTCAACGTTAGACACTCAAGGGCACATGGTACCTGTGTGCTGGATTAGAGTAACTTTCATTTGTTGGGGTACGAAGGGATAAATGTGATAAACTTATATTTTTGAATTATTACTTAATGCCCCCACTTCTTCAATTATTCAGCAGACTATTTCAAAGGGAAATTGGAAAAAGTCAGAAGGAAAAATAGAAAGAAATCAGGTCTTAGTTTCTGAGTGGCCAGAGCTAGACTTGTCCTGTCCGATATGGTAGCCCCTACCTAGCCCATGGCCATGTACTGTTTAAATTTAAGTTAATTAAAATTAAATTAAATGAAAAAGCCTGTTTTTCATTTGCACATTTCAAGTGCTCAATAGTCAGATGTGGCTATGAAGGTTATTATATATCCAGTTAAGAATTACAGATCATTTCTACCCTGGCTGAAACTGAATACATCTGGGCTAGCATGATGAGTAAAAGCGAAGCTTTCAGCCTCTGGGACTTGAAAGGTTTCCCTGGATGGAAAAATCGGCTGGAGAAGACTTTAAAAAGGAGAGACAATGGTGGGTCATCTGATAGAGGTGGAGTTCACATCTTGAGATACTCAGTATCCATTGGAGAATGCTGTCTACTGCTGGCATCTTGGAGCTGTGGAGGGGGCTGAGTCAGTGTTCAAAAACCATCTGGTCTCTGTTTAAGATTTCACCATACATAGCCTGCCTTGAGGGGTTGTGCCAGGTGTTTTTCCCTGTGCTATGAGTCATAGGAGAATTGTTGGTCCATGTCTGGCTTCAAGGCACTGACAAGATTTGAAGTGTGATGCTGTGGGTCACAGATGATACAGAGGATAAGAGTGTAAATTAAGAGGATGGTAACACAATGCTTAAGGCTTTTCTTTTACTTTTTTAAAGAGCTGAACAAAACCATGCTCAACTCTAGAAGATTCAGCAATATCACCATTGGAGATTCTTCTTCAGCTCTTCCTGGAGAGCCTCATTTTAGTTGATTAACCATTATTGTTTGTGAGGGTTGTGGGAATAGAAAGTAAAGATGCCAAGCAGTAGACGGATGTAATGCTGTGAGAGTGTTGTTCTGAAGCTCTGCCCCAGTCAATTTTCCTGAGTTGGAAAGCTCCTGGGTTTCAATATGGGGATTAAAATTGATCTCAGGTTATCCCTGGAAGACTTCTACTCTCCCTAATTCACATTTATCTGTCTCCCTCTTCCTGTGTTCTAATAGGCTTTAAGATAATCCTCCCACTAAAATATGTCTTCACAATCCCTCACGACCTAGATTTAATAAATGTTAGATTATAATCTCCATGAAGCCAGGGCCTGCTTTTTTCCCAGTTGTCCCACTGTCATTTAGTTCACAATATAAAAACATATAAACTGTCTCAGCAATAACCTAAAATCTGAGGGGGAGGAGAAGTAAAATTGTAAACTTTATAAATTCTGTTGAAGCTAAGTTGTCAGTTTAAATAGGGTATTATAAGTTTAAGATATTTTATATCAGGCTCATGGTTAATACAAGGGAAAATACTGTAGTAATTACACAAAAGGACACGTTAAAGAAGTCAAAGCATACTGATACCAAAAGATATCAAAACACAAAAGAGGCAACAGGATAAGAAACAAAGAACAACAGATCTACAAAACAACAAGAAAGCAATTAAAAAATGGCAATAGTAAGTCCTTACCTATTAATAATTACTTTAAATGTAAATGGATTAAATTCTCTATTTAAAAGACAAAGAATGGCTGAATACATTAAAAAAATCACGAGATCCAATGATATGCTGCCCACAAGATACTCACTTTAGCTTTACAGACACACATAGACTACAAGGGAAGGGATAAAAAAAAGACACGTAAAACAAATGATAACCAAAACAAAAAGCAGGGGTAGCGATATCTACATCAGACAAAATAGACATTAAAATAAAATGGTAAAAAGAGATGAAAGAAGTTATTACATAATGATAAACAGGTCAATACAGTAAGAAGATATAACGATTGTAAATATTCATGCACCCAACATTGAAGCAACTAAATATATAACGCAAAAACAAACAGAGCTAAAAGGAGAAATAAACACTAATACAGTAACAGCTGGGGACGTTAATAACTCCTCCCAACTATGGATAGATAATCCAAACAGAGAATTAATAAGGAAACAGCAGATTTGAACAACACTGCAGACCAAATGGACCTAACAGACATATATAGAATATTCTATCCAACAATAGCAGAATACATATTCTTCTCAAGTGCATATGGAATATTTTCTAGGATAGACCATATGTTAGACTATGAAACAAGTCTAACAAATTCAAGGAGATTGAAATCATACCAAGTATCTTTTCTGAGCACAAGGACATGAAACTAAAAATCAATAACAAGAGGGAAACTAGAAAATTTACAAACATGTGGCAATTAAACACTCTTATGAACAAGCAGTCGATCAAAGGAGAATTAAAACAAAAACAGAGTTTGTTGAGAGTAACAGAAATAGAAACACAAATATCAGAACTTATGGGGTGCAACAAAAACAGTGCTAAGAGGGAGGGAAGTTCATAGCAATAAACACCTATATTAAGAAGCAAGAAAGATCTCTAAAGAAACTACGTAACTCTATTCAATAAGGAACTAGAAGAAGAACAATATGAGCCCAAAATTAGCAGAAGAAAGAAAAGAAAATAGTAAAGATTAGGGCAGAAATAAATCAAATAGAGAAAGAAGAAACAATAGACAAGATAATTTAAACTAAGAGTTGATTCTTTAAAGAGACACACAAATGAAAAACCCTTAGACTAACCAAAGAAAGTTATAGTCATCAAAACAGTATGGCACTGACATAAAAATAGACAAAGAGAACAGTGGAACAGAATTGGGAGTCCAGAAATAAATTGAAGTATGTATGGTCACCTATTATTTGACAAGGGAGTCACAAATACTCAATGAAGAAAATATAGTCTTTTCAATAAATGGTGCTTAGATACTTGGATTTCACATGTAAAAGAATGAAACTAGATCCATATGTTATACTACCTACAAAAATGAACCCAAAATGGAAATCATGAAAATCCTAGAAAAAAAATATAGGAATGAAAAGCCTTGACATGGGTTTTGGTAATGATACTTTGAACACTTTTGGACACTTCAAGAACAAGCAACAGAATAAAAAATAAGCAAGTGGGACTACACCAAACCAAAAAGCTTCTGCATGGCAAAAGAATAAAGTAAAAAAGACAATCTATGGAATAGGAAAAAATATTTGCAAACCATATATCTGGTAAGGGATTAATAACCAAGATATATAAAGAACTCATACAACCCAATAACAAAAAAATCCCAAATTAACCAATTAAAAAATGGGCAAAGGACCTGAATAGATATTTCTCCAAAGAAAATATATGAAAGGCCAACTGATATATGAGGAGAGGCTAAACATCACTAGTCATTAGAGAAATACAAATTAAAACCACAAAGAGATATCACCTCACACCTGGGAGAATGGCCATCACCAAGAAGAGAAGAAATAGGGATGCCTGGGTGGCTCAGTTAAGTGTCTGACTCTTGATTTCTACTCAGATTATGATCTTATCGTTTGTGAGTTCAAGCCCCACGTTGTGAATGTGAAGGCTGTTTGGGATTCTCTCTCTGCCCTTACCCTCCCCCCGACTCAAAAATAAATAAATACACGTTAAAAAAAAAAAAAAGGAAGAGGTAACAAATGCTGGCATGGATGCAGAGAAAAGGGAAGGAATCCTTGTGCACTGTTGGTGGGACTGACATATAGGAAGACTCTTCACAACCTTATTTGAGTACCTGAATCTGGAAATGCCTCATTAACCCCTTGGATTTGTAGTTGTACTAATCAGTAAATCCTTTTTCCTGCTTCAGCTAGTTTGAGTTGGGCTTTCTATCATTTGCAGGGAGAGAATTCTGACCAATATAAAAGGCTCGTAATGGTTACCTCTTTTTTGAGAGTCTTCAAGGGAAACTTTTGGGGGTCTCAGACCTAGGAATGACTTTCCCCTTCTGAATAAACGCTTTGTTTTATGAACACTTTGTCACATAAGTATTTCTGCTTTGGGCAAAAGTTCAGAACCATATTTCGGGTTCACTTCCGGCCAGTGGATAGAGTTTTATCGCAATTTTTCATCTTTTTTTAATGTCCCAACACTGCTCATGGCTCTGTCATATTTTTTCTACTTTTATTATTCCATTGCCCTGATTCTATCACCCATTTTTATGTTATTTTATCTTGTTTTATTTTATCTCTGTAAGCCTGTCTAATTTATTTTTTTGGCAAAGGCCTATAAATAGGCCAAACGAGGAGACAATTCTTTAAGTTTCTGTTTACATTTCTATTGTCAACTAAGGACATCTACTTCTTTTGAGAAGATACATCCTTAGAATATACCAAACATCACTGCCTGCCTATAAGAGATAAATGTGCACAATCTTGCATTTCTTAGTAGGCCATAGCTTTACTTACTCTTTTTGCCAAAAAAAAAAAAAAAATATTGTTTTGAGGGGAGAGAGAGCACAGGGTCTTATTTAGGTGGCTATATAATTTCTCCTCACAACAAAAATGCAAATACCCATGGATGCACGGATTTGTTAGAAGTGGGCCACCCTAGAGGGGATGTCAGCCTAAGTTACTGGTTTGGGAATTCTTTTCTGTAACATCATGAAGTCTTTTTTTGTTTGTTTGTTTTTTGTACATGTTTATTTATTTTTGAAAGAGAGAGAGGGTGCCCATGAACAGGGGAGGGGCAGAGAGAGAGGGAGACACAGAATCCAAAGCAGGCTCCAGGCTCTGAGCTGTCAGCACAAAGCCCCACGCGGGGCTCGAACTCACAAACCGTGAGATCGTGACCTGAGCTGAAATTGGACGCTTAACCGACTGAGCCACGCAGGCACCCCTTAAAGTCTTTTTCATATGTTGTTTCATAAACGCGAGATTCTGTGGTCAAGGCATGTTTTCTCCACACTTCGTAAGGTTTCTGCAACGCTAGTCCAGTCCAGTCTCTCACCGTCCTGTTCCTTGGTTTCTGTAAAGGTCCATTGAGTTTGCTGCTGTCACTCACTGCACCTTCTGCTCTACGCATTGTCACCAGAACAATATTCTTTAAGAACTTGGACAAGCATGCTGTGTCCGTGTCAGGTCCCCACTGTAGTTGTCTGGGGATGGCTTCAGAATCATCCTGGATGATACCAGATCTCCATCTCAGTCACACCTGTCTCCTTGCTCTATTCAGAACAGAAGTTTGCTCATGCTTTTCACCTCGAATGTCATCTCTAAAAACCCTCCTCTCTTTCCCTTTTTAATTTTTTTAATGTTTATTTATTTTTGAGACAGAGGCAGAGCATGAGTGGGGGAGGGGCAGAGATAGAGGGAGACACAGAATCCGAAGCAGGCTACAGCTGTCAGCACAGAGCACGATGCAGGGCCCGAACTCACAAACGTGAGATCATGACCTGAGCCGAGGTCAGACGCTCAACCGACCGAGCCACCCAGGCGCCCTCCTCCTTTGTCTAGTCATCATCTTATAGTTTTCTTTCTTTCTTTCTTTCTTTTTGTTTTTTTTGTTTTTTATTTAATGTTTTAATGGCTTTTTTTTCCTTTTTTTTTTTAATGTTTATTTATTCTTGAGACAGAGACAGAGCGTGAGTGGGGAAGGGACAGAGAGAGAGGGAGACACAGAATCCAAAACAGGCTCCAGGCTCCGAGCCGTAAGCACAGAGCCGAACAAGAGCCTCACCCACAAACTGCGAGATCATGACCTGAGCCGAAGTTGGACGCCCAACTGACTGAGCCACCCAGGCGCCCCTATCTTACAGTTTTCAAGCTAAAATTCAGTGCAATTCATCTGAGGTGGTACACTTTGTTCAATTCTTCCTTGCCTACAAATTTTCCTGGAGTGTGGGTTCTGACCCTAGCATCACATTATGTGCAATTGCATACTTATTGCCCTAAATAATAATTACATCTATGTTTTTCTTTTGTGCCTATAGTTTGTTTCTTAAGAATAAGTAAAAGCTTATTGAAGGGAAGTATTAGGACTTTAGTTTTTATTCCCCCGATATTTAACATAGTGCTACATGCACAGTACATGTCTAGCCTATGAATTAGGAAACCTGAAATTCACTTACAAGTTTGTTCTTGGTTAGCAAACTGACCTCTCGCTAGTCAAGATTTTTCCTTTTGTGTCTTCTGATTTAAAATAGGGGAGGGGCTCCTGGGTGGCTCCAAGAGTAGAGAGGAGTGTGGAGCCACAAGATGGAAGTAGCCTAGATCCCAAGGAACATTATGAAACAGAGCACCCTCACCCCTCCCGCTGTGAGTAAACCAGGAACTGAGATTTCAGGGGTTATTTATTCATAATAACAGCTAGCATTATTTACCCTAAGTAATACATGGTTTATGGGCTAACTGGTAGGATAAGTACCTTGGATAAGTTTCAGCCCCAGCTAGCAGAGACAGGTTTTTCCATCTACATGGTTACTTCCTTGAATTTTTGTTCAGTAATCAGCAGGTTTGGGTCACTCAAAATATGGAATACCACTAGCTGGAGCCTCGCTGAATATATGGATGATACCTGTCTCCCTCCCTCCCGCTATATCCTTTGCACTCAGCAAAGTGCATGGCACACAGTAGGTGCTCAGTAAATACTTTTAGAATAAAGCAGTCACCTCAAGTGACTGTGAATTAGGTGTGAATTTTCCTGCTCCACTTTGCCTCTGATCAAATATACTTAGGGACTAAAAATTGACTTAAACACTTCGTTGTGACAAACTGGGAGCTCTGTTTGTTGACTTCAAGTGAGAAATATTAATGTAAATGGAAAGTTATTTTTTTTTTATTTTTTTTTTTTAAATTTTTTTTTTTCAACGTTTTTTATTTATTTTTGGGACAGAGAGAGACAGAGCATGAACGGGGGAGGGGCAGAGAGAGAGGGAGACACAGAATCGGAAACAGGCTCCAGGCTCCGAGCCATCAGCCCAGAGCCTGATGCGGGGCTCGAACTCACGGACCGCGAGATCGTGACCTGGCTGAAGTCGGACGCTTAACCGACTGCGCCACCCAGGCGCCCCGAAAGTTATTTTTTTAATGTCAAATAATTTTGCAAATAATAGCACTCACAACTGCAGTGAGGACTTGTACTATTGCTTGGTTTCCTTGAAATAACCTAGCATGCAAAGGCAAAATACGGTCACTCAGAAAGCTACAGCCATTACTTGTTTAGCTGTTGTAAATCCCTTGCTTTGGAATGGATAGTAACAAACGCATAGGCAGCCATTCCTCAGTAGGGCAAGGGAGGCTGAATTTTATAAAATTCACACTAACTGAATTTTATAAAATCTTTACCTACACCTTGGCCACTATATTGGTGATGGGTTTTTAAGTAACCCTACGACCCTTATTTTGACCATCCAAGATTGAACTTGCAGCGCATTTTTGCTGAGAAGCTTTATAACTGGTTCTTGTTTTACTACGTTATATTACTGGTGGTTTCCATGGAAATGACAGTACAAATGGCTCTATGTGTCTGAGTTAGAGCTGCCAGCTGAGCTCTGAGATACCCTTGAAATTTCCCTCGATACCCAGAGCCAGTCATCAGCATGGAGAGCGTTGCAGGTTGCCACGAATTCTGGCCAGGTCCCCCAAAGCTACAGTGACTCAGATGATCGAGGAAATCTGATATTTTGGCTAACAGCTTTGGTAATTCATTGAAAAAAACTTTTACAGAAACTAAATTACTTCGATTGGATATCTTCTTTGGTCTCCAGTCAACTGGATCAAATATTAACACTTCAATTTAATTTAGATTCATGTATCTTTTGTGGTAGTTGATGCGTGACTTTTACAAATATGTATTTGCCCAGATTATTAAAAATTTCGCAATCTTTTATTTAGGGAAAAAGAAAGCCCAAATACTATGTATCTTAAGAGTATTCAGTGGGAAATATGTTCTCAAGTAATTCATGATAAACTGGGAATACGTGTAAGTATTTTTATTAAAGTTTGTAATCACGTATAAACCCTGCTGATAACTTGCTGGAAGAGTGGGCCAAGCTGCCTAATCTCTTGTTGCCTTTGTTTGCTAATTTATTATATAAAGTTTCAGTGAAGTGGGGGTAATGAAGACTCAAATCTACTCTGACAAAAATAGTTGTGTACTTCCTAACAGAGTGTATGTCACTGAAGTATATTAGCATGCAAATATAACTAATATTTAGTGAATGACTACTCTAAATGGCCACAAACTGGACTGTTCTGGAAAAATGAACCTTCTGCTTCATTCACGGTCGATATAAAGTCCACATAAGGCATGGCAATTTTCAAACAATGTGATACAATACGATAGATTTTGGAGTTATTGGACACGTTCTTAGTATTTGATGATTCAGAAGTCCCTAATTGTGCAATGTGCATAGTATATTATGAAAATCAATTTATAGAGTATGAGTGCCATAACGATTCAAAATGGGAGAGATTGGATAGACATCCCTCCTAAATCTTAAAAATTATTATTTTAATTTAATTACAAATTATTATTTGACAACTTTATCTTTACCACAAAAATAGAGCTCAGGAAAATCATTCTGGTTATTTGGCTGTTCCACTGGCTTAGCCCAGGACTAAAATAGAAATTAATGAATTGTAAAAATTAATATGATTATATATAGGTAAATCTGATTAGTGAGAAAAAGACTCTAAAGACTTGCCAGTGTACTTAGAGGAAAGACACTGATCGAATGGTTAAAATGTGTGTATGTGAATCAGAACTGGAAAGTACGTCATCTGTATTCACAGAGGAGTAAACATGTATGTTAATGGAAGCTGGGGAAATCACCTATGCCAGAATGTGATCATATTCATATTATCATCTTTAAAAACAGGAAACAAGATTTTTGAGTAGATTTAAGGTTTATTATAGACTATAGAAATTCCGACCAGGAACACAGTAAAGTTCACTGATATTTCCAATGTCATTTGATTATCTTACCCTTCATGTGATGCCAGTTTTTTTTTTTCCCGTGTTAGCAATTATTTTTTATATTCAAGTCACAGTACTCAGGATATTACAGCTTTTGATATTTGAATTTAATATCCTTATAGGACAACTGCTGAATCTATTAGTTAGCCATCTGGTTTGGGGTAGCTTGCCTGCTATTTCTTAAGGCTTTCAAATTCTTGAAATGTTTTGTACTTGTGATCATTTGCATTTTAAATGTGTGCATGCATGTTCATGTATATACTGACATCTTGCTATAATATTTCTCTCTTTTAGAGCTGAATGAAATAAAAAAATGACTTCCAAGAAGATTTAGTAATTAAAATGCCAAAGTGATCTCATTACAAAGTTTTATCCCCAAGCGTATCAGTTTCTCACGGCTGCTGTAACAAAGTGCCACAAACTTGGTGGCTTACAGTTCTGGAGCTCAGAAGTTTGAAATCAGTTTCATTGGACTGAAACCAAGGTGTTGGCTGAGCTATGCTCCCTCTCCAGGCTCTAGGAGAGACTGCTTTTCCTTGCTTTGCTCCTTGAATTCTTTGCATTATCTGTCTTGTGGCCCTTTCCTCTAACTCCGAAGCCAGCCCCTTAGCATCTTGCTTTAGCCTTCATATTTTCTTCTGTCTCACTGTAGTTAAATATGCCTCTGCTTCCATCTTACAAGGACCCTCATGGTTACATTTAAGACCCACTCAGCTTTCAAGGATATTATCTCCATCTCAAGATAACTTAATCATATCTGCAAAGTGCCTTTTGTCGTACAACATCCACAGATTCCAGGGACTGGGACATGAGTATATTTGGGGGCCGTTATTCAGCCATACAAGAAAGGGTTAACTCAGCAGTCCTGAGTCGTTTAAACCTTGTACATTCCCAAGGTCTTCATAACTGGTTATTGGCCTGGTCCCTGGAAGATGACCTTTGAGTCCTAGGAGTATCCTATTTGATAAATTTCCTCAACAGATGAATGAAAAAGTATTATTATTCTCACTTTACTGATGCTGAGATTCCAGATGGAAAAACCTGATTTCACACCAAAGCGGGACTAATTTGAATTCTGTGTCCTTCCCAGTATGATAAACTACTCGAAAAACATAGACTTTCAATCAGTGATGACTTATGCTTAATACTCCACAGAATTTTCCACAGATTGCAGTGACCACTGCCTTCAAGGGAGCACCGCACTTTATCCATACTATCCTTTTGGCGTCTAGTCATAGACTTGCCCTATGGCTCCTCTTACACCGTTGCCTGAAGATTTATGTCTGTAGATTTTTCTCTTTAACAAAATAGTACTTTTGTAAAGGGTAGAAATCATGTCTTATGCATTGCCGTCAGTTACACAGTACCTAGCCCAATGTCATCTTCGCAGTGTTCTTACTAAATATTGAATTATTTTTTCTCTCACGGTGTGAGGTGAAACTGTCTCACCTTGTAAGAGATCTTGTTCTCCTGTAAGTTATATGTAGATAGCACACACTTAAAATTTGTATCTTGCATGTGATTTTTCCATAATTCCCTGGGGAGTACTAGCATGTGGTAAACATTTCTCTAATCAAAAGACAGCACATGGACACAAAGATGAAACCTCTGATGTTGGAACTTCCATATCTCTTTTGGTGATACAGTGTTTGGTAAAAGGAGGTAAGTAAAGATAGCAGTGGTTGGTTATTGTCAAGGGAAAACGTTATTTGATTGGCCCTTGAATTTCTAGCTTGTTAGATATCGACAGTCTCAAGGGTACAAGTGAAGGACTTCTAAAGAGAATTCGAGAGTGCTTCCACTGTGTTTGAGACACCATAGTAAAATCATTTGCTAACAGAATCCAATGACATTGAAGGGAAATTCACAGACGAGACGGGAGACTTTCGGTTTTAGCTACTCTTAGTCCTCCTGGCTTCTCAGTTAATAGCATTTACTTATTTTTCTTCTCTTTAAAATATTTTTAAATTTTATTTTTTTGAGACAGAGGGAGAAAAAGAGGAAGAGGAAGAGGGAGAGAGAATCTCAATCAGGCTTCACACCCAGTATAGAGCCCAATGCTGAGCTTGATCCCACGACCATGAGGCCATGACCTAGGCTGAAATCAAGAGTCAGACACTCAACCAACTGAGCCACCCAACACGCCTATTTTTTTCTCTTCCTTTGAAAGTGCAATAGTTAACTCCGTCCATAGTTAATAAGTTGGAGGAATTTTCCCTCCTTCTTTTTATTAATTACATCAGGGGGCGAGGATAAAAAAGAATGATAATTTTTATATATTAAATACAGCGTCCTTTTTATCATAAAGGAAAGTTGTTTACTTGAAAACATGGACATGAGTAAATGATTTTTCCTCCAACATCAAGTATTGATCATTCCCACTATGACAAATAGAGAACTAAAAAATTCTGCCTTTGAAAATATGTTTTTATGTATTTGACATGAAGGAAAATATTGATCTTGTTTAAACTTTCAGAAGAGTGTTTCACTTGAGAACATTAGTGAAATACTGTGGTGGAAAGGCAGAAGCAGAAAAACTGTGATATCTTTTTTTCTTCTACCCATCATACTCTTAGCAATTTTATTTTTTTTTTTTTAACACAGCTCTACACATTTTCACTGTCTCTCATATGGTCCCTCCAGACTTCTTAACACTTACAGAACACTTGCAAGACTACAAATTTTTCTATCTAAACCATGCATTAAAAAATAAAAAAAGATTCTCACAGGTAAAAATAAAAGCATTCTCACTAATTTTAATGAGTTTTTAATATATCATAGAGTTTCGGAGAATATTTTTTCTTTTCAAACAAAGGCTCCTAATAATTGCTAGATGTCAGTCTTAGTATTTTCTCTGCTTTTCCTGGTTTCTTAGAACTGTTTTAGAGAGTGAGAGAAGTCAAACATGTTCTTTTTACCTCTTCATTTTCTAAAAATGGGATGACCAACAGATCAAATAAAAAGGAAATTAAAAAAAGAAAATCTGTGACTAGTCATGCTAAAAAGAAACCCACTAAAACCAAATAAAATACCAAAAAAAAAAAAACCCAACTTAGCAAATTTTGCACTTGCAAAACAAAGAGAGAGAGAAAAAGAATAAAGGAGTCGAAACCAGTAAGAAATGATTCACTTTGTTAAATAGCACCACTGGTCTTACTACCTGGCTTTCTCTTTGTTCCCGAGACTTTGGTTTTATTTTTATTTTATTTTTTAAAGTTTATTTATTCATTTTGAGAGGGAGTGTGAGCGGGGGAGGAGCACAGAGAGAGAGGGAGAAACAATCTTAAGCAGCCTCCATGCCCAGTGAGGAGCCCAATGTGGGGTTCAGTTTCACAACTGTGAGATCATGATCTGAGCTGAAATCAAGAGTTGGCTGCTTACTCAACAGAGCCACCCAGGCACCCCTATTTATTCCATGTTTTAGATTTATACAGCTTTATTACTCCTATGTTTTTAATTTTTTCCCCATTAAGGTGTAATTTACATACAATAAAATTCTTCATTGTTTAGGTAAATAATTTTATGAGATTTGACAGAGGTATACAGTCATGTGGCAACCACCAGAATCAGGATACAGAACATTCCATCACCCTAAAATTTATTTATGGCTATTTGTGGTCAGTTCCTTTTCTCTACCAAAGCCCAGGTAACCACTGAGTTTTTTCTTTCTGTTTTCATTTAAATGGAATTTATATGAATTTCATATAAATGGAATCACAAGCGATGTATTATTTTGTGTTTGGCTTCTTTCACTTAGCATAATGCTTTCAAGAGTCATCCACGTTGTTGAACATATCAGTACTCTTTTACTTTTTCTTCTTTTTTAAAATTTTTTTAACGTTTATTTATTTTTGAGAGAGAGAGAGCGGGAGTAGGGTCAGGGCAGAGAGAGAGGGAGACACAGAATCTGAAACAGGCTCCAGGCTCCAAGCTGTCAGCACAGATCCTGATGCGGGGCTCAAACTCATGAACCATGAGATCATGACCTGAGCCGAAGTGGGATGCTTAACCGACTGAGCCCCCCGGGCGCCCCACTTTTTATTCTTGATTACTGTTCCATTGTATGATATATTACAGTTTTCCATTTTGTAGCTGAGGGACATTTTGGTCATTTCCAGGTTTTTAGCTATTCTGCATAAAGCTATTATGAACTTTCGGGTACTCATTTTTGTGTGGACAATTTTTCCCCCATTTCTCCAGGCTAACTACTTAGAAGTGAGATCTTGGGATAAATGGTAAGTGTGCATTTAAGTTTATTGAAAATTGTATACCATTTTGCATTCCCACCAGCCCCAAATGAGAGTTTCAGTTGTTCCACATCCTCACCAGTCCTTGATTATATCAATCTTTTAAATTTTAGATATTCTGGAGAGTGTGTTAGTGGTATCTTAATTTGTGGTTTGATGACATAATTAACGTCTTTTTACATGCTTATTGTCATTTGTATACTATCGTTTGTAAAGTATTTGTTTAAATTTTTGCTCATTAAAAAAATTGAGTTGTCTGACCTCTTACTGAGTTTTAAGGGTTCTTTATATAATTCCAGAGATATGTCCCTTATAAGATATGAATTTGGAAATATTTTCTCCCGATCTGTGGCCCATGTTTTCATATTCTTAACTGTGAATTTTGAAGAGCAGAAGTTTTTAATTATGATGAATTCCAAATTATTAATTTGTTTTTATAGTGGATGCTTTCTGATAATAAAGAAATTTTGGCGACAAGATCAGCAAGATTTTTCTCCTTTCATTTTCCATTTCACATTAAGTTATATATATGATATTAGATGAAGATCCAAGAGTTTTAAAAAAATTTGCATATGATTATCAAATTGTTCTAGCACTGTTTGTTAAAAAAACATTGATCTATACAGTTATTTTGGTGTCTTCGTTAAAATCAATTCACTACCTGTACATGGGACTATTATGGACTCTCTATTGTGTTTCATTGATTTTTATGAGTGGCCTTTATTCCACTACTACAATTGTGATTATTGTGGTTTTATAACAAATCTTGAAATAATGTGGAAGCCCTCGCTGTTGTTCTTCCTCTTCAAAATCATTTGGCTTGAGATGGTAATAATATTGAAAACTGTTATTCACCAACAGGTCTTCCTTTGAATTTACTTAGGGCTTTCTTAATCTTTTCTTTTGTAATGTTGAGTGGATAGGCATGGCACATACTTTGCTAAATTTATATTTAAATATATCTAAGGTGTCTGTCTATATACTGTCAAGTATCCTCGACTTTCTCCTTGGCCTATCTCCTCTGTGGCTACGCTTTATAAGTGTCTGTCTTCTAAAAAAGTAGTCATTGTCATGCTGATAATTTACCATTTATTTGTTTATTTGACTACTGTAAATAGCTCCTGAATTAGAGACAATTAAAAATATCTATTTAGGAATGGAGTTACTAATACGGATTCTGTTGACCTAGTAGTCATTTTGTGTTGAATTCCTGAATTACAGAAAGCTACATTTTTATATTATGCAGCTCAAGTCAGTTCCTATGTATTAGATTATATCAAGTTGATTAAATTTTCTTTTATATGTCTCAACTGGCAGTCATTTCCATGGGCAAAATAAAGACCTTTGAATTATCTTCTTACTTGATTAGGACATGCTGTATTTTTTTAACCTCTTTCTCTTTCTTTTCTAACTCAAGATTTAGTCATGTTAATTAGAACTGGTAGACCCTACAGCCAAATTTTAAATCAAGCCAACGGTCTCATTTTTTGAAATGGCAGTGGGCATTTGTATGGGGAAATCTTCCTTTATTACCATTCACTATGGTGGAAGGAAGCAGAGCAATTACTATTGCAGAGTAATTTAATACTGTTTTATTAACATGGTCTTTCATCTTCGTAAGGAGTTCTGGGATTCATGAGGATGTCCGTTTTCTGTGAAATACTATCCCATTTAAATAGATTAATTCACAATCTATAGTTATAAAAACATAAAAGAATAAAGATGAACTAAAATCTGAGTAGAGAATAAAATGTACGAATCAATTAGCTTGCATCCTTTTTTAAAAAATTATTATACCATTACCTTTAATAATTAGATACACTTTTCCTATTTCCTACCTGAGCTCTTGTTCCTTCTTATGTCAGGTACTTGACATGTTAGACTAGAGAGGAGGAATTAAAGCTTGACTAACGGTCCCAAATAATTTAGAGTTTAAATCATTGAGATAAAATAAATGGTACAAATGGTTGCTTGTTTTTAAGAAGTGGATGGATCTTTCAGCAGACATTATTTGGTGTTTAAATTACAGTATACTTCCTCTGTCCAGAAAGTTTCCTGGAGAAATGGTGTTGTAGGCATTTCAGAGAACTTATGTGAAAGGAAATTTTTTATGTAATGCTTTCTGTGTAAGAGCACCATAGAAATGTAAACTTTTCTCATAATGCTTCTTTTCATAGAAACAATTATTTCTCCCAAAGGGAAGTGAAAAAATTAAATCACACAGAAACGAAAGGGTCGTCTTTTAAAATCAGATAACCTTTAATTCCATTAAATATTTATTTTATTCTTCATACCTGAGCAGTCCTTTATTCCTCCAGATCAGACATTTGTGTTATGTTGTTTTCTCTATGCATTTTGCATGTTTTGTATGTCTGTATTTCCATATGTGTAAAATAAATTTGCTCCATGGAATTTAAGGCATGGAAAAAGCCAGATCAATTTATTTGCTTTTTGTTTTCAAATAAAATTTGGCTCAGGTCCCATTTAACGGTAATATTTTCAATCCTCAGAATGATATTCCTCTCCTCAGCCTGAGATTCCCACACTGAATCTCAGCTCAGTTTGAGAGTTCCGCTGTGATGTCTTCCTGGCTATCTGCGGTGGATTGTTGTGGTGAAACAATGGCTCTTACGACCATGGCCAATTCTACCTTGATCTGCTGTCCATTAGCAAATGGGCAGTTAGACATTTTTTCCTTTCTCTCCACTCAGGAGTCATAGCTATCTGTGGTAACAATGGAGATGGGTGTTAGGAGACCTTTTCTTGTTGAATCAGGAGAGCCACTTCTCCAGAGCCTTCTTCTCTTTTCAAGACCCCCAAACTGTGTTTTAGATTCCACATTACTTCTGGTAGATTGTTTTCATGGATACTATGATATTGGGACTTATAAGAAATATTATTTGGTCATTATTTTCATTTCTGGCCCAGGGTTCCTAAAATCCTCGGAATTTTCCTAAGTGATAAAAACAGAAAGGTGTCTTTTGCTCTGCTAATGAGGTAACTTTTGGATTGCACCTAAGGTTGGTGGCTGGTTGCTGGAAAAGCCAACCACGTGATTAGAGGGTTTGAAATTCGGTCTCATCCCCACCAAATCTATGGAGGGGAGAAGGGCTAGATGTTGAGTTCGGTCACCCACATCCAATGATTTAATCAATCATGCTTACGTGATGAAGCCACCATAAAATCCCAAAAGGACAAGGTTTGGTGAACACACGGAGGTTTGGCGAGAACAGCATTCCCAGAGAGGGCGTGGGAATCTGCGCCCTTTCCCATGCGTTGCTCTATGCATCTCTTCCATCTGGCCATTCCTGAATTATATCCTTTTATAATAAACCGGTGATTTAGTGAGCAAACAGGTTTCCTGAGTTCTGTGAGCCACTTTAGCAAATTAGTCAAACCCGAGGAGGGGTTCATGGGAACCTCAAGTTGGTAGCCCGTCAGTTAGAAGTAGAAGTTACAACTTGGACTTGGCAACTGGCATCCTGACTTGGAGGGAGTCACCGGAACCTCATCATTGGAAGCATGAGTAGTGATCTGGGCTTGTGATTGGTATCTGAAGTGCAGGGTGGTCTTATGGGACTGAACCCTTTATCTGTGGAATCTGATGCTATCTCTGGGCAGATAGTGTCGGAATTGAATTGAATTGTAGGACACCAACTTGGTGTCCTGAAAAATTGCTCGGTGGTATATGGGGGAAGCCTCCCTGCATTGGAATTTGGTGTAGGATCCCTTTAGGTACCATGAAATGTCTGCCAAGACATGTTCATCTTTTTTACGGCAGAACAAGAAAGAATACTTCTGCTTCTTTAGAATTGGTTGATGTCTGAAATACACCCCTGCAATACCTGGGCAAAGCAAAAATCTTTTTCACTTTTCTAGAGACTTCTATCCTTGCTGCCTGGTCATGGTGTCTGCAAGTTGTTGGCCTACAAAGGAACACTCCCAAGGGGCTGGATACAGACGGGGTCCAGTGTCTCCATTCAGTAGCCAGTTCAGAGTATTCTCCCAAGCTGCATAGTAACCGTGATCATTTTCTCAAAATCATTTTGCTGCAACTGTAGAAGTTATAATACATGTTGGGGAAAATTATGCTTAGAAAGATTGTTGGCAATCTGGAGAAACATTCCCATTACACAATATAATACTTTTTTTTTTAATTTTTTTTTTCAACGTTTTTTTTTTTACTTATTTTTTGGGACAGAGAGAGACAGAGCATGAACGGGGGAGGGGCAGAGAGAGAGGGAGACACAGAATTGGAAACAGGCTCCAGGCTCTGAGGCATCAGCCCAGAGCCCGACGCGGGGCTCGAACTCACGGACCGCGAGATCGTGACCTGGCTGAAGTCGGACGCTTAACCGACTGCGCCACCCAGGCGCCCCCACAATGTAATACTTTTGCTTCAGATATGTCACACCTTTATTTTAAAAAAGCGCAAATTTGGCTTGATGTTTATTCATCAGGGTTCTCATGAAGTTCAATCTTGGTCATTTGGGGCCCTCTTTTTCCTATTCCTTCAGGATGATATAGGAACCACAGAATGTGCTTAGTCTAGAGCGCAGTTTCTCCATCTTACACTATTGACATTTTGGAGCAGATACTTCTTTGTTGGGAGGGACTGTCCTGTACACGGTATGGTGTTTAACAGCATCCTCAACCTCCACCCCCCCAGGTGCCAGATCTGGGTGCTTGTCTGAGAAAAGTGAAACTGTTCCCCAACCCTCCCCTCCCTGCTTCAACTGGGACATCTGAAATCCCTCTAGGCATTGACAAATATCCCACTGAGGGCTAACCACCCTTGATTAAGAACCAGAGGTCTGGAACAATTGGGAAGAAGCCTAGTTTCAGTTCTACTTTTCCTTACTGCTACTTACCTTTGTCTCTGACAAAATCTGCCTGTCGTCGTCTAAAGCTTGTGCGTCCACTTCCCTTTTGCTGAATCATGAAGATCTTTGCCAAGTCTCCCAAACTTACCGCACAGGCTTTTTAGGCACACACACAATGACCCTCCTTAGTTATTATAAGACCCAGAAGAGCTGTGTACACAGGGTAGAGTCCTTCTTGGGAGACCCTGTCCTCCACTCTTTGGGGATTCAGCTATTTCTGAGTTCAGATTTCTTATTTCCTTCATTTCTACACTTCTCATCTTAAAGAATCTCATTCAAGTCAGTTGGAGAAAGACAAATGCCACATGATTTCACTCATATGTGGAATTTCAGAAACAAAACAAAGGAGCAAAGGAAAAAAAAAAAAAGACAGAGACAAACCAAGCAACAGATTCTTTACAGAGAACAGACTGAAGGTGACGAGAGGGGAGGTGGGTGGGGGAATGGAAAAATAGGGGATGGGGATTAAGGCGCGCCCTTGTCGCGATGAACACCGGGCGACGTACGGAAGTGTTGAATCACTAGTGAACACCCGAAACTAATATAACACCGCATGTTAACAATACTCGAATTAAAATTAAAAATTTAATAAAAAAGTCTTGTTCCATACTGTTATGAAATTAGTTTTGAGAACAGTTCTTAATTATCTGGGAAATGTAGAAGCACACTTAACAAAACACAAAGCCCTGGTTTTCTTGTCAGCGCCCAGTAGGGGAAGATGTAATCTACCTAGCCTCTTTCACTGATGGTACTATTCTGCAATAGGGACTGTCCTGTATGCTCTTTCTTTCGTGTTCCTTTCCTGTTTCTGCTCCAAAGAAGGCGATTTTGAGCACAGCAAATCCAGATATGTGAGGCAGAATAGAGGAGGCAGAAACTGGGAGTTATGCCCAAGATGGGCAAGAGAAAACAAAAAAAGTTCTATGTGCTTGGATGGGACCGCCAAACCAGTTACTGTAAAGTATAAAATGTAACATGAAAAAATTTACAATGCCAATACGATGATATGTTTCTTTCTTTCATCTTTTTTTCCTTCCAAATGCATTTTGTTTATATTCTTCAGCTCCTAGGCAAGCATGGCTCAACCCTTGAAGTAAATAAACCTTTGGCTTCTTTCTGTAGGTGAGGGAGCAGTCTGGGACGTAACACATACCTTAGTGGAAATACTTTGCCATGGGAGGGATAACTACTATAATTTCTTAGAACATTAAAAAAAATCTTCCTGAAGCAAAGTGAAGGCTGGGGCAGGATTGAGAATCATCTATAAATTGGGATGGAAAAATTCCTGGCAGGGTTTTCAAGGCTGGAAAATCACTGATTTTCCTTTTCCTTATCCACAAAAGGTCAGGAAGCTTGTTTAGCCCCTGGATAATGTAGTGCCCATCCTCTCACCTGCTTCCCAAGTCTGACTGTCTTCCAGGCCACCCTTTCTGTGCTGGTCCCCCAGTGTCCGTCCCCTAGCCTCCAGGCCTCCAGAGAGTGTTGATGAGGTCACTCACGACTGCCTTCTGATTCTGTCCTCTCCTCTGTACAGTCATTGAAGGTGACTAAGGACAGTTTAATTTAAATCCCTGAGTATCATTCTCATAGTTGTCTAGACTCATCATAACTGATGCTCAACAGCTGCCAACACTGTAACCTGATTTGCACCCCAGTTCATAAGCCAATAGTATCCCAGATGATGTTGCTATATGTCATAGCATATTTAACAATAGACTGAACTTTTCAGATCATTTTTAGGTTTATAGAAGAATTGAGTGGAAGGTAGAGATTTCCCTTATGTGCCCCGCTTCACACATGTATGGCCTCCTCCATTATCAACATCCCCACCAGAATGGTCCATTTGTTATAACTGATGAACTATGTTGAAACATCATTACCACCCAGGGTCTGCAATTTATATCAGTATAATAGCATGTCAGGTTAACTCACATTATACCTAGGTATTCAAAGAAAATACAGCTAGCTAACAATTTCCAGCAAAGTGCTCCAGATCTATTAAAATAAAGGTATAAATGATTACATCATAAATATCACCAAACCTAAGAAATTCAAACTTCCCTTTTCTCTGGCTTATGTACTCAGCCCCATTGCACTGATCTCTCTGTTTTCACAGGTTAACACTTATTCTGAATTTTGGCTTTATTATTCCATGCATTTCTTTATATTTTTACTTCATATTTATAGAACATGAGAGGCAGTCAAGCATAGTGGTTAACAGCATACACTCTGGAATCAAACTACCTAGATTTCAATCCAGGGGCCCCCGTTTACTAGCTAAGCAGTGTAAAAGTTATTTAACTTCTTTATATATACACCTCAGTTTTCCTATCTGTAAATGGGGATAAGAGTAACTCATTTAGTATGTGTAAAATCTTAGTACGGTACCTGGTGCCATGAAATGTTTGCAATTGTTATTATGTTAAACCAATAAATTTGCATGTTTTTAACCTTTATATAAATGATGTATTATGTATATGTATCCTTTTGCAGCATTCATTACTTGCTTGATATTATGTTTGTGACCTAATATTCATCCATATTGATACACATAACTTTCTTTTATGGTATCTCATTGTGTGATTTTATCCCAATTTATTTATCTATTCTTCTCTTGAAAGATATTTGGGTCATTCTCAGGTTTTGTTTTTGTTTTCAATAACAAATAACTCTCCTATGAGTATTTTTGTTATGTGTCTCCCTATACTCTGGAGCAAGATTTTCTTACATGCGATGATAGGATTCCTGGGTTTAGGTTTTGCTTGTTTATTAAATAATTGGATAAATGTATTCACAGTTTAGCTTCCCAATCCTGACCCTTCCCTAGAAATACATGAATCTGTCTACATAGTGAAGTTAAGCTTTTTGGTTAAGGGTAACCCTGTCTCTTCGGTTTAAGTGGTCTATCCTGGATGACTCATACTTTGAGTAGATGATAAATTTCCATATTTTGCCTGCTCCCCTTGTTCCTTGCCAAGGTGGCCTCTGGGTTTGTGATCTTGCAGCAGTGGGGGGAGGTGAGGCGGCCAGATCCTTTCGTTTTCCTGAGGAACCTTGCCGACTGCCAAACCTTCTCTCTGGCTGGCATTCACTGCTAGGGACTGTGATCCTGATTCTTTTTACCCGACTTCAAATCACCACATAATGAAGCCGTTTCATCTTGTTCTCCGTCTTCTGCTGTTTCCCCAGCAGTTGCAGTAACTCTGCAGTACCCTCCCTCGGCGGAGGCAAATGGAGACTTCTGGGCTCTTGCATGAACCGGACAGGCTGTGAGGAGGCAAGAGTGCTGCCCACAGCTCGTGGAACTCTGCTGCCTCTGTGCTGTGACGTTGCTTCTGCTTTAGGCTAAGTGTGGCTGCGCAGTCTCCTGGGCTCCACTCCCCACAACACACAGCTGTCCAGGTCGGTGTACTACCATCCTGCTTCATGTTCAGTGGCTTTCTCTAACCGTCTGGATGCTTCTATTATGTCTCCTTTTGGGGTTCCATCTCGGGAGGGGGAAAGTGTGAACGCTTGCACTTGACTTCTCAACTTTATTCTTTTCTCTCATTCAAGATATTCAGGTGGGCAAGGAAGGCCATGATTTCCCATCCCTTTCATCTTTGGAAACTCGGCTGATCTTGATAGGCACTGGTCCTGCCCTCTTCTCTGTGGCCGAAAGGCCTGGAAGGGTGTGGGGAGAGAGAGAGACCCATTGGAGCTTAAGTGCACCGCAGCGAGGCAGTCACAGCACTGAAGCTGCTCCACAATGCCCGAGTACAACCTTGACCGGTGAAAGTGCTGCTGACACACAACAGGATAGGAAATTTAAATCCCGATTCGGGTGGGAAAGCCGAATAGGTCACTGGTGCAGTTCGTATTCCTTGTGAGGCAGACAAAAATGGTGTTTGAAGGGGAACTTGGTGGAGCCAGAAATCTGGCCTCGTTGAGTAATTACTATGTGCGACTAGGAGTAGGTGCTGCCTAGCAGTGTCAGAGCCTCGCCACGGCCATGGATGAGGGGGCGTCGCCAGATGAGGGAAGCCTAACGCGTGGCAGAGCAGAGGGCACAGGTCCCGTCATCCATGTGGCCAGGGGAGAAGACGTGTCTTCACGATCCCCCCCGGGGCTCTGCCACCCCTCTGTGTGGACAGCCAGTGCTGCCTCGGTGTTGCTTTAGTCGGAACTCCGTTATGATCTCTCTACCAATGATTTATGTGCCTCTCAGAATAAGACCTATCATGTCTTTTGCCTCATAATAACAGGTTTAAAGAATTGAGGGACAGGGGAGAAGTCAAGGTGACCATTTCAGATTGTCATTACCTTGGTCATAAAAGAACCCTATAAACTTGCCAATATTATTACAGGCTAGTTAGTTCGAGCCATCACTGCGTTTCAGGGGTGCGCTGGGTGAAGGGCTCTATTCCCTCTGTCTCATACCCTTACATGGCTGCTCTCACAGGGCGCCAATGAACTAAGTCAGGTATGGTGAAGGGGAAGGACGTGCAAAGTATTCCACGGCAGAAGCAATTTCACTAAAAGAGAGCAGAGGGCTTAGTTAGGAAGCTCTTTGCTTTTGTGAAAATCCTCTCTTTAGCTATTAGTTATGGGAAGAGGGGCTAGAATCTAACATTCACGAGTGAAAGAGTCTAGTTGCTTGCAGAAAAGGCGCAGGTTAATTAAAGATTCAACATTTTCACCCCTGAGTGTAGGATAATGTTAGCTAACCAAGTGGCAATTTCATAGCCTGGGCTTACTGATTTGATGATGAGCCATCCTGGGGTTTTACCAGTTATGAGATGACAGGAGAGGGGAAACAAAGTTAGCTGGCAAGGAAGAAAACAAAGGCTATCTCTGGAAGACATTTTAACTCATTTTCACTCTCTGGTAAGATTGTATGAATTTCTGGAAATGGGCAGATGCTGGTAAGAGTCAAAGGTCTTATCAAAGTTTTTATATTGTGTGTTTGTAAATTTGTGAAATACACAAAAATACATGTTCACATAAAAGGGCAATAAAAGAAGGAAAGAGAAAAGAAATCATCTAGGATAAAAGGAAAAATAACAGAACAGGAGATCTAAATCTAAACATCTCTCTCTCTCTCCCTTTCTCTCTTTCTCTCTCTTTCACACACACACACACACACACACACACACACACACGTGTGCACGCACACCTTCATGCAGTGGTGTTTCTTGTATTAATTGGGCCATGTTTCTTTTTTTTTTTTTTCAATATATGAGATTTATTGTCAAATTTGTTTCCATACAACACCCAGTGCTCATCCCAAAATGTGCCCTCCTCAATACCCATCACCCACCCTCCCCTCCTTCCCACCCCCCATCAACCCTCAGTTTGTTCTCAGTAATTGGGCCATGTTTCTTAACCTGTTAGTGTTTCATTTCCATCTTTATAAAGCCAGGTTCCTATTGCTGGTTCTTTATCTCGTTGTGGGCTGGGTGGGTTAATGGAATCTTGCAGTGGTTCTGAATATCAGCCTTCCTCAGTGCAAAACCAAACTCCATTTCCCGTAGCAGACCATGAGAACCTCCTAAATGAAAGAGTGGGTAAGGACTACTGTCTTTTCCTTCTCCTGGACTCTCAGGCTCCGCCCAGGACATTCAGCTCTGATCTCACAAGCCTTCTCTCCAGCCAGAACTCTCTTCTGATCGCTAAGATTAAATTGGGCTTTGGAATTGGGCCTGGGGTGTATTCTATTAGTTGGTGTTGACAGATTTTCGTAATATTGAGACCAGAGAATTGAGCGGCCAGCCTCTGAGAGCACAGGCAAGGAAGAGGAAGAAGAATGTGCTGAAGTGTGAGACGGGGACGTATTCCCTGGACTACACAATGTGCAGAAGCGAGATAGGACCCAGGAGTAATGTTGCACAGAAAAACACAAGTCTCCAGTAAGAAATCTGAATCCCTATGATTAGCATCGGTAGGAGTAAGGAAAATGACCTTTAGAAGGGAGAGGTAGCTTGCAATTTCCCATTGTTTTGCTATGAGTTCCCTGCTGGTCCTTTATCAGTTTTCTTTCTCTGGCTCTGGAAGGTTCAGGGCTGGCTGTTCTTAGTGGACAGCTCTCTTTTCTTGCTTTCGTCCCTGCAGTGGTGCTAAAGGGTTACAGTTGTTAACAGCAGACTCTTTCTGGGAAGAGCTACATAATTTTCAAGGGGACCTAAAATAATTTAGTTCAGCAAAACACCATTATGATCGGCCGGCTCAAAAAAGTGCTGCTGAGCTGGCAATAATTCATCTGCCTCCTTCAACAGCTACCATTTAAATTGCATCTGAACACTGAAAACAAATATGCTTTCATTGTATGGCTGAAATCTTTAATACGGCTTCAAAGTTCCAGAGGAAAATACTGCATTGCAGCTCTCCTCTTTTTGCAGAGAATCTCTGTTGGCCTGTAGCTGGCGGAGGAGGGGCCACGGCAAAGGCAGCCTGTTTTCAGCTCAACTCAGCAGATCCCTTAGCTCCGGAATATAATGAGAAAAGCGTCCTCAGCTAGCTCAGGGGCAAAGGAGGGGGGCGGGTGGGGAAGAGAAGGTTAGATACACAGGTACTAATTAAATCAGGTTTGTTATTTTCATTTATTCATTTTAAAAAATTACTGAGGGTTGGGCAGACAATACATTTTCTTCAAATAGTCAGACACTTTGGTATTCTGGAGAACTTATGGAAGAGGTCCAAGATGCCAGATATACTTTGGCCATTCCCATAGACCCCACATCACTACAGCAGATGGCCGCTCTGAGTCTTGGCCATCAGCAGACTGGTCAGAGAAAGGCTGATTGCAAGCTGAGCAAAATTTAGTGGAACCTTCATCAGATAATGGTGTTCATGCATGCACACATTCATGCATTGAATGATGATTTCCACCATATTCCAGATACTGGAAATGCATATAAACAAGATCCAAAATCATCAACGGCAGCAGTCACATCGTAATCCTTACCGAATTGCAGTTCTCATGTGTGTCTGGAAGTCCCTGCTCCCCAGTACCCCGGGCTGGCTCCAATAGAGCAACTGCGTTCTAGCCTGGCCCGTGCTCTCTCGTGACGTTTGTCTTTGAGGTTTTGCTGCTAAATTCCATTTGCTAAGAAGTGGAGCACACACAAGACATACAAACATTTCTTTTGCAAAACCTGACTTGTGATTTAGGTACTATTATTATCCCCATTTGGCAGATGGGGACTTCGAGGTAAAGTGACGCGCCACAGGTCACTGGGCAAGTGAGTGGCAGGGCTGAGATCTGTGGCTTCCCACCAGAGTCCTTAACCACTGCGCCTCCGGTCCCCAGGCGGTCTTAGGATGAGCTGGCTTTGCCTTGGGGAGGGCAGAGCCCAACCAGCCACTGTCGGCACCCTCACAGGCACAGCAGCTGCCCGTTGGAGGTGGCTTATTTTACATTTTGACTGTCCTTATGAAAAAAAAAAAAGGTCCTTCAGTTTTTTCCAGTAAGTAAGACACACAGGGTGTGTATCTTTACTAAAGAACTAGTCTGCCAAAGGTTTGCCTTCTCTTTCCCCTCCGTTCAGTGAATAGTGTTATCTAATGCCTTATTAGAGTGTTGTCTACTTACATCAGTTATGATAGTTTCATCCATCCAAAATTCTGCTTTAGCAACGCTGTGCATTTTCCCTTTAATGGTATAAAGAGAATCACGCACAAAAAAACCTACCGTATGAGACTAGTGCTTTTTCACAACAACATGCAGCTTCTAAAAATCATGTCTTGAGTTTAAACAGAGAAGCCTGGGCTATTACTCCAAAAGCAGGTTTGTCTGGGAAAAAAAAATGTTTTGCAGCTGAGAGCAGTTTGAAAGAGGCTTTGGGTGAGCTTTTGTTCTTGCCTGTTTAACAGCTTAAGGTTTAGAGAAGCCTATGTGAGTTCACCTTTTGCATTTGAGTCCAAAAACTGAATTCATTAAAGATCTCTCTTGAGCCTGCCGTGAATTTCAGTGCTCCTGGGAGGACGCCCCAGGCTCACTTAACTGGTTTGAAATCGCATGGCCTCAGGCTCCACCGTCTTTATTTGGAGGAGGGTGGAAGCCTGGGAATTAGTTCAAAAGCTGCAACCGCTTTTTCTCTTTTCTCTCTAATTTCTGTCGTTCAGCCTTGGTTCCACACTATTTGCAATATTTTAAGAGCCATTTCAGAGGACGCAGGTCGTAGCAGTTAGAATTAATATCATTCTATCACCTTTTCTATTACTTTTCATGTTTGCTCCTATGTAGTGCACCTGTATGTGGTTTGGGCCTTGGAAATTTGGAGGATGAAAAAAGTACCGCAGACGTTCTCTTCTGCCCCAGATGGAATGTTTATTTGTTTTGGTTTGTGGTATTTGGTGTGTGTGTGTGTGTGTGTGTGTGTGTGTGTGTGTTGGGAGGTGGAAAGAGGGAAGAGAAGGAGAGAGAAAGAATATAGAAAACAGAGAGGACTTTGATCTCTGGCAGCCAGATGTGCAGAGGATATATGTATTCCCTGCAGGAGGGGTCCAGGAGGTAGGAAAATTGAAGCATCCATGGAAGATGATGTCTATGTTTTCCTAATTGCTCCAAAACCTCTTTTTCCTTCAATTTAAATCACAGGCTATCTATCTATCTATCTATCTGTTATCTATCTATCTATTATCTATCTATCTATCTATCTATCTGTCTATCATCTATCATACCTGTTCCACGAAGCAAAGCAGGACCAACCGAGCTTCTGAGCACATTTAGTGAGGGGCTGTTTATACTCAAAACCTGTTATTGTCATTTGGTGTGAAACAAGGTCTAGTCAGTTCAGCTAAATTGGTCAGTCAGAGCAAGAACAGATGGAAAGAGGTGGCCCAGGAAGTGACTGACTCTGTAGTCACAGGACAGAAATGTGGAACTCTGTAGAGGAGGACGGGAGCGCAGGTGGCTGAACAACTGGCTGTCTTGACTCTGGATGTAGAACATCACTCCAGAAACACTGTCTGGGCTCCAACCCCATCTTGGCTAATGGTGCGACTCTGGTTAGATTACTTGACTCTTAAGCCCCGGAATCTTCATTTATAAGGTAGTAATAATAATGAAGCTTAGTTCTCAGGTATTTTGAGAGGATTAATGAAGTAATGAATTTAAAGCACTTGCTACAGTGACTGGTACAGGGTATGGGATCAATACATATTGAATAAGAATCGGGTTATCATTACTCTTTGGTGACTAGAGATGCCAAAGACTGACTACTTTTTTCCGATTCCGTTTTCCTTCCCTCCTGGGCACACAGCTACTGCATGTCCCAGCCTTCATTACATTAGCTGAGTCCATTCATTGGGCAGTAGGAAATGGCGTGTGGGCAAGAGGACACTGCTTCCATTTCTGTCCCACAGAAGCCTCATGTGCAACCCCCATGTTCTCTCTCTTTTTCCATCAGGTGGACTGAAAGACACAGCAGGAGACCTCAAGGCATCAGAGGATGGTGGGGCAAGAAGTAGGAAGGAGCCTGAGTCCCTGGATGACCGTGTGGAGACGAGCACCCTTCCTCTCTACCTCTGTCATCAGCTGGACTGGAGTTAGAAATAAATTTGACTTTGTGAAGCCGTTGAGAGTTTTGAGTTACTGTCTTAGTAACTCAGTATTAGTGGGTTTCACCTTATGACACAGAATCTCACCTACCTGTTGGACCATGTGGTAATAATCTGAGAATCCATATGTGAAAAAGTTCTCACTTTCATTTTGACACAAAATTAGTTAGGCATTAAATAAATTACCACACGGTAAAGTGGATGGGAGAAAAATGATGTAGTATCAGCTGGAAATACCCAGAATCAGAACTAATCTAGGACTAAGACGGAGACACTTACGTAGCTACATTAAGAGTTTTAAAAAGAAATTAGTCCTGCAGTGGGTCAAACTGGTTCATGTTGGTGGTACAAACAGTTGTCACGCAGTTAATGCTCTAAAGGAGTGTGTGAGTTAATCTTTTACTGGCACCAAGAGCAAAAGTGGAAGATGTGGGTTCCCTTTTTTATGACTTCTGAATATAACTCCTCTTGGAAACTGGATCTAGCAAAACAAAATAAAGCCCTTCCCCCCCAACCCCTTTCACAACGCTGGAGCTAATAGTTTTCCTGAATAGCCGAAGATTTGGCATCATATCTAAAAATCCCATGAATGGACTATCAGGAAAAAAATTAAGGAAGACATAAATAGGAAGCATAATTAGCACATGGAAGGCTTGGCCCCTAGGCTTAGCATGCTGCTGTCCACGGTGGAAGGAATTATTCCTCCCTATTTTCCTTGCCCTTCAGTGCTTGATGCACGTTGTTAAAATGGAATTCACAGCACCTCCTCCTCCAGGCAGGACATGGAACAAGTGAAAGACCAAGGTTTGAAAGTAGAAAGAGAGAAAGGATTCAATGGGAATCATGTGAAGGGTGAAAGGGGTGTTGGGGAAGAAGCAGCCTGTTCTCCCCTAATCTTCAGAGCACCTGCGCTCCAGTTAGGGATTTGAACGAGGCACTTGGAGGCTGTGCTTCCCAGTGCTCTCAGGTCACTTATGTAACTCAAGAGTTTTCAGATACCAAAGTGCCCGATTTCTATATTGTTGCCAGCGTGACTCAAGCTCTTCACTGACTTTCATGGGCATTTCAAGCACCTTAATTTATTTCCAACCATCAGAATTGTTTTCACACCTCTTGTTTTGTTCAGAGATCACTCTCCCCCTTAAAATTTGCTTTAGATTGAAGGACAGAAAAGTAACAGTGGTTAGCTTGAATCTGATGCTTTGAGGGAGTGAGTCAGAGCTGTGATGGTGAAGAGTCTGTGATGTGGCTTTGATGAGAATATTCTGGTTTATACCTCTCGAATCTGGAAAGCCAGTAAGGGCTCTATGCTAGTGGGTCAGACTTAGCAATTACTTCTGAAACCCGGGTGAAGTTGCAGGTTAGACCCAATGCACACAATTCAGCTTTAGAGAGGTGGTTTGTCAACTGATTATGCTGAACTTTATAAGTTAACTGTAATGTCTATACTCAGGTTCCTTTCATATTTTCTTGCCTAAATTTCTTGGCTGCTTTATCTTTCATTCACTCATCCATCCATCCATCCATCCATCCATCCATTTGCTCAGTGACTTGATTGAGCTTCTATTATGAGCCAGACACTGCCTAGATGCTGGAATATTCGGTATACTGTCATGGAGCCGGCAGCTCCTTGCAGCCATCTCCAGTTTGTGCTTCCTCCATCCTTTTCATTCACGTACCATCCCCTTTCTTGGCCAACTCCTGCACCATCCTCTGTGATTCTAGTCTCCCGGTATCATGTTAGCAATTCCTGTATAGATCCCATAACCACCTTAACATTTGTTATTGCTACATTCCATTCCACCAAGCACTAAACTTTTAGAATGGTGACAGAGTAGAGCTCAACCCGGAGCTCTACTGGGGATGGGGGCAGGGACATTGGGATAGTAGCGGATGATAGAACATAGTTACATATTTGAGGTGGGTGTCAGGGGACCTGAAGATGACTGATGACTTATTCCCATAAGACCTCATGGAATAGGTCTTCCTATTGGGAAGGTCTTCCAGTTGGGAAGAGCTTAACAGGTTATTTCATCCAATTTCCTGAGAATCAAAAATCTCTACTACATCTGCATCAGATCAAGGCCCAGCCCAGTCTCTTCTTTAATGCTTCCAGGGACAGAAAGTTTATTCAGCAATACACTTATGGATTCCTCTATTATAAAGTCCTTCCATGTATTTTCACTGATTGATCAACACATTGATCCTTGTTTTATCTCCATATGGAAACAGGAAGAATCTCATTTCTTTTCCATGTCACAACTGTATTAACGTGGACTTTTTATTTGTGGATAGCCAAAACCCTTAAGCAAAAAAGGGAATGTAAGTAGGATGCAGAGTTTACCTATGGGAACTAAGAACAGAAATGCATAAATGCACTAGGCTTCAAAAATGATCTGGGATCAGAGACTCAAAAACATCAAGATTCTTTCCATGCTCTCATCTATGCCTTAACCTGTGCCCCTCTTGTCCTTGCTCTCTCTCTCCCATAATTCCTGGAGAGCACAGTAATTGCTATGTTGGATCAAGTTCCACCCCTGAACAAATCCACTGTGTTTTGAGGGTTGTGTCACATAGGAACATGGCCTCACCTGCTGCAACCTTGTAGAAAAAAGGAGAAGAATAGGGCCCATTTCTAGAAAAAGAACATGGGGTAGGTAATTCTGTGCATTCTAGGAACACCACATATTTGCAAATATTTCTCCTAATTCTTATCGCCAGACTGTATACCTCTAATTTCTCCAATCTTTTCTCATAAAACTTGGTTTCCATGAAGATACCTTCTTCATCTGGTTTTCTTTACTCTTAAAAATTTTATCACGAAAATATGGCTGCTAGACTCATTATAACAGATATATTTGATCAGTATAGAAGTAAAGGTCACCTCATCAAAAGTTGGAGGCCTCCTAAGAGATATATTCCCTTAGAATTTACTACTTAACCTGACCTGGAAGTTTCCATTATTGGTAGCAGTTGTGACCCCAAAGAAGTTTTTCTGTATAGTGAATTCAGAATGAAAGACTGAGTAATGACATTGGCCAAGGACGATCTGAATCCAAAGCAAAGTGAAATCCTATTAATAATATAACTGGAAAATTTTGCCCTGAGAACATTGGCCTATTACTTATACCAGGCTTTTAGAGACATATTGTCTCCTTTAGTAGTTAAAATTCATGAGCTACAAATAGTAAATGCATACAGGAAATATTTTGTCTTTGTATACTGTTTATCTCATCTATAATGGTACTTACATGGTACTTTAAAATTACTTTATGTTTTATAATTGGTTTAAGTTTTATTATTTCCTAAAATAACAAAATCATCTTCACCATTGCATTATATAATTAAATTTAATAAATCAGTCATTAAGAACCAACTAAAGGCATATTTAAGAGGTACAATTCTAGGTCCTGGGAATGTGGAAGTGAAAATGGCTCTTGAATATCAGGAGTTCATAATCTAATGATACACGTATATATGTACTCATACAAATGGTAATGAAAGGTGTATTTTAGGTTTACTTTGGGCAGCTACGAAAATCAAAAGACAACAAATACAAATAAAGGGCAAAATGGAGACATGGTGAGCTGTAGTGTTTTGGGGTTGGACAGACTTGCTTTTCAAACCAGTCTCTGTCAATTATGTCTGTTACCTCCACAGGGTAAATAACCTCTGTGAGTCTTACTTTTTTTCTCCATGGAATAGGAAGAACAATTTACCTGACAGGGTTCTTGAGAGAATTAAATAATATCATAAAACTGTACAAAGCACTGTTTCATTTTTTCATCCCACAAACATTTAGAAGCTTTTAACATGTTAGAGGATTCAGATAAAGGAGCTGCCAGTGACAATGCTGTAGTAAGTGTTGCAAAGAAGACAAGATTTAAAAGTTTGGACTTTACTTTTTTGTTTGGGGATGAGAAGCCATTGACAAGTTTCAAGCAAAGTCTTATGCTTTCCAATGTCCATTTTAGAGAAAGAACTCTGGTTGTAATATAACGGGTGGATTCAAGGAAGTGGATTGGAGGGCAAGAGACTTGTTCTCTTCTGCTACTGCAGAAGTCCTAGGTAAGCATTGAGGAACAAAGACAGTAAGATAGGACTAAAGAGGAGGGTCCAGGTGTAGACTTTTTGGCTTCCTGATGGACTGAATGTAGAAAAGGAGAGGAAGAGAGCTGAAGCATGGCCCTGAGTCTTAAGTGCTAAAGGAGAAAATAAGTATGTTGGGGTAAAGGATAATCAACTATCTTTTGGACATGCTGAATTTGAGATGGCTGTGGGACATCTAGGTGGAGATTTTAAAATATTTGGATCTTCTTTTAATGTTTATTTCTTTTGAGAGCAAAATCTCATCAAGAATTCCAGGAAATCAAAAGCTTCTGGTAATGTGTGAGTCACAGGGAAGACAGAGAGAGAGAGAGAGTGTGTGTGTGCATGAGCTGGGGAGGGGCAGAGAGAGAGAATCTGTGGCAGAGAGAGAGAAGTCTGTGCCACCAGCGAGGACCCTGACGTGGGGCTTGATCTCACAAACCATGAGATCGTGACCTGAGCCCAAATTAAGCGTCAGACGTTTAACTGACTAAGTCACCCAGGCGCCCCTTTAAATATTTGGATCTTGAAGAGAATAGCTAAGGAGAGAAGTCTAACCCAGAGACATGGCTTTAGGCTGTATGAATTAGCTAAGTAACCTCTCAGTGGCTATATGTCAGAATCTACTCCCAGAAGCCACAGTAAGAGGTATGCGCATGGATTGAGCATTGGAAAACCCGCAATTGACAGGATGAGGTGGCATATCTTGCCTTTTTATTAGTATGAATATATCCAGAAGTTTTCTTACTTATCAGAAAACCACTCATCCAACCATTCGTTCATTGCCATATAGGACAAAACGATTGGCAACAGATTGTCCTGAGGTAATAGACTTGCAGACTAATTAGTTACAAGTGGTCACACTGGGTCCATTTCACATCAGGAGTCGGAAAAGGAAGTCTCTGCTTCAAAAGCTATCATAGAGATACTATGACATGAACAAAATGGTAAAAACTGTGGTTTAAAAACTTATTCTTGAGAAGCTTAGAAATCTCATCAAGAATTCCAGGAAATCAAAAGCTTCTGGTAATGTGTGAGTCACAGGGAAGGAATACTTCATCTTCTGGCCAAAGGTTGACTGCCTAATGATGAAAAGTCATCTTTGTCTCCTCTCCACTGATTTCTCATATTCAGTCAATTGCCAAGCTTTAGCAATTTGACCTCACAGATGATTTTCATCTCTCTTTCTTCCTCTCAGTTCCTTGGTCTGGCACTAATTATCTCAACCTGAGCTTTCATTAGATTTCTTCCTACCTTCCAACCCATTACACACTACACCGCATATATCTTCTTAAATCATTGGACATGGTCCAGTCTGGCATTCAATTTCCTCAACAATATACATTGAACTTGGCTTTATTCCCTCATTCATTCTACAAACATTACAAGTAGAGTTGAGAAGCTAGAACTTTTCTAAACACATCTTACATTCTCATCTATCTGCAATTTCCCCCCTTGCTGCTGCTTCTGCCATGCTATTTTTCCATCTTCATTCTTATCCATCTACCTCCATCAATGAGTGCTTACCTACCTTCAACAACCAGCCTACATGTCTCTTTTCTTCAGATGTACAATCTTATTATGCTAGTTGGAAATCCATCCTTTCCTTATACAGAATTTATCATATGCTACTTTTAGTGATTAAGTAAAAATGTTATTCTCTCCAATCAAAAATAAGCTCTCTTAGGACAGGGAAATGTTATTTTATTTTATTTTGCACAATGCCTTCACACAATAGGTACTTATTAAATGACTCTTGAGTAAATAACTGAGGCCAGAGCTCATGAACCTTCCTTATTTTAAATATTCCCATTGTAGCATTCCTCAGAGCCATCCCTCTTCCTCTCAGAAAGAGTCAAAGTTTGGCCAGGGGATTGCTCTCACAAATGTTCTTACAAGTGTGTCTTAACCTTTGTTTAAGTCATTGAAATTCAGTCAGTCAAAGAACATTTATTGAGAGGCTATTAAATCTCAGAGAGTACTGCGCCAGGCTCTGAGGTTATAGAGCTAAACAAGACAGTCCTTGCCCCAGAGGACTCCATGATTAAAAGTTCTATAAAAGCATGTTTGTAATGCCGAGGGAATCCTGGGGAGGGAGCTCTAACCTTGCCTGGGGAAGTAGGAAAAGAACACCACTATGTAACATTTCATTTCTTTAACAATGCAGGTGTTTGCTTATCCTTCCATCAACAGAATTTATTGTGTGTCCAATGCTGTGTTTAAACACTCTGCCAGTAGTTGAAATACATTAATTTTTACCCAATAGACATTTCCACAAAATTCAAGAATCTTTACTTATTGAATTAGGCATTATTCTAAGCATTTCACAGATAATATCTCACTTAATCCTCTTGACAATTTTATGGAATATGTACTATTCTATATCAATATAGTAGGTTTAAAAACACCCGAGGCACAAGAAGCATGATTTAATTGTTTATATTAATTGGCAGGCCTGGGATTTAATAGAGTTGCTCTGATTCCATAACCTGTTATCTTAACTATCGTAAGGCATGTTCAAATAATTTTGGGAGACCATAAATTTGGAAAAATTACAGGAAAATCAGCCAATTATTTGACGTTTTATGATTTAAGATTGATTAAATCAAGCTTAAAAAGACAGCTACTTTTTCTTTAGTATGAAAAATAGGTTCAATGCAGTAAAAAAAAAAAAAAGCATTTCAGGTACTATTTTAAAGTACAAACCAATCAGTAAACCAAACCCTCTCCACAAGAATTGTAAAGTTTGTGAAAACATGAGTTTCTTATAAATAAGAGAGATGAGAAGTGCCTTCTGTTTCCATTCTGAAAATGGTCATAATGCTTCACTTTTCTATTGCTATATTCACCTCTTGTATTGTCATTCTTAGTTTTTTAATGTTTATTTTTGAGAGAGAGAGAGAGACAGAGTGTGAGTGGGGGAGGGGGAGAGAGAGAGGGAGACTCAGAATCCTAAGCAGGCTCCAGGCACTGGGCTGTCAGCACAGAGCCCGACACGGGGCTCGAACCCACAAACCGTGAGATCACGACCTGGGCCGAAGTCGGACGCTTAACTGACTGAGCCACCCAGGCACCCTTTAAAAAAATTTTTTTTTAATATTACAAGGAAAACTTTAAATATCTCCAATTTTTGTATGTCAATTAAACCTCAATAATGTTAAAAAAAATAAGTATGTAGGAGAAAGACTAAAAGTAAATAAAAGGGATTGCTTATACCTAAAAGGAAAGAAAACAAAACAGTTTCATAACCTACCTCACATGTGGTTAGGTGTTCAACAAATATATCGAATGAATGACCACAAGGAGTAAACTGACGAACTTTCACGCATCCCTTTTAGCGGGATGCCAGTTATCACACCCATCTCATCATCTGAAAGGTTTAATGACATCAGTTGTTCATATATTTTTATAACTGTTTTTTATGTTTGGAGATACACATGTATTATAGTCTCCAACACTATATTCACTTAATGGAGGGCTGGTCTAGGTACGAATGCAGAAATTCATACACAAGAAGCTTAAGTTGTATGAGGGAGGTATGTATGTATAGATGTATAAATGTATATGTCTCTGCCAAAAGCTCCTAAAATCCTTGTAAACTGTCAAGTGAGAAGAGCACTAGGAGCTTCCTTTGTTCCAATGAAGTGACTCTGAGTGGGCCCCTAGATGGGGGCTGGTCTCCAGAAAGGCAAACCCAAGATTAAAACTTTGGGATTTTTAGCCCATGGTAAACAAGGTATCACGATGACATGGAAGGCCAAAGAGAGTAGCAGAGCTGCTAGGTAGAACTTTCTGGTGTTTCTGAGCTGTCTAGTCCACAACCCAGAAATAAATCCACATGTATCTGGTCAACTGATCTTCAACGGATTGTGTGCCGAGAACCCACAATGAGGAAAGGAGAGTCTTTTCAATCAATGGTGTTCAGAAATCTTGATATCACTTGCAACAGAATGAAATTGGATCCTTATCTTACATGCACCATAGGCAAAAATCAACTCAAAATGGATTAGAGACTTAAATGTAAGAGCTGATACTGTGAACCTACTAGAAGAAAACATAGGGTAAAATCTTCTCGACATTGTTCTGGGTACCAAGAATTTGGAAAAGGCACCAAAAGCACAGGCAAGAAAGGCAAAATGAAGTAGGATTGCATCATACTGAAAGCTTCTGCACAGCAAAGGAAAAATCAACAACTGAAAAGGCGGTTTACAAAATGGGAGAGATATTTGCAAACCATCCATCTGATAAGGAGAGAATATCCAAAATATATAAGGAGATCCTATAACTCAATAACAGAAGACAAATAACCTGATTTTAAAATGGACTAAACCTGAGTAGACATTTCTCAAAAGACGTTATACAAATGGCCAATATGAAAAAGTGCTCAGTATCACTAATCAAGGAAATGCAAATCAAAACCACCATAAGATATCACATCACATCTGTTAAAATGCATATGAAAAAAACAATGGATAACAAATGTTTGTGAGGTTACAGAGACAGAGAACACTTGCACCCTGTTAGAGGGAATATAAATTGGTATATTGATTATGGAAAACAGCATGCAAATTCCTCAAATATTACAAATGAACTGCCATACAATACAGCTATCCTATTTCTGGATATAGATCCAAAAGAAATGAAATCATTGTCTCAAAGAGATATCTGCCCCCGCCCGCCCCCCCCGACCCCCCAGCCCTGTTCGTTGCAGGACTATTTACGATAGCCAAGATATGGGAACAACCTAAGTGTTTGTTGATGAATGAATGAAATATGTATACACACACACACACACACACATATACGCACACACACATATACACACACATACACACACATATACACACACACACAATGTAATATGATTCAACCTTATAAAAGAAGGAAATCTTGCCATTTGTGACAGCATGGATGAACCTGAAGAACGTTGTACTAAGTGAAATAAACCAGACACAGAAAGACAAATATTTGATGATCTTACGGGTTGGATCCAAAATCAAAATTTTTAACTCCTATAAAGAAAGAGTAGAATGGTGGTTACCAGGGGCTAAGGAGAGGGGTCAATGAGGAGATATTGATCAACGGGTACAACAGATCAGTGATGTGGGATGAGTAAGTTCTAGAGATTTAAAGTACAGCATGGTGACTATTGTTAATAACATTGTATTATATACTTGAAATTGTTTAAGAGAGTTGATCTTAAATGTTCTCACCACTTACACCAAAAGACATAACTATGTGAGGTGATGGATGTGTTAAGTAGCTTGATTGTGGCAATCACTTCACAAGGTTCACACATATCATAACATCATGTTGTGTATCTTAAACGTATATAGTTTTATTTGTCAAGTTTGCCTCCTTAAAGCTGGGAAAAAAAGAAAAAGAAAAATGAAAATAAAAAACTTTCACGTGTTGACTGTGATGGGTTTCCTAGAACTTGGGATAGTAATAAAGAATGAACCCCTCCCACCAGAGAAGATGAAAGCATCATTCGAAGTGTGTCGGTAAAATTGAAACTAGAGGTGAGGTTGGAATTCGTAAAAGAGGGAGAGGAAGCGGGGAAGGAGGGAGACATGATTACTCATACCTCAGCGTCCAGAGAGAAGTGTGGCTAACATTTCGGTGTAAGCACAGACACACAAATACACACACGCATGGCAACTTCAGCACTTTTCCCAAAATTGGCAAGTGTGCATAACTGAGACGAGAGTCAGTCAGTGGTCAGCATGTCAGGTTTGTCATAGTCATGCAGGCTTTTGGAAGCTGTGTTCAAGACAGCAAAATTTAGTTCCCACTATGAAAGACGGGAAAGAAAGCAGATGGGTGAGTGGTATTTCTAGAAGTTGTCAATCTCTCAGGAGTCTTGAAATAGACATCATAGAGGGGAAGGAACTGCCTGAGAAGAGCTGAGAGCACCCATATGGAGAGAGGCAGGAATAAAAACGGCCTCATGAAGGGGAAGGTTGATAGGAGAGAACACTACCATGGGGCAAAATAAAGTCAATTGAAACCAGAGGAAAGGAGCTTAAGATTTTAAAATGCAGTCTGTCCTAACAATTAGGCAGTATATGTGAAATGTATGCTATTTAGAATTTCTTTTTAATTTTTTAAAAACATTTATTTTTGAGA
The DNA here is from genome assembly GCF_007474595.2 of Lynx canadensis. NCBI lineage: Eukaryota > Metazoa > Chordata > Mammalia > Carnivora > Felidae > Lynx > Lynx canadensis. The sequence continues at coordinate 69,204,657 of NC_044320.2, read as the reverse complement.
GAGAGAGAAAGAGAGACAGAGCATGAGCAGGGAAGGGGCAGAGAGAGAGGGAGATACAGAATCCAAGGCAGGCTCCAGGCTCTGAGCTGTCAGCACAGAGCCCGACACGGGGCTCCAACTCACAAACTGCGAGATCATGACCTGAGCTGAAGTCAGATGCTTAACCGAATGAGCCACCCAGGTGCCCCTGGAATTTCCTTCTTGATGGCTGAATAATATTGTGTGTATCTCTCTCTCTATATATAACACATGTCCTTTATTCATTCATCCGGTAACGGACACTTAGGTTGTTTCCATGTCTTGGCTATAATGCTGCAATGAACATAGGGGTGCAGATATCTCTTCGATATCCTGCTTTGGTTTTCTTTGGAGAGATACCCAGAAATAGGATTGCTGGATCATACGGTTGTTCTATTGGTGTTTTTTTGAGAAACCTCCATACTATTTTCCACAGTGGCTGCATCAATTTACGTTCCCGCCAACAATGCACAGGGGTTCCCTTTTCTCCACATCCTCACCAACACTTGTTATCTTTTGTCTTCCTGGTGACAGCCACTTTAACAAGCGTGAGGTGATAGCTCATTGTGGTTTTGATGTGCATTTCCCTGATGATTAGTGATGTCGAGAATCTTTTCATGTACCATTTGGCTGTCTTCTTTTAAAAAAAGGTCTATTGAAGCCCTCTGCCCATTTTGTAAGTGGATTGTTTGTTTGTGTTGCTATTGAATTGTACGAGTTCCTTATATATTTTGGATATTAACCCCTGAACAGATAGACGCTTTGCAAACATTTTCTCCATAGGTTGCATTTTGTACATTTCCACTGCCTTCTGTTTGCAAGCTGCATTCTCATTTTGCTCACTGTTTCTTTTGCTGGATACAAATACTATGACAGTATGATAGAATAATAACCGCTGCTTATTGTACCCGTCAGGTTTTCTGTGTAATGATTTCAGACTCTTAGTGGTCTCCAAAATAAGCGTTCATTTCTCCCTCATTACATAAAGGCTGAGAGCTGGCTGCCGTTCTGCTCAGCGTTGTAGGCCATCTGTAATTCCACGCCCAGTGTCTCCTCATTCCTGGATCCGGGCTGAAGGAGCAGCCCCTGTCTGGGACACGGTGTTCTTGTGGCAGAGGGCAAGGGCACAGAGGCTGTGATGGCATACTGAAAACTTCCTCACCCACTGACGTACGCAGGTCTACTGCTAGGGCAGAGACGCATTCTACCTCCTGCCGGGAGTCATCACAAGGGCAGAAGTGTATATTCTGTTAATATGGCAGGGAAAGAATAATTTGGACAATAGTAGGAAGCACCATGTTAATAATCAGTTAGCCCTTAGTTTTATCATACTGCTCTTTGGCGTCTCTGGGGGTATCATGGGAAGGAAAAAAGCCTTTGACTGTAGTTGTGACAAAGAAAAGGGTCTGAAACTGTCCCATGTCCGTCCATGCCTAATTATATCATATCATTTTAGCCCTGCAATTAAAAATGAATTCAATACTTAAAATGCAAATATGATTAGAAATGCAAAGGCATGCAAATATAAATTACGTAATTTATCTTTTTGACATATCTTGTCTGCCGAGACTTCTGCTGACATAATTTCATCTTGTTTAGTTTGCAGATAAAAAGATAATCCCTGATACCATGTGAATTACACTGGAGAAAACTCCTCTAAGCCATAATATGGGGAAGGAAATAGGTTGGCTTCTTACTCACACTATCGGCTAGTATTAAAGGAAATGGAAAAAAAAAAAAATACAGTTTGACCTGCCCGGGTCTTTCCTCTCGATTGAGCCGGCATTTTAACCCCCAACCTCTTTTTCCTTGGATTGCTTACTTAACCATTTTAAAGACGAAAGGCAGTGGTTGCACTGCCGGAGCATGCTATCAGTGGTCTCCTTCTTCACCGTAACTACTCTCTGTAACCAACTTCTTGGGATTGAAAAGCCTAAGATATTAAAGTCTGAAAATTGAGGTTTTGAACTGAAAGGAAAACACCTCAATTTTAACCATAGTGCAGGACTTTGGCTTTTTAACATAATTTTATCAGAATCTTTGCAGGGAACGTTTTCAAATTTGAGGTTATTTTTGCCTTAGTTCCGTCAGTAAATGAAATAAGAATACAAAGCTTCAAACGCCATCAGGTTTGATGTGAACAGGGATGCAGATTTTGGAAGTGTAAGAATTTTCATCGGATGTCTTCTACCCGCAATGTGAAATTGATGATACTGTGCTGTGCATTTGTATTGGTTGCTGTGTATGGGAATTAAGTCACCAAGTGGCATTTTACCAAACTTGGTTGAGGACCAAATGCAAATCTTGCTCTCATTGTAGAGGACTTTTCCAATCATGCTGGTCCTCAATGAGCTCTCTAAACTCTGATATTATTTTTTTTTTTACCTTTCTCACCAATTCGGTCACGTATTCTCCCAGAGAGTATGGTTCACGGGGACAGGGCCGGGCCCAACCTGTTTATCGTTTTCCCGGCAACGAGCACAGGTTTGGCAGACATTTGGTGCTTAATCCGTATTTGTTGATGGAATGAATGTGTTGATTTGCGTTATCACCTGATTGCATACGAGAATGAGTATCTTCAGAGCGTGGTAAGTTCCTTGCAGTCAGGGGTCACGCTGTATTCTCGTTTAGGCCCCGCAGTATTTCACAAAGTGCTGGCCGGGCACACAGGGCTATTTCTGTGATATTGTTTGAAATGATTCTTTTTTTTTTTTATGTTTATTTATTTTTGAGACAGAGAGACACAGAGCATGAACGGGGGAGGGGCAGAGAGAGAGGGAGACACAGAATCTGAAGCAGGCTCCAGGCTCTGAGCCATCAGCCCAGAGCCCGACGCGGGGCTCGAACTCACGGACCGCGAGATCATGACCTGAGCCGAAGTCGGATGCTTAACCGACTGAGCCACCCAAGCGCCCCTGAAATGATTCTTAAAGTTCAGTTATGTTTGAGACTTCAGTGGTGCCACCTTTAAAGATGCCAAGTTTAGTCTTTTAACACGACCAACTATGAATACTTTTAGCTGAGGGCTGTAGAGTCCTTATATACATTTGTCCCATGCCTCACACCGTACACTGCACCCAGAAGGTAAATGGTAGAAATGAGCTGAACTCTTAATGTTAACCATGATTTAGAACTGCCCAGCTATGTTGACAAAATCTACAGCTACTTGTAACCCACGTGAAATACCAAACAGTTAATGGGACAAAGGAAAAAATGAGACAATCGATTAGTTAAGTGAATGCAAATATCATTCAGTGATGAAAGAATATTATATTTGAGTCCTGGACTCTTCAAAGTAGAAAAGAAGCCTTTAACGCCTTTCCAATACATCTCAGGCATCACTGGGAAGGTTCAAGCAGATTATGGACTCTGACACCAGATGACCTTGGTTCCAGCTCTGGCTCCTCCACGTGTGTGGCCATGTTCCGTTTATTTGACCTCTCTTTGCCTCAAATTCCTCTTCTCCAAAAGGGTGGTAACAGCAAGTATCTCCCTCACAGGACTGGGGTGAGGATTACACGAGATAATGCAAGGAAAATACTAAGCTTGGTACCACGTGGAGTGAGTGCCTGATAAAATTAAGTTATCATATTGCTGTTGTTATTGTTATTTCTCGAATACCCATGGTATGCTAGGAGCTATGGGGAGGCTGCAATAAATAAGGCCTTGCTACAGGACTTCATGGATAACAATTCCCAATCATTTTTATAAAGGACCATTTACTGAGGACTTACCTAATAGACGTTATGTAAAATATTGAATCCATTTTGTGAATACTTAACTCTTTTATAACTTTGGAAATTGAGACTTAGGGAGGCTATGTAACTTACCCAAGGTCACCCAGCCGGCACTTAGAGGCTTCAGACGCAGAGCTCCCGGCTCATTTCTGTGATTTATGCTCTCTTATAAGGAAACGCCTCCCAAAGTGATGTAACGAGTGCACAACAAGAGTACTAGGCACTGCAGAGCATGTATCTTGAGACGGGGGAGAGCATTTCAGGGCTGGGGTAATTGTGGAAAATTCCAGAAGGAAAATGACATAGGATGAGCTGAATTTTAAGAGAGAGAAATAGGGACAGAGGTCTAATTTAAACCGGTAAGAACTCACCATTCCTGTAGGTAAAAAAGTCAATATTGTTATTTTCATACAGTTCAACCTGGAACAATTTGTGACAGTGGTAATGGTATGGGCAAAATTTAAAATATGGAGAATTTTAATCCTCTCCCAGTTTTCCAGTGAGGAGTCCTGAATGTCAGAGAGAAAGGAGAAAGTAAAAAATGTGTACAGATTCGTGTACAGGGATTCTGGAAAAAGGAGAAGTAATCTTCAATGGGATGAAGTTCATGAATAAGCTACTGATCCCACGATTGTTAATGTGTGGGAATTTTAAATCATTTTGAACATCTTTTTTATTTTTAGGCAATTTCTACAGGATAAAAGCCAATGATGTAATTAAAGCTGTAGGGAACAAGAAGGGCAATGAAGATACTTTCATTGAGTCGCTTAAGGTTTCCATGAAACATTAGAGGAGTCATCTGGAAACCCCGCTTTCATTATTTCAAGAAGGGGCGCATATAAGACACAAATAACATTGCAAACATTCCTTCTGCTTCAATTTTCCAAGAATGTTCCCTGGATACAAACGTGTAAGGATTTTCCTCCGCATGTTAAAAGGGTGATTTTGCACTTTGCTGATTGAAAAATAGAGACCAGAGTGGACATTTAAGGACTATAAATATTTCTGTTTCTGGAATGATTTTATGTGCTTTGCTGCCCTAGAGTGATTATTTATCTAGAGAGCTAACACATCTCACTGCACTTTGTTCTGAACTGGCATAGCCTCCGTTGCAGGAATAATTCTTCAGAAGGAAGCCAGGGTGACATTATTCACAGAGAATCCCAACTATAGAGCTCTTTCCACCCCACCCAGACCAGTCTCCCAGGACTCTTTTAAACTACTGCCCAAAAGCTATCTTTTATTTCTAGAAACTTCTGGAGATGAGGAAAGAACACTATCTGCTGACATTGTTAGATATTAGACAATATATCAGAGCCTTTATATACTTTATTTCATTTAACCTCTCAACAATCTTTTTATTATTATTACTGTCATTATATGAATATTGTTGTTAATTTTACATATGTAAAAACTGAGGCTTAGGGGGAGAAAAGAGGCCTAAATTCACATCATTTGATCTGAGACTTGGTCTCACTAACTCCAAACATTGTCTCTATTGGCCTCTATGTGAGGCTCTGCCCCACAGCGCCCTACAGTCGGACATATTCTGTCTCATCTTTGTTCACCCATTGCGATATTTAACAATTTCGTATGAACATCGTCTTCATAGCCAATGGTTCTCAAGTGGGGGTGGTTTTGCCATCGGAGGACATTCGGCAATGCCTGGGGACATTTTTTTTGTTGTCATAAATTGGGGGAGGTGCTACTGGCATCTAGTGGATAAACTCCAGGAATGCTGTTGCTCATTCCACAGTGCGCAGGATGCCCCTCCCCCGCCACCAGGAGTCAATAACCAAGGGCGTGAAGCCCTGTCTTAAATCCTATGTGCTTCCTGATCCTCTCACTCACCCCTATGTTTCTCTGTTCTGGAAATTTTTGTCTAGCTTCTGAAAACCCATTTTTATTTCTAGACAATTAGAAAAACTGAATAATTAATGTAATCTCCCCATGATCAAACTTGCATTAATATCTATTTGTGGAGGTGATTAGCTAGACATCGCAGAGTGCGTTAGATCTTGTTTTTCTATTGGGAGCTTATAACCTTTAGCAGATTTTTCTGTCTTAAATCTAGAAGGGGAACAGCAGGAATATAGTACTGCTAAACCTATACGCAGGAAAGGCTTTACATTCTCAGAGGTTAATGGGGCAGAAAGATGTTTTTCAGGCGAAGGAGGGCTAAGGGAAGGGCGGTGCCCTATTTCCCAGGGGAGTTGAGGAAAGCTATCACTTCCTCCCTGCTCAAGGCAGCAGAGCCATGTGGAGGATGCTGGACTCCAGAAGCCTACCAACTGGAGGAAGGAATTTGTTCTGGGGCTTGTGCAGGACGCACACTACCTCTGTGTGTCAATACCTATGTACCTACATACATACCTATTTCTTTTATGGTTTGTTTTTGGCTTAACTGGTGAATAATCCTGCAAAGGATAGAAACTCTCTCTTGTACTTGGCTTTGCCCATGTAAACACAGCGACAAGCTGCACAGTTATCCTCTCTGTACTTGCAGCCTCCTTCCTTAACTGTTATACACTCTTTAAATAGAAGAGCTAGTATTCATTAGCTATTCTCTGCAAAACGGCTTTAGTTGGGACATAGTATCACAATCCTTTCAGGAAGACTAGCTCCATAGACTTCCACAAAGCCCCAAACAAGCATAATTTAGGGTAAGACAAGCTTCCCAAATTCTGAATTCCTAGATTTCTGTCTCTAAGTGTGTCTTTAGTGCAGCAGTCCAAAGCCTTACGGGATTGCATTATCTCAGAGTAGCCACAAGAGGGCGTGTGAAGAACACAATCCTCTGGAACTGGGATTGCAGAAGCCATTTCCTTGATCAGGCAGCCCCAGCGTCTGTAGTTTCCCGTATTCCGAGCAGGTGGAACATATCCTTAGAACAGTCACTTACTCATCTTTTTAACATGCTGTCTACACAGAAGGGGGAGAAAGGGAGGATTCTGATGGCGGTGTGAGATATTCAGTCCTGGGTTTCCAAACAGTCTGGAAGGGGATCAGCAAAATCGCTCCCGCAGGCATTGTACTTCATTTGATTTAGTTGGAACTTTCCACATGGCAGAAATGGCCAAGGCCACTGGGATGACTTGGGGTTTGAGTAGTATAAATCACTCCAAGCTTGAAAGATTTTCCTACAGTGATTCATTTCTGTCAAAACAAACAAACCAAAAACAACCCAACTTGAGGATTTCGTTTGCCTTTGGCATTTTCAGAAGAGAAATCATCATTCTCTCTTCTTTAAAATAGTAAGAAAAAAGAATAGGAAGTCAGATTCCCAGGACTCGCCCCCACCCAGCCCACTCGGTTTCTGTTTGACTGTCCCAGGTGAGTGTCCCACAGAGTTAGGAGAGCTCTCGTTGCTTCCAGGGATACCCAGAAAATAGCTGTCAGATAGGGTGCTCTGGGGAGAAAGGGCAGGCATCGGATATGGGGGTCCCATAGGGTAGAGGTTCCCAAACTTTGGCATACATCGTAATCATCCAGAATATTTGTTCAAACACAGACTTTGGGGCCCCACTATGAGATTCTTTCTGACTTATGTCGTCCTCGATGGGGCCAGAGAATTTGCATTTCTAACAAATTCTCTGGTGATGCTGATGCTGGTTGGGGACCGCACCCTGCAAATCGCTGCTTTGGGGTGTCTTCTCAGATTCCGAAGATGTCTCGATTATTCCTGAGCTTGGGTCTGGGCATCTGCAGCACACTAGTCCCAGTAAATGGGCAGGGTTAGTGCCTGAGATTCCCAGCCTGGTTACTAAGGTCCTGAAACTATTCCCCACGCTGACCTCCCTGCAGACTCCAGGTCCTGGAAGTCTACTCTTCTGTAAAGAATGAAGGATCGATTCAGGTTGCTTCCCCTCTTACCCAGAGTACCTCAGACCTCTGACCTGGAACAAATTCCACAGTCCCGCCGATAGCTGTGGCCGGTCTCTACTCTCAGATCCTAACACATGGGGAAAGTACTGTACTGAGTAGACACGGTTTACCAGAGTTTATAGATTGACTCCATGTCTGAGTCACCTCAACCAGTTGTCCACCCTCTGAATACATTCGTTTTCTCATCTATGAAGTGGGAACAATAGCTGTGCCCACTTGACCGGGAGGCTGTATGGGTTAAGTGAGTTAATATCTGATCAGTGCTTAGAACGATGACTCACACGTTATCCTCAGTGAAAATCAGCCACATCATCAACCCTCATCTTTGCTTTTAGTATCCATTTCCTTATATGGAGAGCTGAACTGAGAAGCCCCCCAGGTCCTGGGAGTGTGCCCCCTGGCTGTGTTATTGGGAGGCCAGAAGATTTATGACGTTAACTTAACAAATTTTTTTAAATGTTTTATTTATTTTTGAGACAGAGACAGAGCATGAGCAGGGGAGGGGCAGAGAGAGAGGGAGACACAGAATCGGAAGCAGGCTCCAGGCTCCGAGCTGTCAGCACAGAGCCCGACGTGGGGCTCGAAATCACAGACCGGGAGATCATGACCTGAGCCAAAGTCGGACGGGCAACCGACTGAGCCACCCAGGCACGCCAATGATGTTAACTTTAAACCTCTCACCTGGCTGAATGACATGGCTTAGCCAGAATGCGGAGGCCAAGGTCGGGTATGAAGGTCAATTAGAATTTCTAAGTGGGAAAGGTATCCAAAGCCTATGACTGGTTTCAGGTTTATCAATTGTGAATGATCTGCTGCGCTAACTCGATTGCCTTTGTGATAAATTAGAACTTCCAGTGGCATGGCCATTTTTTGTGCCTTGCAATATGAAGAAGCAGCAAAACAGCAGGAAGAGAAAGAGGAAGCATCTTCCTGGTCAGATAGAAGTGTTCCTGGAACACTGCTGTGTGATTTAGGGCGAAGTACTTCATGTGCCTGTAGCTGTCTGTTCCCTATGGAACACACTGTTCACTATGGGTGTAGAGATTCAAAGCTGCCTCAGGATCCCCAACCACGTTTTCCACATACGTCCATGTATGATATATGAGTAAGTACTGTGCGGTTTCTTGGAAACGTCAAATAAATATCATTGGTGTGGATATTTATTTTTACCTCGTTATTGAAAGAAATTGCTCACTGAATACGCAATACATTGTCATGATGCAAAATTCGAAAGGCTGAAAAGGATGAGCAAGGAAAGCTAAGCCTCCCTCCCATACCTGTCACCTATCTACACAGTGTCCATCCACCGGGATTTTTTAAAATGAAGAGACTATTTTCTTGAGTTTTGGTTTCACTGCAAAGCTGATATGCACCCATATGCCCCTTCCTCCATACAAGCGCTGTCTCCCCACGGTCAACATCCTTCACCAGAGTTACCATTTGTTACAATCCACGAACCAGCACAGACACATCGTTATCATCCAAAGTCCACAGTGGACGTCAAGGTCCACCGCTGGCATTATAAGTTCTTTGAGGTACAACAAATATGTAAAGGCAAGTATACATCATTACAATAACATACAGAATAGTTTCACCGCCTTAAAAATTGTGTAAGCTCCAATCTGTCCATCTCTGCCTTCCATCAAACCCCTGGCAACCACTTTTTATTGTCTTCACAGTTTTGCCCTTCTTATAATGTCATCTTCTTGCAGTCATACAGGATGTAGTCTTCTCAGATTCTGGCATCTTCCAGAGGCATCTGAGTGGCCCAGTCGACTGAGTGTCCCACTTAGGTTCAGGTCACGATCTCACCATTCGTGAGTTCGAGCCCCGCGTCAGGCTCTGTGCTGACAGCTCGGAGCCTGGAGCCTGCTTCGGATTCTGTGTCTCCCTCTCTCTCTCTCTGCCCCTCCCCTGCTCGCACTCTCTCTCTCTCTCAAAAGTAAATACACATTTAAAAATATTCTGGCTTCTTCCTCTTAGTTATAGGCATCTAAGTTTCTTCCGCGTCTTCATCCACTCACCTTGATATTCATCTTCATCTATTGGTAGTTGTCTCTCGAAGGACATCTTGGCTGCTTCCAGGTTTGGGCAACTGCATATAAAGCTGTTATAAACATTCAAGTGTGTGTTTTTGCATGGACATAAGTTTCCAGGCTGCAAACTTTTAAAGCAGCAACTCTGAGATGTAAAGAAATCTTAACCACTTGAGACTAGGACTGTTTTGTATCTCTTACCTGCATCCTGTATGGATGCTGGTATCAGGCACTTAGAATGATCATGGTCATAGTGCTTCTAATAGAAACATTCCCTGAAATGTATGCCCTCCCCCCCCCAACCCCCGACATTGATCAAGCCGCTCTCCCCACCAGGGGGCTGGGGTGAAATTGAAATGTTTCCCTTTGATCACTCTTTTCTTTTGCCTCCATCTGGGCTTCTGTCCCACCTCCAGATCCAGGCAAGACTTGCTACTGTTGATATGTAGTGTTGATCACTCCAGTGTTCCAATTTGAATCATCTCCAGTCTGGCTTTTTCCATCTCCAGCTCCCACATGGTATATACATTTGTGTCTCTATCCATCTACATCCATATCTGCTTCCTTTACTAGATAATAAGCTACCACCTTTTTTCCCTACCTCCGAAATGTTACATAATGGTTTACCTGTAAGAGATTTTTAGTCAACATTTATTGGTAGTGTAAAACATTGTTGATGTGGCAGTTAAGAACTATATGACTGATCAGATTCTGTATCCTGTAGAATGAAAGGTGCAGACTCCTAAGAAGCACTGCTCTGAGAGTAACAATGCTAACATAATCCAATATTTAGTCTATATCAGGTAAAGTGGTAAGCATTTTTACGTAAATTATCTCACTTATCCTCATGCAACTCCCCAATTGTTATTATTGGTCCCATTTTACATATGAGAAAACTGAACCTTAGTGAAATTAAATAACTTGATTGAGGGCTTATGTAAATGGATCACATACTACAGGAATTCCAAGATTGCATATCAGGGACTATGGCATACAAAACACAAAACAGGGGCACCTGGGTGGCTCTGTCGGTTAAGCATATGACTTTTGATTTTGGCTCAGGTCATGATCTCACGGTTTGTGAGTTCGAGCCCCGTGTCAGGCTCTGTGCTGCCAGTGCAGAGACTGCTTGGGATTCTCTCTCTCCCTCCACCACTCTCTCACTCTCCCTCTCAAAATAAATAAGCTTTAAAATAGAAAAAAAATTTTTTTAAATCTGTCACATTGAAGTGAATTATGTAATATGAGTCTTCATCAATATCAGTGGGTAGGTTTGTGTTTATATTAGTGTTTGTCTTCCCCCAAAGACTGTAAGCTCTATGATGATAGGAACCATTTTGTTCCTTCTATTTCCAGTCCCTAACAAATTCCCTGGTCCAATTTAGGTATACCAATCTATAAATGATCTCAGTCTTCTGGTGGGTCGACAAGTTCATCTCCTGATACATCAACTTTGCTGCAAGAACAAGGCATTTTGGAAGCTGAGTGTGAGTAGTCATCATGAGAAATGCATTACCATGTCCCAGAAAAACGGTGCCCATCCTATCTCCCATTCTTTAGATAGATTTCTGGCATAGATCTTTGATGGAGAAAAAGATGAATTACTATGCAAAAGAGGAGTTAACAGGGTCAAGGAAAGTACATTTTCTAAATAATTTGTATATTCCTATCAAGTATATAGTCTTGAAAGCCTAACCACATTCGATGTATTTTTTTGTTGGGATCACATGACTGTGCCGGTCTGAGTTATCAGTTACAACTCAGAAAGGAGGAGTTTATGTCCTCACTGTCCCTCTCTACCCAAAGTGGCTATGAGAGACTTGGGTGCTGTCAGAAAGGACAGCAGAAAGAAAAACAGAGGGTATTATCCCATGCTTTTCAAAATCGCTTTTGCTCTTGCTTTCCTATTGCTTAGAGGTTCAGGTTTTAGCTTCTCAGCCTGGTATTCAAGAAATTCCATTTTATGACCCTCACTTACACTTTTACATTTATAGAATAGCCCTCAATAGGGACTCTGGTCCATGGAATGGATTCTGCTGTTCCTCTCGTATGTCAAGGTCACTTTAACCTTCATTCTGCTTAAACAGTGTGATACTCTTACTTTTCTCTTTATCCATATTTTCTCTAATTCCTCAAAATCAGGGTTAAATGTGGCTTTCTGCTTTATCCTGATGACTTCAATGTATACTATGACTGTGAACATAGTTTACTATTGTGGCTAAGGGTTCAGATTCTCAGGCCAGACTTAGGTCAACACAAGGCTTCTTCATTTGCAATCTAGATGATCTTGAAGGAATTATTAACTTCTTCAAGCCCAGTTTCCTCATCTACAAAATGTGAATAGATGAAACTACCTCGTAGAATTGTTATGTGAATTAATGAACTTTTGCATGTAAAATGTTTCATTTTGAAAAATCAAAATCTTAGATGCTTAAGTGCTTTAAACCTGATATAATTGGAGGACAACATGAAGTTAAAGGAAGAAATCACAGCTTTGGTATATGGTTCTTTAGTCAAGTCTGTGTGATGCTTCGAGTCATTGCCATAGTGAACACAAGAGAAAGACTCTTCTGTTAATGGTGGTGATGGAGTGAGGATTTTGTGTTCAAGTTCAGCAATGTGAAGTTGACAAAAGTTTAGGGCATTCAGGGAGAAGCAAGTGGACAGTGGGATTCACACTGAGTCTGGGAGGTAATTGAAGCCAGGAGTATGTATGGAATCACCTAGGAAAAGGGTACAGAATGCAAAATAAAGAGGATTCATGATCAAGGATTACAGGCTTGCTTGGAGGCTGCATAGTAGATGATTAGTTTGCAAAGAAAATGTTTTGCAAACAAAACAAAACAAAACAAAACAATGGTAGTGCTAAGTTTCCAGTGGAGGAGAATATTTCAAGAAGGCAGGCATGTTTGGTGTTGACAAATGCTTCTGGGGGGCCAAATAAGCTGACGACTGAAATAACCACTGTGTTACCTACAGGAGGCCATTGCTGACCTTTGTGGGAGCTGTTGGAGGGTTTTGGAGTGGATCAAGAAGAATGGGAAATAGAGAAATAGAGACATCAGGTAAAGAAAACATTTTTTTAAAAGTGACTGTTAAGGGGCGCCTGGGTGGCGCAGTCGGTTAGGCGTCCGACTTCAGCCAGGTCACGATCTCGCGGTCCGTGAGTTCGAGCCCCGCGTCAGGCTCTGGGCTGATGGCTCAGAGCCTGGAGCCTGTTTCCGATTCTGTGTCTCCCTCTCTCTCTGCCCCTCCCCCGTTCATGCTCTGTCTCTCTCTGTCCCAAAAATAAATAAAATGTTGAAAAAAAAAATTTAAAAATAAATAAACGTTGAAAAAGTGACTGTTAAGAACAGATATGGGGGCAGAATATAGAATGAAATATAAGCTGTGTTGAATTTTTTTTAAGAGGAGAAATTTAAGCGTATTTGAAAGCCAGTGGGCAGGATGCAAATCCGTTATGGGTTGAATTGGCACTCGGACATTTCATATATTTAATTTATAACCCCCAGTATCTCAGAATGTGACCTTATTTGGAAATAGCTTCATTGCAAATGCAATTAGTTAAGCTGAGGTCATACTGGAGGAGGGTGGGTCCTAATCCGATATGACTGGTGTCCTTGTTAAAAGTGGACATTTTGGATACAGAGACACACATAGGAGAATGCCGTATGAAGATGAAGACAGAAATTGGGGTGATGCCTCAACATGCCAGGAGTGCCAGAGATTGCCAGCAAACCACCAGAAGCTAGGAGAGAGACATGGAACATAATCTACAGTCCTAAGAAGGAACCAACCCTGCTGACTCCTTGACCTCAGACTTCTAGCCTCCAGACTGTGAGACAACAAATTTCAGTCGTTGAAGTCACCAGTCAGTAGGACTTTGTTATGGTGGCTTTAGAAAGCTCATATAAGATCATGGAAAGCAGATGAATATACAAAGGATAGTTGATAGTGTAAGTTCCTCAGAAAGTCAATGAGAATGATAGTTGTATGAGGTGAGGGCAGGGCAGGCCTGTGTGTTTGCTATTGGAAAGATGATGAGTTTCCCATATGCTGGCTTCTATTGTCTCTGCACACTAGGAGGAGATACAATATGGTGAAGGTAGAGGAATAAAATGGGAGGTTCGAGGACCCATGTGAAGTTGGCGATGGAATTTAATCACATTAGCTAATTGGCTCGATTGCGTGGCTCTCTTCAGCAATGCTCAGCTGCACAGAGAAGCGGAGAGCTGGGCCACCCAGGGATGGGGCCCAGCAGGACAGGACAACCGAAATATAGAACAGCGAGAAATGTTATTGACCAATCTTCTATGGCAGCTGAGCTGACAGAAGTGAAGAGCTGGGTTTGAAGGGTAGAGTTGGTGGTTTCAAGAAAGTAAAAGAGCCTTACTGAGTTTGAAGAGTGTTTGTGGTGGAAAATGTTGAATAAGCCAGGAGAGGAGAGAGATGTGAGGGCGGGACAGTTGATTATGGGTGATGACAAGGTTCCAGATGTGACTGTTGGAGTAGCTAGACTGAGACAAAGAACCGAGAGACTATTACACCACGGTGTGGAGTGGATTTGTTTGCTTATTTAACAAATAATAACCGAGTGCCTATTCTGTGCCTGGAACTACTCTAAGTTCTGAGAATAAAAGAGTGGACAAAATAAACACAAATTTCTGCCCTGCAGAGCTTCCAGCTAAATCAATCAATATATATATATATATATATATGTTTGATATGTCAGATTGTAAGGGTGCACTGGAAAAATTAAAGTAATGGCACAGGATGGGTACTATGTGGTCAGGGAAATACTTCTTGATAAGGTGATATTTAAACAGAGACCCAAAGCCGTTGAGATGAGTTGAGATGTGTCTATCTCGAAGAATATTTCGGAAAAGGAGAACAGTTGAGTGAAAAGGCCCCAAATCCATGTAATAGCCATAAGATCTCCCAGTAATCCCCTTCATATAAATAGGTCTCCTTCAGAGTGTTTCCCAGTATTTCTATGGTTTCCTCTCAGGGGAGGCCACACAGGTGTCCTTACGGAAGTCCTCACAGGTGTCTTCACGAGTTCCCTGATGAATGTGCACCTGCTTCTGCTCTGGCCTTCACATCCTGCTGCAACACCCTCTGCTGCAGAGGACCCAGGTGGTCTGTGTTCTGTTGGGCACAGCTGGCTTTCCTGTGGTGGTATCAGATGTCCCACTGGCCCGCTGGGAGGGGACACTTCCCATCTTAGGTCCAAAGGGTCAGTGCCCTTGCTCTTGCCCTGCTCCTGTGCAAACTCCAGGACCTGATAACGGCCATCCGGTGGTGGCCTCCCCATTGGTGCCCATTTCTCTGCACTGCTGACAGTGCCATCTCTAACTCTGGAAAACAGTAGAAACTCCCATCCCCCCTCCAACTCCCCCCTCCCCCCCCTCCCCCTGCCAATGGAAGTTAGGGCAGGTGGTGCCCATCAAAGGAAACAAACTATCTTTCCAGAGAGAAGAGAAGCGCCCAGCCAAGTTTCATCTCATTTCCACTCTGGGAACAACCACTTGGCATATTGATTGTCATCACTTTTTCCAGGAGGAAACAGGCTGTGGTTTTGTTATGACTCCAAAGGAAAAAAAAAATCAAGATAGTCTGACATCAGATCATTTCTCAAAGTCTAGGTTATTTGGTCATATTCACAGTTACTTTTTTCACCTCTTGGCGGGGGTGGGGGGGAATCAAACTTGTTCAACTATTTTTAAAAAAGGACGATCAGTTACATAGGTAATTGAGGCTTCATTGTATATTCCACATCATAAAACGTTGGTGCTGTGTAGTGGATGCAGTCGAAAGAGCAGTGACATGTTATGTAAATCAATGTTTATGAATTAATAATTTTATAAAAATGCATCAGAAAAACTCAGTATTTGCGGAGCTCCCATAATGGCTAACTTTATGAAATGATTAGACACCCCTCAATTTATTTGCTAGGCGAATCTGTTCTTTTCCTATTTTTGCTTACAATAAATCACATCTTTCATGTATATTTCTGCGCACCTGAGCACTTATGTGGGTGCATTTGACTAAGCTTAGTGGGAAACTTGTAAAGAATAAACTGTAGTTACCTCAAGTAGTATGAAATAGGGAAATGAATTGAAATTTTTTTCAACTAAAGAGAAAAAAAATAGGAGCCCGTTTCATTCACTTTCTAGAAGATAAGTTTGAGACTTTATGTTTTTGAAAGGTTAAATATTCCAAAAATATTCTAACCACTATAATCTTTATACCTAAGGTGACATTGTCGAAAATAATCAGGAAAACAGACTAGTTCTATAGTGGCCAAAATGTAAAATGCACAGACTTACACAGTACAAACTGAAATTTCCTCCCAGGGAGGTAGCCGGTGAGGAATGAGGCCAGGCCCGTATTACGACATGGCACCATGGAAGGAGGTAGGGCAGCCTTCTCCCATTGAGGGCATTGATGTTTCTGGTCTAGATCTTTATGTCCTCAGGGCCCTCAGTGCTCAGCTGCACACAAAATACAGTTTTTTATATGCTCTGTTTATCTTGTGATCCATACTAATCTCTCCATGCTCTGGTGACTTACCTCTTACAGGATTTGGGGACCACACAGGCCAGTAAGTTCTTTCCCTTTATAACCTGCCATCCAAAGACATTTTTGATGCTCAGACAATTCCCTGCTGTTTACAACATCAGAGGTGTCCTCCAAATAATTTTCCCCTCTTAACTTCAATAGTACCATTTCTACTTTTCATCTGACTTGGTAGCTAATAAATTGGGACAGGAGAGAGAGAGAGAGAGGGAGAGAGAGAAAACCTCCTTTATTTTTGTCTCTTATTTTATTTTATTTTTTGTTTTTCAGGGGTTATTTGCTAAAATATGGTCTTCAATATGTTCTTACTTTCATATTTTCATAATTTTTTTACATTTTGTGAATTTCTTTCATCACTTATTTCTATTTTGAAAGTGAATCTATAATTCCATAGAAAACATTGAAAAGTATTTTAATTCTTTGATGGCTTCCTTCTCTCATTAAACTTAGTCACCTTGATTTATAAACTCTTGAGAGAATATACATGTTTCTCAAAAAATAGGTATATTCAGCATGAAAAAACACAGTGGAACCCACAAGAAGTTTTATGTTTTCAGGGACTTGAGTGTACAATGATTTGATCATTTCCCCAAGTCATGGGACATGTATATTAGTAAAGACAGATTTAGCATCAGTAAGAGAAAGCCCTTCTCGAACTGGCTTCACAATGAGGAACTTCATTGTCCCATGTAACAGGAAGCTGAGCACTAGCACAGGATCCAGGGAAGGACGAGGGGCTCCTGCTTACCTTGAGTGCCTTCCTCTGTGTTGGCTTCATTCTTAGGTTGTGAAGCTTTGCGCCGTGGCAGTATCGTAGCCAATGAGGTTGATCCGAGGCGCGATTATTGCTACTTGAAAACATTCTTAGGTTGTGGGCAAGACGCCTGCAGAAGCTCCCGATATGGCAGTGTCCAGGGGACCAAGAAAGGGCTGTCTCTCCTTGTGCCTCCTTCTTAGGACCAAGAAGCACTTTCCCAAAAGCCCTCAGTTTTTCCTTCACTGGAATTGACTAGGGCAGGATCACATGACCATCCCTGACCCAGTGATTGGTGAAGGGAATTTGTATGGCGTGATTGAGTGAGGCTAATCGTTTTGGGGGCCCTGACCCTGCTTCCAGATTCCTCATTTCACTTATCCTCAGTCAGGCTAATCGTTTGGGGTGGCCACGTACCTCTGAAGACACACCCAAATTTCAGTGTCGCATGGTGTTCTAACATTCATTTCATTTCATGCTCTAATGTCAGGTTGGTTAAAGATTCAATGGCATTATTAGGCAGCTCACACTAATACCCAGCAAAGTTCAGGCTGGTAGGAGGGGAGATGGAACTTCTTTGGGATACTATCAACTCTTGGGGTTACTTTGCCAGACACATTTAGTAACAGATGCCCACTATCCAGAGAAGCAAGTGATCCAGGGATGATAGCAATCCTCCCTTACATTTAATTTGGTGTGAGTCAGAGAACATAAAGCAGTCTTCTGGATTATTCATACGAAACTCTATTAGGACCTAACTACTACAAGGTAATTATTTACAAGAGTCTCCCTGTGCAAGGCCAAATTAAAAAAAAATGGACAGTTCTTTTTTTCTCACGAAACCAGTTCCTTCTCAATCTTTCTCATTCCTGTCCACTTATATGCCTGAGCCACAGACATGGCCATCATCCTTGATTCTCCCCCATTCCTCATCCTGCTGTTCTAATTCATCAGTGAGATCACACATTCTATTTGCAAACGAAGCAGAATTCCTCCACTTCTTTTCAACTGCGTTCTACCTTCCTCGTATTAGCTCTGTGGAGTGGGCAGTGGGATGGGCTGCCTGATGATCTCAGTGCACACCCTGGCTCCATCTGTGCTACTGTTCAACCCTCCATTCCTAAAACAGCCTCCAGTGGAACCTTAACACATGTAAATTGCACATCGCTTCTTAAAACCTTTTAATGACTTCGCGCTGCATTAAGAATAACATGCACTCTCTTGGCCATGGTTGGCAATGTTCTGCAGGTTGTGACCCTGTGTACCTCTGCAGTCTCATCTGGTGCCATGTTGCCTTCACTCCAGCCACACTGGGCTGCTTCTGTGGCTTGAACAGAGTTAAACTGTTTCCATCGTGGGGTCTTCACTTATACCGTTCCCTCCACTTTGACCATCGTTTCCTCTGTTCCGCTTACAGCAGCCTCCTGGGCTGGTCTCCTCCTAGTCATTGCTTTTTCATAGTGGCTTTCTCTTCTCACCTTGTTTACACAGAACTGCTCCTTTGGAGGAACAGAGGGGTTGTAATTTTAACCTATTCTTTGCCCACATATGCCTTTCCTCAGTTTGTAATTATGTGCCTTTTTGTTTCCCTATTTGTTATCCTTATCCCTCTTTAGACCTGAAGCTCCATGAAGGCAGAGGCTATGTTGATCCCATTCAGAACTCTACACCATTCTCAAGAGCAGGGCCTGGGTCCCAGCAGGTATACTCTGTGGATAGGAGCGCCATGAACAAATCCCCTGTAAAGTGGTGATTCCCTTGAGTAGAGGCGGTATCCCTGCATTCCTGGGTGCATCTACACCACATACTATGTCCTCAGTACCTGTTAATTGTTAAACCAATGGATATCTCTTATCAGAATAATAAAAGTTAGCGTTTGGCTCTAGATTCATGAAACATAAGAATGGATTTCTCATTATTTGAAGAAATTCAATTGTATCATTAGCAAACATTCAGCAGAGCTTGTGATATTTTCAGGTAAGTTTAGTACGACTCTGGCAAAATAGTGCAACACTATTTCTTTAATGAGGAAAGAGAACACTTGAAGAGTTAGGAAGTCAGAAGAAAATAATCACAAAGAGAGTGGGAGAATCACTTCATCTAAATTTAACTTGATGTATGAAACATCCTAATAGATTCATGAAAGGTTAAGAGCAACTAGAGATAAACCTCTGGTGAATATAACCAAAGATAGGCCTTGTCTTTTTTAGGGTCCCATTTTGGACTACTTCACGGCTAGTGAACCTGTTTATCCATGCTGATACATGCTAACACTTACATCGTATTTGCCATATGTCAAGCACTATCTTAGTACATTAACTCATTTAAGACTTCTACAGTCCTATCAGAGAGGTTCTATTATTATGCCTATTTTATTGACGCATAGAGAGATCAACTGACTAACCAAAGATAACAGAGCTAGCAAGTGGATTTCAAACACTGGCCTATAATTTTTGGAGAGCAGAAGACTCCCTTAGATCACCACAACCCAAGAAGCTAAATAAGAGTATGAAGGAGAGTTTATAAATGTTAACGATCACTGCCTTTTCTATGGTCCTTGTTCACTGGGTCTCACAGAAAGGAGCACTGTCAACAATTTCAAAATAAGTTTAGGCATGCGCAAAGTAATGTAAACACATGAGTGTACAAAACATAAAATGAAATGATGGTTTGCACAGTTCCTTAAAATAGAATCCTAGTAGTACTATTTGACTATTGGTCACTAATTGATCAATAAAGTAGGGAGAGATGAAGAGACAGGAGCCTTCAGGGGAGCTGGCCCAAACTGAGGCCAGCTACGCCTGCTCTGCTTAGCTCTGTGACCTTTACTGCCTTGGATATCAGATTCTTCAGCAAATTAGGGCACCAGGTTGGATGACCTCTAAGTCTGGCCAACTATAGCCTTGAATGACTCTATACAAAGGTACCAGTGTGTTAATAGAAGAACAAAAGTTGTATTAACTCTCCTTTTATTTTAGACTGAAGTTTTCAGGAAGCCATCTTAATTCTATCAATTCTAGCTCTGTAATGTGTCTTGCCTAGACAGTCGTCTTTAGTCTTAATTTCCCCTGAACCCACTTTTTACACTGTCCCCAGAGAGGCTTTTTGGAAATAAAATACTTGGCCTTATCATTCCCCTGCTTAAAAATCTTTAGTAGCTTCCCTCTTCCCAATACAAGAAGTTCATGATGAGATAGGAGGAGGTGTTCCTACCTTAAACCCTGTACTCTTGTGCACCAAGCCATATGCATCCTTGGAGTGTTCCAAACGATTTCATATCCTCATGCGTTTTCTCTGGTTGTTCCTTCTGCCCTGAATGCTACCCCTCTATGCCCCTTGGTTGTATGGTGAAGATTTTCAACACTTAGGAAAATGTCAGTTCCCCTATGAGACTTTCCTGTCTGGATCTCTCGTGTAACAGGTTCCCTTTCTACCTTACCACAGATAGAATGGACTATTCCTTCTTTGAGGTCTCCACTGCCCCCAGACCCTAATTGTCTATTTGAGACACTTCAATACTTGTCTGTTGACTCCTTCTAACATTGCTGACCGTAAAGAACAATGTTACATCCACTTTTACTTTTTGTTGTGTTTAGCATGGTGCCTGATAACATGGTAATAGCTGATTAATTATAAACGGATGAATAAAAGCATGAATAGAGTGAATGAGTAAACATCAATTGTCTAAAAAGTCTATCTTGCTTTTAAATTTTAAAGGCTTTGGCTGAATGCATTCCGAGATGGAGACAGATAAGAAAAAAATGTGAGTAAACAGTGGAAAAATTTTGTAGGGAGGAGGTCTTTCATTGCATCGTCCATATTGTTTTCAGCCGCTTCTGCTACTATTATTCTTCTGGCTCTTGTAAATAAAAATTTTAGAATTTTCTGGTGCCTGATATGGCATAAAGGCTCCAATATGTCTTTTGAAAATATTCTTATTTCATGTGGACAGAGAACCTGAAATGCTGGATAAGAGGGCATATGCTACATTGGGAATTAACTGGAGAGAATAGTGGCTCAGAATTCAATAATTATTTTAGGCTGCCTTTTCAACTTCAAGAAACCCAGACACTTATATGATTTTGCAATATTGCAGCAAATGGACCAGAGCACAGATTCCAATATGTGCAAGATAGATTTTACACACATGCTTACATTTCTGATTAATTTATTCATTATTCAACTGACATTCATTGAACATCTTCTTCTGCCAAGCACTACACTAGATGCTTTGGATTAAAAAAGTGGATCAGAGGATAGCACTTTGATTATTCTGGACAAAGTCCTTGATGCTTGGAGAGGCATTATATTCAACGCTGGGCCCATGATTGCCCCTACCTAAACTCCCAGGAATCCCATTTCCTGTTGGACGTCTTGCTGGCTTTATCCCATTTACACAGCCCTCTGCTAATTCCTCAAATACTCCAAAATGCTCCCACACTTGGGCCTCAAAAAGGTCTGTTCCCTGCTTGTATCCTTCTTATCAGAGAACTCCACTCCTCTTTTAGGACTTAGTGTAGATGTCAGTTCCTTAGAGAAGCTTTTCCTGATCCCAGGATCAGCTCAGCCCTTCAGACTGTAGACACAAACCTTATTACAACCACGATTAGTTAATAATGCATGTAGTTGTTTAGCATCTGGTTTCCTGTCGGAATAGGAAGTATAGGAGGGGACCATCTGTGTGTCCCTTTTCCCTCATGAACTTCCAGAGTTCGGCACTGTGCTGGTATACTGGTATATACATTGATGCAAACGGTGGCCTTTGATAACCGTTTGCTGAATGAGTAAATGAAATAATAATGGTAGAATTACTAGCATGGACCACTTCCACCCTGCCAGCTCACAGCTTGAACCCTGCTGTCCCTTTTTCATATAGAAATGCTTGGTGACGTAAGGACACCCACTCCGAGAGGCTCTCAGGGAACAATTCCTTGTCTTAAAGAGCCTTGTTACATACTTAAGCTTAGTGATAAGGCCCTGTGGCTGCTGGCAATACTCTGGCTCTCTCTGTCTGTACTAGGTCCTTCTCCGATGAAAGGAATGGAGAGGAGGGAGTAATTGATCACCCTGCCCAATCCAACATAATCTTAGAAGCATAGGAAAAGATCAGCTTTTAGTATAACAATAACAATCTCTTTCCCTGCATGGAAGATAGAATTGAGTTACTCATTTGTGGTTAAAACAGGACTTGTAAAATAACCAATCTAGCAAAGGCAGTGAGAATCAGAAGCAGAAACCAAAACATGTAACAATTTATTTTAGAAAAATGTCCTACAAAGCAATCTCACAGTCGAAACTCGAAAGGCCCCAGATATAATCACGTTCTGTAGAGGCCCTTGAAATTGACTCTGGCACTGAAGGGATTCTAAGCAATATTACCCATGGAGGAAGAGGAATGGGGTATCGATCACAGTGTCATGTTCCACGTTCTTCTCAAATTACAAAGTTGGAAGCAGTCCAGGGTTGAGGAATGGTGCCCTTATTCTGCTTGTATCCACCCTGCACGGGTTAGAAGGGTCGGCTAGGCGGTGTCTTCATAGGGCTTGTTTTCAGACAGCCCATCTCTCACGATTATCTCAGCATCCCTGCTCCTGGCCAGAAAGATGGATGCCCGTGAGATCTTTTCCTGGATGCCTTCTCATTTCTCTGTATCACGGTGGCTCTAAATATCAGGTTGCCCTGAAATCTCTAAAGTTTTCTTTTTAGAAGGAGTTTGTTTTGGGAAGTCTCGCCA
Source organism: Lynx canadensis (assembly GCF_007474595.2). Lineage (NCBI taxonomy): Eukaryota > Metazoa > Chordata > Mammalia > Carnivora > Felidae > Lynx > Lynx canadensis. The sequence continues at coordinate 69,181,914 of NC_044320.2, read as the reverse complement.
AGCACAGAGGGCACAGCAGAACACAGCATCTCCTTCCTCCGCGGAGACGCACAAAATCAGGAGGACGTAATTTCAGCTGAAGCTTTGTCTGCTTACGTGACTTTCAGAAATCCTATTATGATAAATATCTGGGGATACGGTTTCCTATGATTCTAATCAAAATCAAAGTTGTACCCATTCTCTTAAGCCACTGTCTTGTGCTCCCTAGTGATTCCAAGGGTCCATATGCTTTAGGTGGAGTTTTACCACCTCTTTGCAAGCTGAGCCCTTTTGGTTTATCTATACCAACAGCCTCAGTGTCACCTAGGTGAAGTGAAAATTCTTGGATACCATCCCAGACCTACTGAATCATACTGTGGGAGTGGGGCCTGCAGTCTGTATTTTAACAGATGAGCTAGGTCAACTTGTCTGAAGTTTACCTTTGTGTTGACTGAAATAAAAAAATGGGCTTCCTAATCAAATTAGTAGTTCAAAAAAGATTAGGAGGCAGTGGTTTAAGCTTCCCAGTACAAAACTGAATAACACAGGTTAAAACAACATTATTTACCTAATCATAATAAATGACTAATCATAAGTGGTTTTATTAAATGGGTTAATATGTGTAAAATCCTTAGAATAGTGCCTGACACAGGATAATGCCTGGTTCAGAAAACCGTCTACTCCTTTCCGATGCCCCAGGCTAGAGGTTGGCACCTAAGGTGACTTTGCGGGATGTCAGCACCCCTGACAATTTGCAGCACCCTACACCCGTGAGGATGACCTTCTTCTCGCCCGTCCCCTGCACACTGCCGGTGGGAGTTGACCAGAATAAGACATGCATTTTTGCCGGAATAAGCCAAAGAGAACTTGAGTTCCTTTACCACGTGATTGAATTCCGCATCTATTTAAATCTCCAGCATGAGTGTTAACACGAGAGTGGGCTGCTTTAAAGTTTCACCCAAAGACATTTCTGTGGCAAGGGTCAAAGGTAACATGTAAGTAGATGAAAAATTCCACGCTTTTCCAGGGCATCATGAATATCCCCATTGCAGCTACTTCTCTCTGTTACAACTGGTGTAGTGGTTAAATGGATGGATTCTGTATTTGAACAGAGATGCACATAAATTCCACCATTTACTAGTTGCATTACCTCAGCAAAGCCACTGAACATTTCTTCATTAGGAAATGGGGATAGAGTCGTTGTGGAGATAAATGAGATAAATGTGTTGGAAAGTGCTTACCACAATGCCTAGCATGTAGTCAACACTATTGCTGTTACTTTAAATAGATTTGGAATGAAGAGGGGGGAAAAAGATTAACATCCTATTTCAGAAGTGCCTTCCCCCACTCCCATCCCCAAGTTGGAGAGTCTGTGCCTCTCGCCAGAATCATCTTGCAGGATAGAGGTTATGTGCCAAGCATGAAGGGAGTGCGTTTGTAGGAGAAATAGAAAAAGACGAAGGGAAACTTTGTCTTTCCATATGCAGACACTTGCATAATATTTCCTTCTTGAGTTCTTGAATCCCAACGAGAGAACTGAGCGTGTGTTTGGGAAGAAGACTCATGAATTAATATTTTTCCCAATAGAGAAGCTCACAGAAACTTTGAAGTGTTTATTAAAGAGTTGATAATGAGGAGAAAACTTTTTGAAAATCATATTAAAAAGTACCTCCCAAACTGCTTCAATAATTTAACCTTGGAATCACAAGACTCTACTGGAATAGAAAGAATACATTTTTCTCTCTCCCCGCGGTCCCTGGTGTATCTCACGCATGCTGAGAGCAATGATGGCCTCTTTCTAGGAGTTAGTGGTGAAATGATACTCTTTTTGTGACCAATCGAATAATTACTAAAGTTGAAATTTGTAATCCTGATATCGAATATTTCATAATGACATCAATTTAAACTTAATACTGCTCTTATCTTTTGACAAAAATAAGGTTTAATGTGCCTTTTCTCCTAGAGGGGGTGAAATAAGGAAAGACTTTATTATACAAGATAATTAAAATTCTTCCTGAGGTTAAAAGTGATTTAAAAAGAATCACAACATGAGATAATTAGGCCTTATTAGACACTTTATCTGCTTCACTGAAGTCACTTTTTCCAGGATGATAAAATGTGCCTTTGTCTTTTTTTAGAAAGCTGGATACCAAATTTGGGGAAAAAAATGATCTTTCCTCCTCCTCTTAGACTCAGCACATGACTGTGTGAATGGATTTGGGGAAATAATTTAATGACAGGGTTACAGTTTCCAAAAGCTAGACCTTTATAGAATGTGATGGTTTTCCAGTACTTATTCATTTTTCTAGTGGAATTACATTTTATCCTCTATTTTTAGTTGGTTAATAGAAAATGATATGAATTTGTGTTTTCTGATTTTTTTTTCCCCTGACAGGCAGAATAATAACAGATTAGTTTTGGGATGTTTAACAAAATCCTTTTGTTACTTGACAGACTCGTTTATGCTTTCTTGTGCCATAACAGGTAAGGCAAAGAATGTCAGTGTTTGTATTTTTAATGTCTAATGAACATGTAATATAGGTTATTACAATAACCGTGCAGTAGCGGATGGTATTTTTTAGATGAAAAGCGGTTCGGGCATTTAAAGCACATGATGTTTTTGTAAAAGGAAGCAGGTACCCTAGGAGCATGGGAGTTTTGCCAGAGTTCTAAACTGTATCCCTACATGAGGTCTGATATTGCTTTTCTGTTCTGCTTTTAGGCCCAATGACGGGAATGCTGTGACTGCCACCCTCGGCTAATGGCTCTTTGAGCCTCCAATGGATTTTAACAATGTTCAATGCAACTAGCAATAAGTGAATCAAATAGTGCTTGTTTGTGCCATAAATATCCAACTTATTTTTATCTATTGATCCGTGAATGAAAAGAAATTGTTATACTTTGTCTTTAAGAGAACATCTCAGTTCTATTGACAATGACTAGCTTCATAGGTTTATCAAATCGTTCTTTCCTTCCGAGTGACCCTTTCCTTTGGGGAAAGGCTAATGTCTGGATTAGTGCATGAAGTGCCAGGTAAAATATACCGATCATTTTGGTTAAAAGCTAGGTACGTAGAATTGTTAAGTAAAAGTCCATTTTAAGGGAAAATATCTAAGGGAAAGTAGTATGCTTTGACGGATAAATAGCTTCTGTCATACTTTTACAGGGTCTATTGTAACTGATATAAAGGAAATTGTTGCTTTAAAAGAAAACTTAAACATTAAAAAAGAATGGGATTAATCCGAACTGTGAGCATCAAGGGTATCCATTAAGGAAGGTTTTAAATGTTTTCCTGTATGTGTACCTGCTACTTTTCAGAGTACAAGTGTTATATACATTTTCCCTCTCTACTAAGTGGATAGATCCTATTGGGAAGAGTATGACATCTTTAAGGTCCTAGTAATGGGTAAGGGTTAATAAAAAGGTGAACAAAACTTGAATGTGCACCTTGACAAATTATTACAAAGCAAATGAACGTGTAGCAACTACCCAGGTAAAGAAATAGAACACTGCCAGCACAGTTGATTTTTGCGTATTGATTCTGAATTGGTTAAACTTGCTATATCTTTATGAGTCCTAATAATTGGTGGAAACTTATGGAATTTTCTGTACACACTTACATCATCCGTGAATAATGAAAGTTTGGTTTCTTTCTAATCCTTTTGCCTTTTATTCTGTCTTTGCCATCCTGCACTGGCTAAAATCTCTAGCATAATGCTGATAGAGATGACAATAGCATCCGAATCCTTCCCCAATCTCAGAACAAAATGTTTAATGTTTCGCCATTACGTATAATGCTTGATTTTTTTGTCACTTGCTAATATTTACCTTGACAAGATGTTGAATTTTAACAGGTACCTTTTCTGCCTCTCTGCAAATCATCCTAATATTCAGTAAATACACTGAATTACATTGATTTTCTAATGTTAAAACAACTTTGGATTCCTGGGGCAAATCAAAGTTGGCCATATTGTATTATTTCAATGTATAGCTGGATTGGATTCAATTTGCTAATATTTTATTTAGAATATTTGAATCCCTGTTCATAAGTGAGATTGGCCTGCAATTTTTCTTTCTTGTCCAGTTTTGGGACCAAGGTTATCTTGACCTCCTAAAGTCATTTGAAAAGTGTATCCTCTTTTTCTGATCTCTAGAAGATTTCTTGTAAGATTAGCGTTATTTCTTTCCTAAATATTTAGAATAGCTTGCTGGTGAAACCACCTAGGCTTGAAGTTTTCTTTATGGGAATGTTTTAAATTCTATTTATTTTTATGTCAGCTTGCTAAGTTGTGTTTTTCTGATAATTGGTCAATTTCATCTAAATTTTCAAAATTTTTGGTGTAAGTTTGTTTTTTCCTATTATCATTTTTAGTGTCTATAGCTTCATCATCTTCTTTCCTGATATCTTTTGTGTTTTCCCCTTTTCCCTCATGATCAGTCAGGCTCTCAAGGTGTTTATAAATTGGGCTTTTTTTTTGGTCCTTCTCATTTATTGATTTGCTTTCTGTTACAATCATTTATGGTCCTCCCTTCATTCTTTCTTTCTTTTTACTTTTTTTCGGGTTTAATTTACTCTTCTTTTTCTACCTATGGATCTGAAACCTTAGCTCATTAATTTTCAGGCTTCTCTAATATAAGCATTTAAGCATATGTATTTTCCTTCCAAATCCTGTCATTTCTGAGTTCCATGAGTTTGGATATAGACTAATTGTGTTATCCATGAATTCAAAGATTTTCCATTTATCTTTTGAATTCTTCTTTGACTCATTGATTAATTAAAAGTATATTTCTTTATTAAACCTTATGGAAGGATTTTTGGAGTATCTTTTTCTCATTAATTTCTAACATAATTACAGTGTGCTCAGAGAATGTACTTTAAGATTTTGATTCTTTTAAATTTGTTGAGATGGTCTTTCTGGTCTAGTATATTCCAAAGCTGTTTCATACATTTTTTGAAAAGGAAGTGCATTCTGCAGTTACTGAGTTTGGGTTGTTCTATAGTATCCACTAAGTCAGGTATGATCATCTGTTCTTCAAATTTGCTATATTCTTCCTGATTTTTGTCTGCTTCTTCTTTCAAATCCTGAGTTAGGTATATTAAGATTCACTACTATGATTGTGAACTAACCAATATACTTGCATTTCTGCTGCCTTTTGTTTTATTTTGGGGTTATGTTATTAGATGTGTATGATTTAGAATTGTTCTACCTTCCTGCTGAATTGAACGTTTTATCATTACAAAGAAACTTCCTTGTCTCTAGCAGTGTCTTTTCCCTTAAGTTTTACTTTGTGTGGTACTTATATGCTACACAAGCTTTCTTTTGGTTCATGTTTGCGTGGTATCTCTTGTTACATCTTTTACTTCAAGCATTTCTGTATCTTTATGCTTTAGATATCGCTTTTAAAAAGTGTAATTTTATATTTTCCTTAATCTAAACTAACAGGTGTTGTCTTTCGATAAAAGCTTTTTAATCCAGTTACATTTAATGCACTTACTTATATATTTGAGTTTAAATCTACCTTCTGCCTATGCAGTTTTTTTTATCCTGCCTGTTCTCTCATTTTATTCTTTTTCTTTCACTTGAATATTTTTTAAAACATAATTCAGTTTCTCACCTTTACCTTATAAATTTGGAAGTCTATACTTGCTTTCTATTCTTTTAGTAATTACTCCTAGAAATTACAAGTCTTATTGACTTACCAAAGTCCAATGTTAGTCACAACCGACTCCTCTCCTAGAAAATACAAGAATCTTAGATCACTTACACTCCATTTATCATGTATGTGACCTTTGTCATATTTTTTGTATACTTCATTCTCCTTCAAAATATACTTTAAATTCGACTAACATTGTGTGTTACTATTATTGTTTTACATAGTCAAAATTAATGCTAATTAAATATCCACATATGTATGTAGGTGTACACAGAGAGAGAGAGAGAGAGAGAGAGACAGACAGACAGAAGAAAGACTTATTTCAAGAAATTGGCTTATGCGGTTATGGGAGTTGTCATGTCTGAAGTCCACAGGGCAGTCTGGCAGGCTGGCAACTCTAAGGTAAGAATGGATGATGCAGTCTTGAGACAATTTCTTCTTCAGGGAAGGCTTAGTTTTGATTTAAGGCCTCTCAAATGATTGGTTGATGTCCACCCACATTATTGACAATACTCTTTTTTACCTTCTGTCAACTGATTGAGAGGTCTGCCATGTTTACAAAAGACATTCATGGCAATACCTACATTGGTGCTTGGTTGAATAACTGGATATGGTAGCCTAGACAGGTTGACACATAAAACTAATCACCGGAGACTCCAATTAAACATTTATTAGGCAACTTTCACTGTATTCAGTGTCTTTTACCGTCTCTTTTATAGTTTTTATCCTGTTGAGATTAAATTATAGATTTTTTCCCTGATATATCTTTAAATGTATTAATTCTCTTTTCAACTATGTCTAGTCTGCTATTAAGTATATCTTCTGATGAAAATATTCTGTCACTTTTTATGGTTTCCCTTTTCCTGCCAAAAATTTCAAGCTTGTCTCTAACATTTCTTTTTATAATAGAAAACCTATTTATTTTATAGTATGTGCCTGTTATTTCCAATATCTCAATTTCTTTTCTGCCTTTTTGTTTTCTCTTTGTTTCTGTTGGTATTTTGTAGTTTGTCCTGTATCTCTGTATTTATGTTGTGTGTTTAGTTGCTTTTTTGTGCTGGACATTGTGTTTGAAAAATTACTTGTAGAAATAATTTGAGGATTAAGATGACATTATCTTGGTTAACAGATGATTTTATTTGCTTGTCAGGTGCCTGTGTGTGATGGCCTTTCAAGATAATTTTAACCCAAGCTTATGGAATAAAATATCCTGAGATATGCAGATGAAAAAAGACTTCCTGAAGACTTTTCCAATGCTGGTTTTAATACGGTTAGCATTCACTATTTGGATACAGTCTTGAAGGAACTTGGTTCACAATGGGTTGGGATTACTTACCAAGTCTTTCCATCCTGGAAGACTAAAACCTTGGGTTTTTCCCTCCAGCCCTGCAAGTCCACCCAAAATTCATTTTAATCTCTTGACTAAGAGATTTAATTAGCAAAAGGAGCCTTGAGCACTTTTCTCACCTTACTGTTCCCAATATTCTGGGTCACCAACTGATAACTGCTTATATTATGTTAGCTTTTGCAAGATTTTTGCATTTTGTTGTAGGGAGGATTTGTCCATGTCACCCAGTCCATTACTAAAAACAGAAGTACTTTGTTTACCCATTTTTTGATATAAACTATATCTTAGTTGCCTTCTTAACTGGAACTTTAAACAGATAGTGACTTGTTTATAGATAAATTACCTATGAGTAATTATTACAAATTTTATCAGTTTTCATATTTCTTTTAATTAAATCATATGAATGATGAGTTGAAGTAACCAGAAAAAAAACTCATGTAAGAAAAACCTTATGATAAATCTTCACTAGTTACAGAATTTGGTCACTGGCTTAGTCTTAGGTCCTAATTTACTGTTTTTCTTTGACCCAATTTGTTCCTTTTCTGCTTTTTTAAAATTATCTTCAGACTCAGTTGATTCATCCTAACTTATTTTCATTCACTTTCATTTTACATTCTCAGTTTATACTGACCAAGTCTGAAGCAACTGTTGTATCACCTATAGGTAGAGTTTGCAAGCAGTCACTTTTCAGATTATCTTGTTGCTAGTGAACATGGAAGAAGAGCTCTAAGAATGTATTCTTTATCTGGGTGTTTGTCTAATGCTGACATCTAGTTGCCCATTCCTTGACTCCTGTCTTATACTCCCTTTTGAAGCTGTTTTCCTGCTTTGAAAACAGGAAGCTCTTGAGTAGCCCTCTTTAGACAGGATTACACCCTGTCCCTTCAACTCTCGCTTGCTACTTGGGGTCACGCAGTAAGTGAACTGAATTCTTGCAACCAGACGTTGCTTCTGCTTGGAAACTGCTATTGCGTGGCGTTGCCACAGAGAATGAATTTCTAGAGTCATTGGAGCTCTTCTGAACCAAGCTAAGGTGTACTATACTTCTTGGGACACTGTGGCTTGGAACACTGGATATTTGCCTCTCCCTCACTGGCACTGCATGTCTTGATTTGGTCTATTTCTTACTATCCCGGGCTATTACTATTACTATTAAGGGACCGTTAAGATTGAAAAAGTATTATGTTTTCAGTTTTAAGTTACTATGGTTTGTTGTCCCTCCTTGATATTTTTGTACTCTTACATTTCTTTTTCTTTTTCTTCTCTTGCAAACTTTCTGTCTTCTGTGGTTACATTTCTTACCTTTCACTGCACTGTTGCTTTTGATGCTTTTCCTGGAATTTATTCATTGTGAGTTAGTTGTGTTTACATTATTTCTGTTCTTTGCACTTTGCTATTTTCTCTCGCTCTCTGTTTGTGCTTTGGCCACCTGTGAGATCAGGTAAGTTGGATGACAAAGGTGTTCTACACGAGACACCTAATTACTGGGACTCATTATTTCCCTGTCATCTATTTGTCACTATGACTTTTTTGGGGGAAAAATTGACCACCAAGGGGATTCTCTTCTTTGAAAATGAACAATCCCCTTTATCTGGATATCACTATTGTTTTCCGTTTGAAACATCCACTGTCACTGCTACATCACAGGATTAAAGGAAACACTTGTCACGGGATTGTGAGTATAACAGAAAAGTTTTTTTGTCTTTTTCTTTTGAACATTGTTGAAGACAAGTATACAAATAACCCAAACATTTGTAGAACTCTACAAATCACTTTGTGTTATATAAGCAATTATTGAGATAGAACATTTCGAGGTAACTTTTGGAAAGATATGAAGACGTTATGGCAAGAGATTATAATAAAAACATCATTCTGGATCATTAACATCTGCGAGGAGCTTGTGCAATGATGTTGTCACTCATAAAGCATATATCAAAATGGTAAGACAAAAAGGAGGGATAGCTAAAAACAATGAAAATATGTTTTACTTAAAAATTTATATTTTTATTTATATATTTTATTTTTCATAAATTTATATTTTTGTTTATATATTTATTTGTATATTTTATTTATATTTTTATATTATATTTTATTTATATATTTTCTATTTTTTATTTATAAGTTATTTAAAAATTCCTGCTTCATCTGTGTAATGCAATTTGTCCTCTCAGAAATAGTTACTTCGAGCCATGAGGAGAATTGATTGTTTTCTCCCTCATTTAAATTTGTATGCTCTCTGTCAAACAAGTTGAACAATGATTTAGATGAGAATGATTTTTCTTAGCATTTTATAAACTCCATTCATTCTGACTCATTGAGCAATTGCCTGAAAAGAACACATTTAAACAGAAGTCTCAGCAACCTGTTAGAAAAGGCCCCTAAAAAGTGAAAATTGAGGGGAAAGAAAAGAAATGTCCCCAAAGAACTCTGTAAAATTTTGATATGATCAAGAATTACTGTTGTGGTATAGCTTTCTCCTTAGAAGAGGGAGGATTTGTTAGCTGTCAGAGAGAAAAGTAAATAAGAAAGTCATGATTGGCACTTATGATTATGAGTAGCTACATACTATTGCATAGAGTAATAACATAACTAAAGATTTCACCACAAATTGATACGCATGTGCCCATAAGAATCAACAATACCATAAGCAGCAATGAAAGTGAAATTAAACATTTACAAGAGAAATACCTAATAGAAATGGCTGGAGAATATCATTGTCTCTCAAGAAGTTTCTTACGAAGAAAGTTAATAAACCTGATTTTGGGAACACAGCTGAGAACATCTGGTTAACGGTAAACTGGAAGGAAACAGATGTGATATCACTACTGTGGATGGCTGGGCAGTTAGAGGAAGGGAATGACGCATTCCTCATACAAATTATAAAACAGGTGCAGGAATATGATCTGGTTGTGATAAGAAACTTGAACTACCCAGACATCTGCTGAAAGCCTTATTCTGCTGAAAGCAGGGCTTTGATAAACTCTTCAATTGCCTTGATGAGACTTTGTTCTCCAAGAAGATGGAAGTTGTAACATGTAGAACTTTGGAACTAATTCTTAACAGGATGGAAGAACTCACTGTGATGCAGAAGTAGTAGAAGACATATCAGATTTCATAATAAGAAAAAATAAGATAATTCCTAGAATAATCTTACAAATAGATTAGCATTGAGGAAATCAAATTAAAAAAAATCAGAGGAAAGTGTAGTTCATTGGCAGGTATTATAAAGAACAATGTGACTTAAGATAGGCAGAAGTCCCCCAAAATGGAAATTCAGAAGACAAAATACATATAGTCTTAACGCACTATAAAAGGTAGCAGTATATAAATAGACTAGTGTGGCTGCATAATAATCTCTTTGCTGGGCCCCAATTTTATAAGCAATTCACTAATGTTGAAGGGAGGCTTACATAATAAAAGACATAAAGGATAAGAGAAAACTAAAATCCAGACTTTCAGAGGCTTCAGATGAACGCTCTAGAGACAGAAAGTACCCTAACTGGGTTGAGTCGTTCTGGGGGTGGAAGGTGGTGGTCTCAAGTTGGCCCTGTTTAACATTACTCCCTAAATATAGATGGAAGAACATGTCCTTTGAATACCACTATTCACTAGACGTCAAGGTTCCACCCTCTTTTATTTGGGTTTACCAATATGTTGGAACATTGTGGGGGGTAATTTGGGCAAGGTAAAAAAAATCCGATTATGGATAAATATTACATTGTACATTCACTGAGTAACATGCCGGCTGCAAACCAAGGGGTGCCCTCACAGGCCACTGGTGGTTGTGACAGCTAGTATAGGCCACAGATGGGTTGTGAACACCTTAAAGAAGGTTAAGTAGTCTGTGGACCATGGTTTACTTGCCATCTAACTTTTGGTTCCTCAAGCAATATCTTTCCTTCTAAGAAAGACCTTTGTTGAAATATCTCTTATTCCTGTCCCAATTGTCTGGTGCTGTCTAAGGACTTTTTGATTTCTCCTTTGGTCTCTTTTCTTTTCTTTGTTCCCCAAATTTCCTCATCCTACTCTATCTCAATGTGGTCAAATTATTCTTAGACTTGGGGGGCACTCCTTTCTCTTTAAACCTGATTATTTCCAGGAGCTTGACATAAACCTTTCTTGAATGAAAGAAGCAAATGGAGGAAATATAAGAATTTTTTTCCTAAAGTTATTTTGCCTTAATATTTAAAAAAATTAAATTTTTAGGGATGCCTGGGTGGCTCAGTCAGTTAAGTGTCCAACTTCAGCTCAGGTCATGATCTCACAGCTTGTGAGTTTTAGCCCTAATTTGGGCTCTGTGCTGACAGCTCAGAGCCTGGAGCCTGCTTCAGATTCTACGTCTTCCTCTCTCTCTACCCCTCCCCCACTCTTTCTCTCTCTCAAAAATAAGTAAACCTTAAAAAAATTAACCTTTTTATTTTGAGATAATTGCAGATTCACATGCAGTGACAAGAAATGATACAGAGATCCCATATACCCTTTATCTAGTTCCCTGCAATGGTAACATCTTGAAAACTGTAGTACAATATCACAAGCACGATATTGGCATTGGTCAATCCAGCAGTCTTAATTCTAATTTCCCCCATTTTTAAAAAGTTTATTTACTTATTTTGAGAGGGGGGGGGAAGGAGGGGCAGAGGGAAAGGGAGGGAGAGAACCCCAAGCAGATGCTGTCAGTGCAGAGCCCGATACACAGAGCTCATTCCCATGAACAATGGGATCATGATCTGATCTGAAATCAAGAGTGGGACACTCAACCAACTGACCCACCCAGGTGCCCTTCTAATTTCTCCAATTTTGTGTGTACTGACATGTGTATATGTTTGGTTATACATAATTTTATTGCAAGATACACAATAGTTCCATCACCATGGAACTCCCTCATGTTGCCTTTTTATAGTCACACCCCCTGCCCTCCAGTACCCCTCTGCCCAACCCTTGGCAACAATTTATCTGTTCTCCTTCTCTAAAATTTTATCGTTTCTTTTTTTTTTCCAAAAATGTGATAAAGATGAAATCATTTAGTATGTAATCTTTTGGGACTTTTTTCATTCTTAGCAATTTGGTATATTGTAAGGAATTAAAAAAAAAAGATAACCTGTATTTGGGAGATCAGAGAAAGAAATAAAGGCACATTATTCTTGGCATGTTTCCTTTATTGGAAGTAATATTCAAAGTGAAAAGGCTAGAATAGACCATATGCTGCCAAATGTATATGACCAGTTCCAATCTCTATTCTGAGCTCTAAACCCAGATTTATACTTCCTTCTGGAAAGTTCCACATGGATCACTTGAAGAAAACTCAAATGCACATGTTCAAAATCACACGTGTCAGATGCCGTCCTTTCCCTACAGAAAAATCCTCTGTTCCACCTGTACTTCTTGCCTTAACTACAGGCACCATAGTCCCTAAAATGACCACTTCATGTCATAGCCTCCAACACTTCTGTCACTCATTCCACTCCACTGCATCATCTCATTGTCATCAGCACCTTAATTTTTACCTCCTACAAATACCTGTGGATTGTGCTTCTTTCCATTCCCATCGCCTCTTTCTTAGTAAGACTGTCAATATCTTTCATCCAAACTATTGCAAAGCATCTGAACTGTCTCTTTTAGTCCCTTTTCCTTCAATATCCTATTAAATCCCTTGTCCAGAATATCTTTCGAAAACAATGATCTGATCATATTATTCCTCTGACATTGATCACATTTAGTACAATTTGCAAACAACACAGGTTATTTCATAATGTCATATTTCCCACAGAGAGAAATCCTGGAGTAGATGACTTTCAGTCTCTTTCAGTGGTCATATTCTATAAGCCCACACAAGAAACACATTTAAAGTCCTGACCTATATCACACTTTGAAACTGCAGCAACAAAAAAGAGAACTAGATCAATTCTAATGAGTGAGAAGTCCTACCCTAGTGGTAAAAAAATATGCACTCTACTCCTGTTAAGTGTTCCACAATATACTGGGCAGGTCAAAGCTGGGGGTCAAACCTGCCTGTTCTCAGTCTCCTTCAATGGAAAACTTCTATATTGTCCATTGCTGACGGAGGGCATCTTTCTCGGGATGTCTCTAGGCATAGGTGTCCGTTTCCTGTACCTACAGTGTCCAATCTTTCTTATCCTCTTATCCTTAGTCACAGTTTATTGGACGGGAACTTCGCCAAGGGCAACAATCATAGGCAGCCAACAGCATTTGAGAAGGTCTGGCTCGAAGGCTCTACTCAAATATGATTTTTATCCTTCAGGAATTTGACCTAGGAATTTTATCCTTCAGGAATATGGGGAGGGAATACAAGAGTTAGTAGTAGAAGTATAAATGGAAAGATATACCCAGAAAAAGAAATGACAAAGAACTGAGCCATGTCAATCGACGAGAGCCAGAGTGAACATCAACAAACTCTAGCTGAAAAGCAATAAGATAAGTTGGGCTTTGGAGTTTCTTGGTTGCTAAATATCCATTTTGTCTTTCCAAGAGGCCTGACTGTATGTCTGTTTCTAGATTCTAAGAGACACTGTCTCCATTATTAGTTAGCATATGTATCATGTTAACTATGCATGAGTTAACTTGAATGAACCCCGTTGCTGTGGCAAACAAAAACATTTTCTTAAAAATTGCTTCTGCATAATTAATATTCCTTTCCAAAAGTGACGGGGTAAAGTTGTAAAGTTAAAAATAAGAATGTGTTAATAAAAGAAAAAAAGAATGTATTGGCTTTTCTGATGCAAAATCAATATAAAGAATTGGTTCAGGGTGTGGGTCTTAGAGCAGATAGAAGTCAATCCCAATGTGTTTTCTTCAGTTACTCACTGTGTGACCTTGAAAATGTACTTCTTATCTCTAAATTGGATTTTTCTTATTTGTAAAGTGAAGGTAAGAATGGTCATCATCTTAGGGCTCAGTGGTGAGGTGTAAAGGAGGCAACACAAACAAAACATCTGGTACAGGGTTTGGTGCATGGGAAGCACTCATTGGATGCTCTGAGTTAGGGACAGGAAGACCTAGAAGATGACTTTCAGTTTTACGTCTTGGTACCAATCACCAAAAAAGAACAAAAAGGAAGATCTGAGATGACCTTCGGGATTGTCCCAAGTTGAAGCAAAGTGGCTGGGTCTTTATACCACCAACATCAATGAGGTTATCGAATGCTGGCTACCCTGGAAGCCCTAAGGCATGTGTGTCTTTTGATTGAGATAGTTCTCCAGTGAAGGCTGACATCTGGGAACTGTTAGCCAAGAACTTTTCCTGAAGCTAGGGTAATAAATAAGTCACAGATGGCTTTCCTGAAAGCGTCTAGAATTAAGTTTCATTTGGTCTGATTCACTTGATTTTGGTGGTGTGGCTACAAAATAAAATGGGCTATTTCCTAGGCCTAGACCACATAATATATCCTGGCCATTGGGATAGTATCAGCAATTCAAGTGGAGGCATATAGGTTGAGAGTGCCTAGGGCTGATTCTCCGAAAAATAAGTGATTTTTAAAACAAAACAAGGAAAAAAGTGTCATTTGTTGGCATACAAGTAAAATGCAATGTTAGTGAGCTATTTTTCAATACTCTAAAGAACAAAAGCATTCGATTATTCTCTATGGTCTCAGGAATGCTAGTTTGTAAGGCGCAACCGTAAAGTAAGGGGACTGACTTTTTTTTTTTTTTTAATTTTTTTTTTTCCAACGTTTATTTATTTTTGGGACAGAGACAGAGCATGAACGGGGGAGGAGCAGAGTGAGAGGGAGACACAGAATCGGAAACAGGCTCCAGGCTCTGAGCCATCAGCCCAGAGCCCGACGCGGGGCTCGAACTCCCAGACCGCGAGATCGTGACCTGGCTGAAGTCGGACGCTTAACCGACTGCGCCACCCAGGCGCCCCGGGGACTGACTTTTTAAGAAACGTAAAACAATTTATATATTCAAGTGAGAATAGTATTTCAAGGTCATTACCTTGGGGATCTATGCACATAATGATAATAACTACCACTAATTGAATATCTGCTTTTCCAGGAATTTTAGGAATGTAGCTAAGAGAAAACAACATTACTTTAATTGCTGACCACCAAATTCTTCTCAGAATTGGCCTCTGTGGACATAACAAGAATGTCCCTGGGAGTGAGAAGAAAAGGTAATTACACTGATTTTCAAAAGAAATATAGCAGTAACTTTTGTGGTTGTGAGTAGAGAAGGAGGTATGAGGAAAATGTTGGGAATAAGTGGAAGAAATTTTATTTTATTTTTTTTTAAAAAAAAATTTTTTTTTTCAACGTTTTTATTTATTTTTGGGACAGAGAGAGACAGAGCATGAACGGGGGAGGGGCAGAGAGAGAGGGAGACACAGAATCGGAAACAGGCTCCAGGCTCTGAGCCATCAGCCCAGAGCCTGACGTGGGGCTCGAACTCAAGGACCGCGAGATCGTGACCTGGCTGAAGTCGGATGCTTAACCGACTGCGCCACCCAGGCGCCCCAAGTGGAAGAAATTTTAATAGAAAAGTTGGTTGGGAACAGAAAATAGCTCACGATATTTTTAATATTTATTTTTAAGTCTGTTATTATTCTGTTAATGTCTCCTAGGCACAAATGCCTTGTGTGAAGTGTGGTGTTCTGGAGAAATCAGAGGAAAGGGGCTGTGCTTCCTATGGGGTGGCTTCGTTAGAGAAAAGACAATGGTACAGGAGGCAGGATGTGAAAGAGATAAAATGTTTAGTAGAAACAAGAATATAGGAGAGATGACCATGGAATTTCAACCTCAGTGAGACTCAGAGCAACTTGGAGACTTGAGTTTCCAGAGGTCAAAGCATAAAAAGGAAACATAACGTTGACTGACAGCTAGATTAGAAATATATCATTGTTAGCCTTCTCAATAATCCTGTGTTACTATCCACATTTGCTGATGAGGAAGCTGGGACTCTGAGGGATCAAGAGACCTGACGAAGGTCACACAGTTTATAAATTGAAACAGGTAGAATTTAACCTCAGTTCTGATTTTGACGCCTATGCCCTGATTTTCCTTTGTACTACACTACTTGCCTTTATTTCACTTTTGTTCACAACTGTTTTGTGTGCTCACTATTTAGATTTGACCTAAGAATTATTTGCTATTTGTTATAAGATACATAATGCCACTGAACTAAAACATTTATATTTGCATGGTCAGTACCTTCCCTTCCTAAAAGAGGATCAATACAGAAAGCCAATTAAAAATCTAGTGGTCAGGAGTGACTTTAGCATCATGGCAACCTAAAATGTCTCACTTTTTTGTCTCCGCCATCCCCTTAATAAAAATTCATGATCTATCTATGGACAAAAATATCTTTCAGAGAGCTGTGGGATGCAGCACCATATGCTAAGAGATCTAAGATGAGTCATGTATTGGGTAATAGGTAAACAGATTTCAGTCCCAGATGTGGAATGTGCAGTGGCCTATAAACTGCTCTAGCCCCTATTGACCATGGTCTGGGATCCCCTAGAGAACACTCTTAGTCACTCACAGATGAGAGAACCTTTGTGTAAGTCCCAGTTTCCAGAGAGATTCCAGCACCCTACTGGAAAAAAAAAAGATTGGAAGCATTGGAGTGGGTAAGAGGAACAGTTTGACTTTATCTGTGTATCCCTCTCCCAAGATGACACAGCTAAGGCAGATGATATCTCCCATGGGAAAGAGAAAGAGTGGGTGAGCACCAAGCTTTCCAGCTGTATGGAGCCTGCCAAAGGGGCTCATTTCTCTGTCATCCCATCCAGAGTGCTGGATCATGAGCTACATGATTAGAAGGCAACAAGAGGCAAGGGGAGTGGCAAATAGAATGCTCAGAGGACACTAAAGGGACACACATCCTAACTGCATCAAGGTTCTCGTTAGAGAAACTTGTCCATGTGCCACTGAGAATGCCTCACTACAGATCCTCCCAACTGGCCCATAGGCACACCTAGTGCCCTGTGTGCCTCATCTACCCCTCAACCTCCTCTCCACCCTGTGATCAGTCAGAAGAGTAGAAAGAAAGAAAAAATGAAAAAGAGTGTAGAAATTCCAGGTGACCTATGGGATACCATTGAAAGGACCAATTTATGAATAATTAGAGCTCCAGAAGGAGAAGAGAAAGAGAAAGGAGATAGAAACCTTATTTAAAGAAATAATTGTTGTACACCTGAATTAATATAATATTATATGCCAGCTACAAAAAAAAAAAAAAGAAAGAAAAAGTAAAGAAAAATAATGGCTTAGAATTCTCCAATCTGGGAAGTGATTTGGATATCCAAGTTAATGAAGCTTAGAAGTCATCAAACAAAATCAACTTGAAGAGGTTCTCTCTAAGGCACGTTATAATAAAACTGATGAAAATCAAAGATGCAGTGAGAATCTGAAAAGCAGCAAAAAGCAAAACAAAAAACCCCCAAGAAAACCAAAACCAAAACCAAAATCAACCCCCCCCCCGCAAACAAAAAACACTTGTATGTTATAAGCAACCCCCCATACGGCTATCAGTGGATTTCTCAACAGAAATCTTATAGAACAGGACATGTGGAATAATATATTTAAAGTGCTGAAAGAAAATAATTGCCAATCAAGAATACTTTACCCAACAAAGTTGTTCTTCAGAAATGAAGGAGATATGAAGACTTTCCCAGGCAAACAAAAGCTGAAGAAATTGGTTACCATTAAACCTGCCTTACAAGAAATGCTGACAGGAGTCAAGCTGAAATGAAAGGATATTAATTAGTAACATGAAAACATAGAACATATGAAACATACTGGTGAAGGTAAGTATATAGGCAAATTCAGAATTCTTTGATTCTGTATAATATGAAATGTTAACCACTGTAGTATAAAGATGAAAGGACGAGAGTATTAAAAATAACTAGAGCTATAATAACTTGTTAATAAATTCACAATATAGAAAGAGGTGAATAGTGACATCAAAACATTAAATTAAAGGGAAAGATAGAAGGGCAAAGGTTTTGTATGGGATCATTGTTAAACTGTTATCAGTGTATAATAGACTACTATATCTCCAAGATGTTTTATGTAAGCCTTATGGTCATCACAGAGCAAAAACCTACAGTAGATTCTCAAGAGACAAAGAGTAGGGAATCAAAGCATACCACTATGGAAAGTCATTAATTCACAAAGGAAAGCAGCAAGACATGAAGAAACAAGGAACCTACAAACAACCAGAAAACAATAGGATGACATTAGTAAGTCCTTACCTATTAATATTTACTCTAAGTGTAAATGGATTGAAATCTCCAATCAAAGACAGTGTGGCTAGATGAATAAAAAAAGATCCAACTATATGTTACCTCCAAGAGACTTGTTTTAGCTTTCAGGACAGACACAGTCTTAAAGTGAAGAAATGGAAGATATTCCATTCAGGTGGAAATAAAAAGAGAATAGGAGTAGTTGTATTTAGACCAATAAAATAGACTTTAAGCTAAAAGTGGTAACAAGAGACTTTTTATCACTATATAATGATAAAAGGGTTAATTCTTCAAGAAGATATAAGAGTTGTAAATATATATGAACCCAACATCAGAACACTTAAATATAGTATGCAAATACTAACAGGTTAGGTGGGAGAGAAATAAACATCAATACAATAGTAGAAGGAGACTTTAATAACCCACTTCCAACAATAGACAGATCATCCAGACATTAAATTAACAAGGAAACATTGAACTTGAACCTACTTTAGACCAAATGGAACTATCAAATGTGTATACAGTGAAGCTTCCATCTAAAAGCAGGTAAATACACATTCTTCGCATGCACACACAGAATATTCTCCAAGATAGGTCATATGTCAGGCCATAAGACAAGCCATAGCAAATTTGAAAAGATTGAAATAATACCAAGTATTTTTCTGATCACATGGTATGAACCTAGAAATCAATTACAGGATAAAAGTTGAAAAATTGACAAATATATGAAAAATTAAGCAACACACTTTTGAACAAGCAATGAGCTAAAAAAGAAATAAAAAAATAAAAAAATATCTGGAAACAAATGAAAATGGAAATTAAATATAACAAAACCGATGGGATGCTGCAAAAACAGTTTTTTTAATATTAAATATAATTTCTTGTCAAATTGGTTTCCATATAACACCCAGTGCTCATCCCAACAGGTGCCATCCTCAATGCCCATCACCCACTTTTCCCTCTCCCCCACCCCCCATATCCCTCAGTTTGTTCTCAGTATTTAAGAGTCTCTTATGGTTTGCATCCCTCCCTCTCTGGAACTTTTTTTTTTCCCCCTTCTGCTCCCCCATGCTCTTCTGTTAAGTTTCTCAGGATCCACATATGTGTGAAAACATATGGTATCGTCTTTCTCTGCCTGACTTATTTCACTTAGCATAATACCCTCCAGTTCACCCACGCTGCTGCAAATGGCCAGATTTCATTCTTTCTCATTGCCAAGTAGTATTCCATTGTATATATAAACCACATCTCCTTTTTTTTAAATATGAAATTTATTGTCAATTGATTTCCATACAACACCCAGTGCTCATCTCAACAGGTGCCCCTCTTCAACACCCATCACCTACCCTCCTCTCCCTCTCACCCTCCATCAACCCTCAGTTTGTTCTCAGTCTTTAAGAGTCTCTTATGGTTTGGCTCCCTCCCTCTCTGTAACTTTTTTCCCCCTTCCCCTCCCTCATGGTCCTCTGTTAAGTTTCTCAGGATCCACATAAGAGTGAAAACATATGGTGTCTGTCTTTCTCTGTATGACTTATTTCACTTAGCATAACACTCTCTAGTTCCATCCACATTGCTACAAAAGGCCATATTTCATTCTTTCTCATTGTCATGGAGTATTCCATTGTGTATACAAACCACAGTTTCTTTATCCATTCATCAGTTGATGGACATTTAGGCTTTTTCCATAATTTGGCTATTGTTGAAAGTGCTGCTATAAACATTGGGGTACAAGTGCCCTATGCATCAGCACTTCTGTATCCCTTGGGTAAAATAGCAGTGTTATTGCTGGGTCATAGGGTAGATCTATTTGCAATTTTTGAGGAACCTCCATACTGTTTCCAGAGTAGCTGCACCAGTTTGCATTCCCACCAACAGTGCAAGAGGGTTTCCCGTTCTCCACATCGTCGCCAGCATCTATAGTCTCCTGATGTGTTCATTTTGGCCACTCTGACTGGTGTGAGGTGATATCTGAGTGTGGTTTTGATTTGTATTTCCCTGATGAGGAGTGACATTGAGCATATTTTCATGTGTCTGTTGGCCATGTGGATGTCTTCTTTAGAAAAGTGTCTATTCATGTCTTCTGCCCATTTCTTCATTGGATTATTTGTTTTTCCGGTGTGGAGTTTGGTGAGTTCTTTATAGATTTTGGATACTAGCCCTTTATCTGATATGTCATTTGCGGATATCTTTTTTCATTCCATCAGTTGCCTTTTAGTTTTGTTGATTGTTTCCTTTGCAGTGCAAAAGCTTTTTATCTTGATGAGGTCCCAGTAGTTCATTTTTGTGGAAAAGCATTTTTAAGAGGGAAGTCTGTAGTGATAAATGCCTGTATTAAGAAAAAAGAAAGATTTCAGACAAATAGCCTAGCAACGCCTTGAGAAATTAGAAAAAGAAGAACAAATTGAACTCAAAGTTAGCAGATAGAAATAAAGATCATAGCAGAAAAAATGAAATAGACACCAGGAAAACAATAGAAATAATTGATAAAACTAAGAGATTTTTTAAAATGATAAATAAAATTGACAAACCGTTAGTAAGATTAAGAAAAAAAAGAGAGGAGACCTCGAATAAATCAGAAATCATGACACAGAAATACAAAAGATCTTGAGAGACTACTATAAACAATTATACACCAACAAATTGTGTAACAGAAGAAATGGATACTTTTCGAGAAACACACAACTTACCAAGACTGAATCATGAAGAGGTAGAAAATTTGAACGGACTAATAATGAGTAAAGAGAGTGAATTGGCAATCAAAAATCTCCCCAAAAGAAAAGCCCAGGATTAGAATTCACTGGTATATTTTATCAAATATTTAAAGAAGAATTAATTCCCATTTTCTCAAACTCTCTCAAAAAGTTGAAGAGGAATAAATACTCCCAAACTCCCAAATGAATACTCCCAAACTCCCCATTTTATAAGGCCAGCATTACTTTGATACCAAAGTCAGATAAGGACACTATAAGAAAATAGATGCAATATGATGATGAATATAGATGCATAAAATATTAGGAAACTAAAGTTAAAGCATATTAAAAGGATCATACACCAAAATCTAGTGAGATTCATCCCTAGGATGCAAGGATATTTCACTTATGCAAATGAATACATGTGATGTATCATATTAAAAGAACTAATGACAAAAATCATATGATCATCTCAATAGATGCAAAAAAAGGCATTTGACAGAATATGCCCTTTCACAATAAAAAACACTCAACAAATTGAGTGTAGAAGGAACATACTACAACATAATAGAGGCCATATATGACACGTTAGCCCACAGCTAACATCATACTCAGTGGCGGGAAGCAAAAAGTTTCCTCTAAGATCAGGAACAAGGATGCCAACTTTCACCATTTTTATTCAACATAGTATTGCAAATCTTAGCTAGAACAATTCAGCAGGAAAAAGAAATTGGGAAAAGAAGAGGTAAAACTGTCATGATTTGCAGATGATATGATGTCATATATGGAAAACCCTAAAGACTCCATCAAAAAACTTAGAACTAATAAATGAATTCAGTAAAGTTGGAGGATACAAAATCAATGTACAAAAATCTGTTGCATTTCTATACACTAACAAGGAAAATTCTGGAAAAGAAATAAAGAATATAATTCCCATTTACAATAGCACCAAAACAATAAAATATTCAGAAATAAATTTATCCAAGGAGGAGAACCCCAGGTCTATGATCACTCTTTGTCTATCTGTCTCTCTCTCTTCATAACTTGGTTGTGTGGTTCCAAGTGTGCCCTGTACCCTCCGGGGCTTGTGAGAAATAAATCTTGTTTTTTCAAAGTTCCCTGCTGGTTGTCGCTGAGGTACATCTTGTGATTATGTAAGAACTGTAGGCGTGGGTCAGCCACAACACTAGTTGTGGTCAGGAAATATCTGTGGGGCTTCTCTACAGTAGTACAGGCCCAGAAGAACATACCAGGCATTCCCAACTGATAGCATCACTATGGATAGGCTGAGACCGAAACAAAACAGCTCGACCAGTCAGAGTACAGTACTGTTGTAAAAATAGACACAGAGACCAATGAAATAGATTCAGGAGCCCAGAAATGATCCTTTACATATATGGTCAATTCATATTTGAGAAAGGAACCAAGAATGCTCAATGGGGAAATGCTAGTTTCCTCAGTAAGTGGTGTTGGGAAAACTGAATAAACATAAGAATAAAATTGGACTCACAGCACTCAAAAAAAATTAACTCAAAATGGATTAAAGACTTATCATAAGACTTGAAAGTATAAAACTCCTAGAAGATGTAGGGAAAAAGCTTCTTGATATTGGTCTTTATGACAACTTTTACTGCATATGACACCAAAAGCACAAACAATAAAAGCAAAATTAATCAGTAAGACTACATCAAACTAAATTAGTGTGAGTACATCTTTTGCACAGCAAAAGAAAGAGTCAACAAATGAAGGCGCAATCCACAGGATGGAGAAAATATTTGCAAATCACATAACTAATAAGTGATTAATATCCAAAATATATAAAGAACTCATACAAGTCAACAACAACAACAACAACAACAACAAAACAATCTGATTTTTAAAAAAATGGGTAGAGGAACTGAATAGACATTTTCCCAAAGAAGATATAAAAATCACCAACAGATACATGAAAGGTTGCTTGACATCAGTATCATCAGGAAATGCAAATGAAAACCACAATGAAATATCACCTCATATTTGTTACAATGGCTAAAATCAAGAAGACAAGAGATAGCAAGTGTTGGTGAGGATGTGGAGGAAAGGAAACCCTTGTGGACTGTTGGTGGAAATGTAAACTGGTGCAGCCATCATGGAGATTCTTCAAAAAATTAAAAACAGAACTACCATATGACCCAGCAATCCTACTTCTGTGTAGGTATTTAAAGGAAACGAAAATGGGGATCTCCTAAAGAAACTGCACCCTCATGTCCGTTACAGCATTTTCCACAATAGCCAGATATGGAAACAACCTAAGTTCTCAACAGATAACTATATAAACAAGACGTGTTATAGATATAAAATGAAATATTATGCAGCCATTAGAAAAAGGAAATCCTACCATTTGCGACAACATGGATGGACTTTGAGGGGCTAGCGAATAGGGGAAATGGTGAGATGCTGGTTAAAGGGTATGAATGTCCAGATATAAGATGGGTAAGTCCTGAGGACCTAAAAGACAGCGTGGTGATTATAGTCAATAAAACTGTGTTTGATACTTGGAAGTTGCTAAGGAAGTTCACCTTAAATATTATTATTACTATAAATGGAATGGAATAATAGATGAAAATTATGGGAAGATATGGAGATGTTAGCTAATACTATGGAGATGTTAGTAATTATTTCACAATATATAAACATGGTGTACACCTTAAACAATGTTATATGTCAATATCTCAAAGCTGGAAAAAAATCAAATGGGCCATTGGTAAATATAAAGTCATAATAAAAGAATTAGGTAAAATAAATATTCATTTCTATGAGGTTAAGATAGATTGACATATTCTTTAATAATGGGAGACAGACTGGCCTTTAGAATTGGAAATACTGAAAGTCAATTGATATCTAATGTTTTGCATCTATCTATAAATGTAAGGGGCCACTGGGTGGCTCAGTCAGTTAAGTGTGTGATTTCGAGCTCAGGTCATGATCTCACAATACGTGAGTTTGACCCGCACATTGGGCTCTGTGCTGACAGCTCAGAGCCTGGAGCCTGCTTCAGATTCTCTGCCTCCCTCTCTCTCTGTCCCTCCCCTGCTCACGTTCTGTCGTTCTGTCTCTCTCTCTCTCAAAATATACATTAAAAAAAATGTAAGATGCCTTTGTTAACTAGGGATAAAGATAATTTTTAAAGGTAAAATTCTGTCATACACATATCAAATGAAGATATATTAAAGAATTTATTGTACTTATACAATGAGACAGCCCAGCCAGTGTTATAACTGGTTTATAAGGAAAGTAAGAAGGTACCAATGTATTTGGAATAAAGGTATTGAATTGCAAATGGAGGCAAAACAGTTTCTCACCGTGGGGGGAAGAGTGAAAGGGGTGGGAGGGCGATGAAATCAATGGAAACTCTACTGGGACACGACAGAATTGGAATGTTTATCAAAATACAAAGAGTTTGCAAAGCAGCCCAAAGAAAGCGAATGGCTAGAATCTGAAAACGTGGAAGGATGTGCTCTATGTAGACATGTGTGGTTTCCATTTAAGCACAATTTCTGTTTGTATAGAATTGAAGTACTTAAAACTTTGGCTAAAACTTCCTCCCTCCTGTTGTGTATGCTGGTTGCTCTGTATATCACTCTATGCTTCATAGGTGACCAACCATCTTTTCATCTTAAGATTCTTAAAATATGTTCATATGGTAAATCAGATTTTAATCGACTCTTGCAGGCCCTGTGACCCATTTGTTCTTTCCATGCTGCTCTACAATTTTGGTCCAATAAATGTCCCTTGCCTCCTAATTTATTCGGTCCTAGGTTTTGTATGGTAAGAACTCAGTGAAGTCTCATAGCTAGTCTGAATCTATTGTATTCTCAATAGAGAATTTGGATAATGAGCAGTAGTAATGAGAACTTAGGGAAGGTGCCAGCTTTCACTCAAAAATTTTATCTGGTGTATTCAAGATAGTACATGTTTAAAAAGAGAGAGGTGGCATGTTTATCTTTCAGTTTAGTATCAAAGAATAATCCTAATTCCCTTATTTTCAAGCTCTTATACCCTTAAGTAGTATCAGTAGAAGCTTCAGTTGATGGTATGTTGGTAATGGTATGATTAAAGTTAGGTATGGTTTCTGAGGGTCATTGGTAGAGAAAGCTAGGAGGGTTTTTATTTCAAAAATTTTTGTGTTTATTTTCTATTTTTGAGAGAGAGATAGAGATAGAGTACGATCGGGGAGAGCGCAGAGAGAGAGAGGGAGACACAGAATCCGAAGCAGGCTCCAGGCTCTGAGCTGTCAGCACTGAGCCCAACGTGGGGCTTGAATCCACGAACTGCGAGATCATGACCTGAGGCAAAGTCAGGTGCTCAACCCGCTGAGCCACCTAGGTGCCCCAAAGGCTATGGAGTTTTCAGATTAAGGTGGTAAAATGACTTTGAGGACTGGCAGAAAGGCATACTTTCTGACATGGTTCCTGTAAACTAGATGCTGAAAGAGTTTGAATTAACACCCTCTTGGTGTTAAGAAAAGAAAAGACTATGTGACTATAGTATAATGAGGATAATGGATCTGAGTTCTCAAAGACACTGGTGAGGTGTAGTCACGACCCCTACAGATTGTGAGGTAAAAGCACTGAAGTGTAATGAGTGGTCGGGATATGCTTGCTAGATAGAATTAGGATTAGATGAGCCAAAGGGAGGAAGAGGACAGAGCTCTTCTCATGGATTTGAGGGGGATTTAGGGCAACGAATTAAATCACATAGTAGGGGATGATCTTCAATTTAGTCTTTGGGGAATTAGGTTCCTGGGCTCTGGGAGGCTATTTTGAAGGAATGAAGCCTTTGACATGCAAAAGCCATGGGAGGGGAACCTGTATCCCTACACTTGTGGTGACATTGGCGAGTCCTGGTTTGCAGACCCAGGGCATGAGAAAGATTTGAGTTCCATTGGTCTTTGAGAAGCACAAGGCTTTTGGCAAGTTGAGTTTGATTTCATTCAACTTAATGACTTTGTCTTGTTTCCAAAGCACAAATTCTATTTTCAAAGGTTAAGGATTTGGTCATTATCAAGGACGTATATGCAGAGTACATTTGAGCATTATTACAATAAGGGCATAGCTTTACAAGGTGACTCCTTTGAAGTGGCTAAAAATCATATATATGATTTGTCAAATTCAGCCATATTACTTTAATACTTTATATCTTTTTATGCTTTATCATTTCTTTATGCATAGTATACCGTATTCTATTTATAATGGTCTGCAGTAAAAATTGGATTAATACATCATTTTAAGATTTATTTGTCATAAAATCCTCTTTTGTCAAAGGTACCTTTGTATAAATAGCACCTATCTTATTTTAATGTAGTATTAAAAGGTATTGTAACTAAAAGGAAACCCTTCCTCAAATCCCTCTTACCATTTTAAAACAAAGCTTTAAACATAAGCCATTGACCTGCTCTTGTAAAAATTGCCTTGGGGAATCAGGGTACCTGATTCATAGAATTGACTATAATAGCTTCTCCAATGCCATTGTATCCTGTCAGGCAAATTCTTCTTCAGGGACTTCTCCGAAAGCACATGACAGATTCAATTGTTTAAATACGTGCTTAGTGAATTTCTCAGATGCCTTTGTTGGATGGAGATTGTGTGTACCTTGACATTAAATCCTGTGTAATATGTTATCAATCTCCTACAAGAATTTATCATGAAGTTACATGATATTCGGGGTATTCATGGTCTTCTGAGCCTGTGAGTTCCCAAACTGAGGAACAATGCTTTACATAGTGCGTTTGAAGATTCATCTGGCATAAGTAGAAGAATTTCTTTTGATCTTTTTCAATTCAATTAAATATACTAAATTTCTTATTCTTTCACAAAAAGTCTTAAAGTGTTGGTTCAGCAGCTCAGTGATACCATCAAAGACCTGACATTTTTCTCTTCTTTTGATACACTGTTACCTCTGGTTGGCATAGCTCTAAGCATCACAACCTCGTATCAATATACTGAGCAGTAAAGCGACAGGGGTAAAATGTTTTGTCCTTATGAAGCTTTGCCATTTTATTCAGGAATGGAAGTCTCCCACCGCCTCGCACAGCCATCCCTTTGCCCTTTTCATGACTTTCTCTTAGACTTCATTGGTCAGAACAGGGCCAATGCCCACCCTTAGACCTTTGGCTGGTATAGACCAATCCTGGAGCAGAAGAGACCCCAAAATCCAGGGCTCTACTAGCAGGAAAGAGATGGAAAGGTGATGAAATTTGTTGGATAGGCATGGACAGCGTGTGCTGTGCAGCTGAGACAGGTATGTGAGGAGGTCAAGGCGAAAACTAAGCTGAGGGAAGATTTGTTGTTAACAAGTATAGGTGTGCACATTGTAAAGGGATAATTTAGAGGCAGTGAGTGGAATTAGGGTAAGTTTGGGTTTTTAAGGGCGATGCATTAAGCGTCTGTATTAGGCCGTGGTGGTCGGAACCAAGAAAAAGAAAGTCATCCAATCTTTTGAAGGAAGAATTGATAGCACCTCATGAGGAAATCAATAAAAGATTAAGAGAAGGTGACAAAAGATGTCCCAAAGTTCTCATCCAAGGGTCTAGAAGATAAGTGCTGTCTCTTGACAGCCTGTGGTGGTTGATTTGGGGAAAGGAGTGAATCCAGGCTTAACACTAAATTCAATACAGCCTCATTTATTGAGGACTTACCATGTGAAAGCACTGCAGACAGGTTTCCAGGATATGAAAAAAAAGGGTGAACGTATCTAATTTTCCCACTGGAGAAGAGATCAATCAATCAATGCATGATATTTAAGAAATTTTTAGCACCTGATTGTGCACTAAGGCAGACTTTAGGTGGGGGCCATCTGTGACTATGTGTTCTCTTAATAGAGTGAGATTTTAGGGGATCTGCAAAGGACTTTAGAGAAAAACAAAACAAAAATGTCTATCATTAAGGTTATATTCCTTTGTGATATGTACACTTTTATGTCTATTTTAGAATGAAAATACTCTATAGAGGGAAGACTATGGAAATCTGAAATAACTAACAACTTGGTGTAATGGGGAGTCAGGGAAGGAGAGGAAGAATTAGGAAGAACTTGAACAGGAGATAATGAGAAATTTCTATCCATGCTGAGGGTAGCCCCATATTCAGCCGATAATGCCCTGTGGTATCTTATTTACGTCCTTCAACTGTCTAAATTCAGCAAATTCACCAAATAATTTGCAGCTTTCCACTATATGATAGTGATCCAGCTCAGGGAGAAAGTGCTTGGACAATTTAATGGAAAAGAAGTC
The DNA here is from genome assembly GCF_007474595.2 of Lynx canadensis. Classification (NCBI taxonomy): domain Eukaryota; kingdom Metazoa; phylum Chordata; class Mammalia; order Carnivora; family Felidae; genus Lynx; species Lynx canadensis. Next base: position 69,153,776 of record NC_044320.2, on the reverse strand, counting down.
TTGATTTAAACGGATATTTTTAAAGACACAGAAAAACGAAAACAAAAACAAAAACATTGTAATCGGATTTAGCAAAATGGGATTGGAACCTCAGGAGAAAACCAAAGACCGGTTTGGGATGAAAAAAGAAATAGCTTTTTTTTTTTTTTTTTTTTATTGGTGTGGTAAATTTAGTCAACAACCTCTCTGCATCGTTTTCAGGAAAATCTACACTAAAAGAAATCTGTTTTGATTTTAGACATTTTTTAGAAGGTTATTTTAATTTAATTAATGAGAAATCATAGGTTAATTGCCTCCAGCTTTAATGTGAGGATATTATGCATGCAGGCATATTTTATTTATATCTCGACTGTTTGATGTACACAATCAATTCAAAAAGGGATAATGAAGAGGTGTTCTGTCCTGTGTGGAATAATAATTAGGGACTCTACTACAGAATATTTTTTATTAATTGTGCAGCTCAGTAAACATGTTTGACATAATACTGAGAAATACATTTGTCCAATTTTACTAATATTTTTCTTTGCTCTTTTTTTCTAGCTTTTTTTCAGATTCTTTTGCATACTGATCCCATTTTCCTAAGCTAGGACCCCTCCCCACCCCCACCCCAAAGCCCTAACAGTTTGATTTAGAGACTTAGGACCACCTGCTAAGTTAGTTGCATTTTGAAATTCAGGAAATCATATTGGACATCTGGCTGCTGTTTCAACAAGGTTCATCTAAGTTGTTAGGGAAAGGAAATCGGATTTTTTTTACAGATTAGTCAACACTACCTCAGTCTATGATGCGAATAAATACCATTAGTGAATCTGTGTGGTCTTTTGATTTTTGTGTAATTTGCTGGGCAATTTACATATGATCCCTAGTTCCTCAGACAGTGTATTTTCTTTACCAGGGATTTGGAGGTGTAATCTCAGGTCCATTCCTCCCCATGAAATAGAACCATAGATGGCTCTTTGTTCAAAGTAGAAACTGTTTTCAGAATTGTTAGCTAAGCTACTTTATAACCCTTCTGCCATGCTTGGGGCATCAGCCAATGTAACAGAACATTCCTCTCAGCTTGGGGAAGTGATTTAAACTCCGGGATGTTCTCTCAACCTCTTGGTGCACAGTTGTTGATAAATTCGTATTTGTACCATTGTGTGTGTGTGTGTGTGGTGTGTGTGTGTGTGTGTGTGTGTGCAATAAGCCTGTCTAAGTTTTTAAGATATTTTTTCCCCCTAAGTCTCTGTAGAGCCAGGAGCAATTTTCAAGGGCTTGGGATATGTAGCCAAAAATGTGCATGTCTTGGCTCCTCTTGCTGCTTTAGCACTTCCTCTTCTGACGACTATTTTTCACTTTTTTACCAGCCCTTAACTCCATCACCTCATTGAGTCTTTTCCTGTAGTTGATTTTTCTACATCTTTCCTCTCCAAGCTTTCCATAAGGGCATCTCAGCAGGTACAGTATATCTTGGTTAAGCCAATTTCTCCTAGTTGCCACATGATGTAGAACTTTTGCTGAGCCACCAAAGCCCAGGAATGATTCTTTGACTACATTGTTCTACAAATCAAATGTGGATTTTACAGCCCTGCCTCCTAATGTCCAGTTCAAATAGATCTGAGGTGAAAGGGACTATAGTAATAACATTCAAATGTTGTCACCATCTGTGCCTGTTTGGTGGCCTATGTTATATGAGCAGGTGGTCCTTGTGTATCTTTGAGTGGCCAGCTGTCCACGTCACAAAAGCCACTGTCACGTTCAGTGTTAATTGGCATCTTGGTTGCAATGATATGTGGAGAGGGCAAAGCTTGAATAGACCTCAGTATATTGTTTCTCTTTGTCTTACGAGCTCTGGGTCAAGGCTGATAAGCATTTCTCTCCTCTTTTCCTTATTTCCTATATGAAAGTCTAAAAGGGTTCTAGAATAAGCAGTATAATTCAGTTTATTGAAAACCAAATGCACATATTGTTATGCTAGTTATTTTTAGCTGAGGTAAGAGATCCACCAAGGAATCTTCCAAGAACCTTCACGGAATTAAGGAAAGGCTAGTTATCTGTTTTAACTGTCCTGGAGATGATTCATCTACCTCTAACTTTAAATATTTTGATTTTAGAAAGAAAAGTAGCCTTTCCTTTATAAGTTTAGTTTGGGTGTGGGGGAACAAGTCTATAGGTAGTGGCTACCAGAAGAACCAGATGGAAAAGAGTCTCATGCTCTATGGTGAACCATATAAATTACTCATATTCTGACCTATACAACTGGCAGTTTCTTATGGTTTAAATTAATATTTATGCTTTTCAGTATTCCAGGTTTTTAGGAAATATCTCTTTCCTTCAGTGAAATATTCCTTATCATAAATTCTTGGCCATGGGATTGTGTTTAAAAATAAACTTACCCAGACTGACTTGAGGTGATGTTTTCTCCATTGCATTAAGGTTGGTCATAAAATGGTATGAGCACATCTTCTAAAATGATAATGCCCTTTGAGTTGAAGTTACTTGCAAAGAATAAATAATTTTACTCAACATGAATTTAGTTAGAATGATAGCTTCTAATCTGGGCACCTGGATGGCTTCATCAGTTAAGCATCCAACTCTCAATATCAGCTCAGGTTAGGATCTGAGGGTCGTGCGGTCGAGCCCAGTGTCGGGATCCACACTCAGTGCAGAGATTCTCTCTCTCTCTCTCTCTCTCTCTCTCTCTCTCTCTCTCTGTCCCTCTCCCTCGCTTGCACTCTCTATTAAAAAAAGAGAGGCTCTATTCAAAGTCAAACACATACACATGTTGACATTCAGAGTCACTTTCAAAAGCAAGCATTAATCTTTCTATCTTATTCCCATCACACAGAGAGAAAGAAAACATACCCAAGAAGTTAAATAATGTTCCAGATGTAGTAGAAAATTTTCTGTTGCACAGTCAACAAATTGGCTTGAAATGTTTGCATCAAAATAATCCACAGGTAAACAATACAATTCCATCTCTGTTCACTAAGCCTTCCATGGGTTCTCCGATTCTCATTTCTCTTTTCTTCAGATGTCTTTAAATGCCACCCAATTCTTTGTGCCACACAATGTAGCTCTTGATTGACCGTTTTGAATACTTTTTTGTTTCATATTTACATTTCTTCTGTCTCTATCTATATTACTAGATACTCAGAGTGAGGTATTGGTCTTTAATTATTCTGATTCCCTAAAGAACCTAGCACTGTGCCAGGTAAATAGGAGGGAACTCTAAATACTAAACATTTATTAAATATTCACTGACCAAAAGTACAACACGGGACCATGAACAAATTAAACTTCCAGGTCAGATTTTAAAAATGGAAATGAATAAAAGAAGCCATTCGCACATTAAATGACTTCAAGATACTTACCTCTGTGTAAAACGTTAGGATTTGATGTAAACTGAACCTTCATAAGAAATGTTAGACTGTCCATCTTTTACGCATTCCACTAAGAATCAGCACGAATGGCATTAACAAATTATGTCTGCTGAGTTAGTCACATTACTCAAGTTCTACTCTTTTTCCTCTGCAGAATATTGTCACACAGATATTTAAATAGAATCGGGGCTGTACATAACCGTGACACAATGCTTCGTCAAGAAAAACGTTAATCGGGTTGTGAGTAATCATAGACCTCCTTCCCTACCCTATCTTATAGGCTCACAAGAATTAGACTCTAAAAGAATAGGTCATTATTAAGGAAACTGAATCAGAGCACCTTAGTAAATATAGGAAAATCTTAGTCATTGGTCCATGGATGATATTTTTAATTCCTTTGACAATTAAGCATGCTTTGCTCTTAAAAAAAGAGATTCTATTTGGTGTCTGTCAAATAGTTCTTGAAAGAAAAATAAAGTGCAACATTTCAATATGACACGGAGTGAATCATAATGGGCATGAATTAAAAAAACTAAATTAAAATCAACTTCCAAATTGCCTTATTTGAATCACCAGCTTGGGGAACTTCTCGAAAAGGCAGATTGCTACTCGGAGGCATGCAAAAGAGGAGTGTGGAGGATGGTATGTAGACTTTTGCTATTAATCCTTTTCCTCAAGATTCCCTCGTTGAGCTGAAGAGTGTCTCATTGTGGTTGCTGCAGGGATATGTTGGCCGAGAGCTTCTCCTCCAGTCAGAGGAGCCCTACAGTGGCGGGGAATACAACCCAGGACAGCAAAGAAGGGGAAGTTAGGAAGATAATTGGGTTAGCAAGCCTAGACTGCCATACAAATGGCAGTACAAATGGAATGCTCTGGGAAGGAAAAGACGGTGGGAAATATGGCTTGACATTAGAGAGGAGAATGAATATATTAGGGAAAATCCCGAAGTCTTAAAATTATGAAAAAGTTAAATAATGGAAAGAAATAAAGAATAATTAGGACCTCTAGGAAAGTAAAAAGCTATATAAGAAATAAAAGAATCATATTATACTATTATACTATTTGGGTATAGTGAACCATAGTTTTATGGTCATAATTACATACATATTGCCTTCTATTTTCAACATGTAAGATAAGCCTTTTTTAAATTTTTATTTGTTTTTACATTTTTTTCGTTTTTGAGAGACAGAGACAGAGCATGGCAGGGGAGGGGCTGAGAGAGAAGGAGACACAGAATCCGAAGCCTGGAAGGAGGACACAGAATCCGAAGTGGGCTCCAGGCTGTGAGCTGTCAGCACAGAGCCTGACACGGGCTAGAACTCACAAACCGCGAGATCATGACCTGAGTCCAAATTTGGACGCGCTCACCGACTGAGCCACCCAGGTGCCCCAGGATAAGCCTTTAGGATAAATGTGACTTATGCAATTGTGATTTAAAAATAGAATGTAAATATTATCACCTTGACAGATGACTGTTTGAGAGGACCAAAAGTGGAGAGAGAACTAAAATGCAGGGAAAAGACAAGATGTTCTCATAATACAGAGTGACAAGTCAAGAGATAACTATCAGTTGATAGGATAAGAAATAAATGAAAACATATTATTTACAGTTATGAAAAGCCTAAAAAAGTCGTGATAAAAACTATTTTAAGTGGATGATAGGAGAAGGTTGGGGGTGAACCGTGAGCTTAATCTTCATCCATTATGGCAAGGAGTGTATGGTTAATGCATAAAACTGCTGAATTTATAAATAGGTGTATAAACATGCTATTTGTCAGCATAGACGTAATCACAGGAAAATTATTAAAAATGTTTTTTTCCTGTGGATCCCTCCTAGGTGGACAGGTGGTGAATTGGTACTATTTCTTTTTATCATGCTCTACTATATGAAGTGGTTTTAAAATCATGTTTATGTATAATTTTAATGAATATTTTTAAAACGCTATCAGAAGAATGGAAGTCTCTCATTCACTGATGATACAATCATTGTGCATTTATTTGCTTCTGTGTGTAGATTTAAGCTATTCTAAGCTGGTCGAGGGAGTTCGGCAGCAAGTCTTTCCTGGAAAAGCTTTCTGTGTGTTTAGGACCTGCATAAATTCTCCTTTCTTTCCATTCGGCTTCAAGAGGTCACCGGTTTTAGGAAGGGAATTAAAAAATTATTTAATAATAAGTAATGTATTTATCTGATTCAAATTCGAAAGACACAAAAGGAAATATAATGAAGTCTGAGCACTATTGAAACTGTTGAACTAATGAGCATTATTTATGCTCCCCATTCTACTCAGTGGTAAATTCTTACACTTCCAGAGGCATCCAGAATGATTTTATGCACCTAGAAGCTAATACTCACACAGGCATGTGTACACATATGAATCCTGAAACCTGTGGGAATAAAAAGTTTTGGATAGTTGGAATTTATAATCCCATTAGTTTTAAAAGAAAAAAAAAACCAATATGTTCCCAGGCAAACAGACACTCAAGTTTATTTCTCCAGTTGTTCATATATTAATTCACCAAAGATAGCACAATAAAATACCAAGGAGCTTAATGGGACACATTAAGAGTATATTTGTGTTGATAACAACATTTACTCAAGATATGATCCATGAGGTAGAGCATCAACATCAGCTGAGAGCTTATTTGAAATGCCACATTTCAGATCCAAACCCAAATCTCGTCAATTAGAATCTGTTTTGCTAGCGTCCTGTCTCTCAATTTGCTTGATCAGTCTCTAATGTGTGGCATTTCTCAGGCTCACCTATTTTCTCCTTTTCCAATTTTAGGAGATGGTTTCACTTAAAATATGGGGAAGATGATGATAATAATGCAGAACTTCTTTGGATAACATCAACAGAGACTCAGTTTTATCTAGAGAAAACCTGAGAAATGATGGAAGCTTACTCTGGTCTTGTCTGGAATCAGGCACTCTGTTTGTTGGTGCTTTCATGTGGCTTCATTAGAGGCGTTTTCAATTTATTTTTAAAATTTTTTAAAAATGTTTTATGTATTTTTTAGAGAGAGAGAGTACAAGAGGGGGAGGGGACAGAGAGAGAAGAGGACAGAGGACCCCAAATCAGGCTTCATGACAGTAGTGAGCCTGACGTAGAGCTCGAACTCATGAACTGTGAGATCATGACCTGAGCCAAAGTCAGACGCTCAACCAACTGAATGACCCAGGAACCCCAAGGGGTTTCAGTTAGATAGGGAATATTGGATAAACATTTTTGGCAGGCATTATAGTAACTTATGAGACTGAGAGATCAGCTAGCTAGAAAAACAGTGGTCCCCCCCCTTTGCTTAAAAAAAAAAAATCAAATCGTACAATTATGTTCAGACAGTGCTGTACTTTCATTTGTTTCCTCAGATACCTACAAATGTCAGTACTGAAAGAAACTCTAGGTCTTATTTTATGGCAACCAGCACTCCAATGAGTGGATAATCCATAATGTAATAAACAGACCCCTTTTGATAGACATTTGGGTTATTTTTAAGTGTTTTACTATAACAAACAGTGTTGCAAAATAATTGAACATATGTCTCTTCATATGCATGAAAGTGTGTCTATAGAAAAGAAGAGAACAGTTAGGTCAAATGACAGGAACTGCTTGCAATTTTGATGACATTGCTACTTTGTCCTCCACAGACATGTAATTTACACTCTCCGTGAGTAAACAAGGTGGTTCTCCACACCTTGTTCAATAAGAGTGCATTATCAAACTTTGGGATTTTTTCCATTCTGAACTGTGAAAAGACATTTCAGTGTAGTTTTAATTTATGGGTGTTTTTTTCTGAAAAATAAAAATATTCATATGTTTTGTTTTATGAGCCATTCTAGTCTTGGTCCTGTAAGCTATGTATTATTTTTTTGTAATGTGTTATTTATTTTGAGAGAAAGATACACAGAATGCAAGTGGGGGAGGAGCAGAGAGAGAGGGAGACAGAATCTGAGGCAGGCTCCCTCTGGACATGGGGCCCGAACTCATGAACCCCGAGAGCAAGACTTGAGCGGAAGTCAGGTGCTTAACTGACTGACCCCACCCAAGCGCCACATATATTCTTATTAATTTGTTGGAATACTTACAATTGGAGAGACCAGATTTTTAGGTGTCATATAAATTAACCTTTCCCCCTCAGTTTGTCAGTTTGTTATCCTTTGACTTTCTTATTCTCTCTCTATCTATATATCTATCATCGATCTCAACAGTTTTTATAACAATGTTTAAAATACTTTACATTGCTGAATCAATCTTTTCATAGGTTACAGCTGTTTCAATTCTTAGATGGTAGAGGAATTAGCGCAAAGTTCATTTCTTGTTCATTGTGGGTTATATGAAGCCCATTTGACTTCATCCTGTTTCAATATGTCAGGTATGGACGCAACTCACTTTTTTTTCCCCTCGGAGTTTCTCAGTTACCCACTTCTATTTATTGAATGATACACTTACAAAAAGAAATTTTCAATTATACAGATTCCCAGAAGCCACACTCAGCTTTACCATTAATACTATTTGGTACATTTTGGTGGGACAGGCCATTTGGATGTGCAGCCATATTGTAAGTCATAACAGGAGGCTCAGTCTGGAGGTGAAGGTGAGAGAATTTTGTTTTTCTAAGGAACAGGATCAAATAATTGGCTGGAAGCCTACCATTTATTTGGAGGAAGCAGCTGTTCTCCAGAAGAAGCTTAGTAATATATTTGCCTGGATTGGTTTCTATTGGTAAGATATAAAACCAGCAAATTTATGTGCTGACTAGGTACCCTCAAATGGTTCTTTGAGCTTTCTATGGGTAATATGAGTAGTTTTCTCTTTTCATCTAAAACATTCAAGGCATATTATTTTACAAGCTGAGTAATATTTTTGTTCTTTGAAAACAAAAGTGCTTTACTTTTAGGGAAGGAAGAAACTTACTAGACTCCTGGTTCCTAGTAAATTGGAAAAGGTCTAGACCTGTGAGATCATACTTGAGTTCAACTCTGAATACATTGAATGAATAGACCCCATGGCATTTGGATTACCTTTTACTGTCCCTTAGCCTCATTAACTGCAACAAGAGGCAGTACAGGTGTTTCTGAATTGGGACCAGTGCTGGGTAGATGGAATAGCAGATCTGAGAATGTTTACGTGACCTCACCAACAGTAGGGAGCTTTCCCAATGACCTGCATGAAGCACCAACAGTCATCCTGGGGCACTTTATCCCTTAGACTGGTAGCACAATGAACTTATATTACGGAAAGTAGGTGTTATTTATTTGCTTGCTATCAGAAGTCACTACTGAGTATTAACCACTATCAGTTACATCAAGCTAATTTTCAACCCTAGCTGCATATCAACATGCTTGTAAAACATAAAAATGCTGATGCTTGCAGCCCATTCTTGGTCAAACCACCCAAACTCAGGACCTCTGATCTTAAGTCCAGGGCTCTCCTCTTTCTCTGTATCATAAGCTCCTATGGAACAGCAGAATGGGACAAAAGAAATGTGTGGCATGAGGAACATGAGAAAAAAAGATCTGTTCATAGGGCACCAAGTAGCTCTAGAGACTCAGAGGTTTCCAAGAGGATGGCAGAAGGGTGATAAATGGGGCAGGGGAAGGATGCTGAAGATAAGCCTCATACCTAAGCACATATTCCCCTCTACCTGGAAGGACAAGTGGAACACTTCTCCCCTGTACGTGATGAAGAAAATGGCTCCTTCACTGGGGAACAAAGTATAGAACATATATCAGACTTTTCAGAATAAATTGCTGATGTTCTCTATGCCTTGTTCTTTTAAATGGTGTGCTTTCTCAAGGCCTTGACCTTTCTGTATATATAGCCCTAAAAATACTGACAGGCTTTTTAATACGACTGTTCTGAGGACTTGTTTAGGTTTTCTGTAGGACCGATGCCTCTCATTTTCTTGCAGACAAATAATGAAATCTTGCTAATTCATAACTCACAGGCTGGAATATTTGCTAAGATTTTGGATGCTATAAACAAGGGCTTATCTTGGTTTTCCAGCTTATATTTATAAGGAAGTCTCTAAAGCATCTTGTGAAACAGTACTTGGGCCCAAGAAACAGTCATTCCTGGCAGGTCATTGGCTTGTCCTGAGGCTCAATCCAATGTTGTGTGCTGAGTAACATTTATATCACACAATTGTAAGCATTTAATGAGGCCGAAGTGCTTTTTGATTTTAAAAGATGGCTAGTCATTAGATCTGTCTCTCATTACAATTCACTCAGAAAAGCACAGAGTTGAGATTGCAGTAGAACGTCTGGGCTAAGGCCTTAGTCTGGCTGCCACAGAGCTGGAGAAGTCATAGGTGAGATCTCTGACAGGCTCCTTAGACTGTGCTCCAGCCAAGGGGTGACTGACTTCAAACTGGGTTGTGGCTGCAGGGGTCTCTCAATCCTCTCCTGTACTGACACAGCTAAGCCACTCCCAATTCTTGCCTTCCTAGTTTTGTTCCCTCAGGTATCCTAGTCAGTACTGTGTGTCCTCCACACTCCTGTAGGCTGGTTGAGAAAGTTAACCAAGTGCCCAGTCACTTTAGTGCCCAGTGTCTTTAGTCACTAAAGTGCCTTTAGTCAACAACCTTAGAAAGTAGGTCTTCTCCCTGTTTCACAGAGGATAAAACTGAGACCTAAGGAATAATAACTAAGGTCATATGATTGTTAGGGGGCAGAACCAGAATTCAAAGAAGTTTGAAGGAGAACCCTGCTTGGCATTACTCCTGCACCTGAGGTTTTTAGGAGTAGTCAAAGGCTGTTTTTGTTGTTTGTTTCCCCCCTGCCCGCCTTGGAGGCAGGGAAAGGGGTGGGAAGGACCAGGAGAGCTGGGTGAGGGGCCCACAGCGCCCTCTGCTGATACCAGTTCATCCCTCACATTGGCTCTTCCTAGCTGGTAGCTGTGACTTGAGATACCGCTTAGTGAGAATATTTGAGATACTACTTGTAGGGTGATAATCTATAGGATGTGATGTTATTATGGCTCCCTGAAGGGCTGCCCTGAGAAGTGGACAGGGCACTTTTGTGAAGCGTTTGTGAAGGGGACTTGAACGCTATACCAGCTGCCTATCCCTGGCTTCCTCCCAAGAGCTCCTGATGGGATATTCTCCATGATTTCTAAGACCACCTGGAGTTATTAGTCCCTTGAGGATCCCAGAAGACCCATTATTATCCTTTCCTTTGCTCCCCAGGTGCCTTAACTCAGAACCTTATTCATTGTGAAATGAGAAAATTATGCAGGTGCAGGTCTTGTCTTAGGTAGCAATAAAATGCTATTACTACTGACCCCTAAATGTAAATGACACAGGGAAGCTATTTGCTAAGGTCAGTAAACCCAATACCTGTGTAATCAAGACCTGAAATCTGAACTCTACCTTTTGGCTAACTTAAAACTGTTGCCGTTGTGATAATTAGAACCTGGTTTTCACGCTTTGTCTTTTTATAGCAAATACTGTTAGTTGTTAAAAAATCTTCCATTCGTTTTTCTTTTTGGAGTTGAGTTTTGAGGCAACTTTAAAAGTTTGTTCCAAAGGAGACAAGAGTTGTGTTTCAAAGAACAACTGAACCTTGAGTCACAGACCTTCTTTTCCATGTATCTTTTCCAACACTGGAGTATTAGAAATATTTTTTGAAAATGTTTGTGTAATAAAAGTCTATTTCTAAAAAACATTGCACCGATGGGAAAGACATGAGGTTTTATGTAGAAAGCATTTTCAAATAAATGTGTAAATTTATTTTATTTATTTTCACCAAGGGCACACAAAATAATTGGCTGAGAATGTGGTCATTTTCAGCAATATTACACTAATAATTTCTAACTTACTACACCATGTACACTTTAAATTTTTTTATTAACATGAATTGGTTATAAAACAAATTGCTGCACTTAAACATTAAAGCCTTTTATTTATTTTTACCAGTTCTCCCTTTTCCATGGAAATATGCTTGTGAACATAATGAATAAAACCAGAGGAGATTATGCTAATTTCGATGAAGTCTGGGAGTAAATGCCATTTTCAAAGCTGTGATACTTCCTCTCATGGGATAGAGGGCCAGAAGAAGGGGGGAAAGGGGAGAAAACCATCTTTGCATTTTCTACTATGTCTGTAGGCCATGTGCTTTGCATGTATGTCATCTGTAACGTTCCTCAGAGCCATTTTTTTTAGGGCAGGTTTCCTATCTTCCTTTTGCGGCGAAAGCTGGAATCCCAGGCATCTGTTTGATGCTAAAGCCCATTTATCGTGCTATCCCTCTATGTGTTTATAGGATGCTGTTCTAAAAAATTTGATGGAGAAAGGGGAGTAATAAGAATTCTAAACGAAAGTAACTGTTAAGTTGAAAATAATATAAGGTAACAAGAAACCTGAATTTTACGATTGGGTTTTGATATAGTTTGCATATCTGTTTTAACTGAAAGTTAAAGAAAACAGGTGGTAGAAATATAATATTGCCACATAATGTAAAATGTTGGCAAGCACATAAAGATGAAGGGTTAGGTCTGAGCAAAGAAGAGAAATTAGACAATACCCGAATTAGGTTCTATTTGATTCTAAGGTCAGTGGTATTTGGGTCAAATGCAGGGGGTTTATCATCTTTTTGTGTCTCTCTTCAAATCTGGTGACAGCCATGGAAGTTTTCTCCAAAGGGTCCATTGGGACGTAATCATTCTTGCATAAACATTTTTTGAGGGGGTCGTTGATTCCCTAAAGTTCATCAATGACCCCCTTCTGTCACCTTTTCGTGGGGTCCAAGGGTCAGCATGGAAGACTTGTTTTTTTTTAATTTTTTTTGTTTTTTTAATGTTTTATTTATTTTGAGACAGAGACAGAGCATGAATGGGGGAGGGGCAGAGAGAGAGGGAGACACAGAATCTGAAACAGGCTCCAGGCTCTGAGCTGTCAGCACAGAGCCCGATGCGGGGCTCGAACTCACGGGCCGTGAGATCATGACCTGAGCCAAAGTCAGACGCTTAACTGACTGAGCCACCCAGGGGCCCTGGAAAACTTGTTTCAGTGTCCTCACAGATGTCATTCTCTAAAACATCGGTTGAACTTTCTTTTCTGGAATTTTTCAAAGCCTGCGAACATAAACAGATCTTTCGCTAATAGCCCAACTATAGCAGGGTCCGTGTTTAGGGAAATGTACAACTGGGGGAGTACAGACATGTGACAATAGTAACAGCTCACACTCACTGTAGTGCTGCAGGAAGGTTTCTGTGTGTTACACATGTTTACTTGTTAATTACCACAACCTCACCATGTAGGAATGCTCAGAGATTAGTAAGCTGTCCATGGCTCTCTAGCCTGGGAAGGGGGAAGCTGGAATTTGCATCTAAGAAGTCTGGCCCCGGAGCCTATGTTCCTCGTTATACCTTTCAAGGCTGGTTCAAACATATGCTTTGATACACAATTCATGAATTTGCTAATTCATCCACTATGGATGGTTGGAATTTGGCCCTTAGCTGCGGTTCCCAAAAAATGTTGTAAGTGAAGAAAATTAAAGTTCAGTTTTCACACCTGAAATTTCAAAATATCTAGATGTTTGGCTGCACATCTGACTGCTTGGATTTATTAGATTTCCGTGAGGTGTTGGGTTTTGAGTGCCATGGGTGGTTATATATAATGGGTGTAAAATGCCCAGGTCAACCAACGTGTGGACCAGATAGTATTCTCTTTAACAGTCTCCATATGCTCCTCTATCCTTGCAAAATAAACCCTGGAATGGCATTAATAAATTTTAAAATGACAATTTTAATAGGACATTAACAGGTTTTTATTTTTTTATTTTTAATTTTTTTAAGTTTATTTATTTTGAGAGAGAGAGAGAGAGAGAGAGAAACATGAGCAGGGGAGGGGCAGAAAGAGAGGGAGAGAGAGAACCCCAAGCAGGCTCCGTGCTGTCAGTGCAGAGCCTAATTTGGGTCTCCATCTCACGAACTGTGAGACCATGACCTGAGCTGAAATCATGACCTAGGTGCCTAACCAGCTGAGCCACCCAGGCGATCCCGGACAGTAACAGATTTTTAAAATTAAGTTCAGAATTATGTCCCTTAATAAAAAAAAAAATCTTTCATAAATATTTCTACACTCATGACTAGAACCTGAAAGCAAAGCCTTCGCTTCAGCACTGAGAGGTATACGAAACAATTTTCGACCACACAGTTCCATGAGCTCATCGCCAAGAATTGGTCTGCAAGGTCTTTAGAAGGGCAGGCCATTTGCAACCTTCTTTTGTCTTCTTTTGTCTTAGCTGGCAATATGCAAAAAAGCCCTTTTCCATGGCTAAATGATACTTGAGAAAAGGAAAAATCTGGGTATATCTAGTTGAAATAGAAATGACTTCCTTAATTCTGCCTAAGCTCAATATACCACTTATAGGGGGGAAAAAAGGAATTTACGAATAGACATGGAATCAGGTCATGGTGCGTTTCCTTATTCCCCACTGGGAGTTATTACTCAGGCACTGTGTTTTTACTTCTCTTATAATACCTGTCATTCTTCCTCATACTTTAGATAGCAGTTCATCAACCTCTGCTATTTTCTTAGCTTCTTTAGGGTGCTTATCACGTCTTTGTTTATCTTCAAACACTCTTCCTATGCCTGCCCCCTTTCCTGCGCCAATTTCTGCTCCACTTGGGATTTTGTGCTCACAGGTGCACCATGAATATTTATGAGATTAAATTGAATGGTCCGATATCAATTTGGGAATTTTTTGACCCATTAGTACAAATTCTTCAAAACGTTTCCTTTCCCACTGAGGTGGTGAAGCTTCTAGATTACTGTTCATTTTTTCCATCTAAGGATGTGAATGCCAAAGCTATTGCCTCCTCATAATTCTGTGTGTCTGTCCTTGATTACCACTCTCATGGTGGTCTCTCTCAACTTATTCCTGTTGAACACACCCATTTGGGTGGTCTTTATCACATTTCCTGTGTTGATTCATGTTTTTCCTAAATAGGCATTCATCTAAATAAGAAAGCGTGCATTTCTCTAGTGAGCTAAAGAGACCCGGAATGTGGAGCCTTCTTGCTGGGGAGAGCGGTGATGAACCGATTCATGAGAAGGATGTCCCCACTGCGTTATCTCTTTTCAAACCTATTCTTCTTCCATGTCATGGTGCTTTGCTGTAGCTTGTTTCGCATGCCTCCCTCCCCTCCTTTCTCCCTTCTTTTTTCTCTCTCTCCCTTCCTTTCTCTTTCTTCCCCTTTTCTCTCCTTCTCTTCTTTCCTTCATGGAAAAAACCATTCAAAATCCCTCAAGTTGTGGTTCCATTTTAGAGTCTTTTATTGACGCACATTTTGGTGTGATAGGGGTTATATAAAATCTTTTTTTTTTTTTTTTAGTTTTAAAGTTGTCATATTATGTCCTTATTTCATATGATTATTATATTAAAATAGTTCTAGATAACTCCAAAATAGAATGTAAATCTCACAGGAAACTTTAAAGACATGTTTTCTGAAGTGTCTCTGGACTGTAGACCAGAAGGACTAGAAGCACAAGACCGTCCTCCCCTCTTTTTCCTTTTCTGTCATTAGAGATACTTCTGTGACATATTTTTGAATGTTTATTTATTTTTGAGAGAGAGAGACCAGAGGGGGGCAGAGAGAGGGAGACAGAGGATCTGAAGCAGGTTCTGAGCTGACAGCAGTGAGTCCGATGAGGGGATCTAACTCACGAACTGTGAGATCATTAACCTGAACCAAAGTCAGACGCTCAACCTGCTGAACTGCCCAGGTGCCCCTCTGTGACATTTTTGAGAAGTATGCAAAACCAGGACAAGCTTTTCTTCGCAATCTTACCACCTTTTTTTTGTGCGTCTCAGTGGAATCCCACTGTTCTCTCAAAGGCCAGCTGATGTCCGGAGACCCATGGGAGTCGGAGGTAGATGGGCTGTGCACACAGAAGCTGTGCTGTGCTGGAACACCATTGGGAGGGCTCTGGAGAACCAACTTCTAGCATTTCTCAGAACCAACTTCTAGCATTTCTCCTTGACTCCTCCGTCAGTGAAATCAAATTGGGAGCTTGAAAGTGACTGTGGTCGGGTTACTTACACCACAGAAATTGGCAAGGGCTACAGATGGGTGGTTTGTTTTTCGCTTTTTGTTTTTCTGAGAGCTAGTTGTAAGTATGTAGCAGCACACGCTATAAGGTTGATGCTTGGCTTGGGCGCCTTTCTTATTATGCTTTGTATGTTACTGCCGCACCCTCAACAGCTATTATGCGTTGGCCTCTGGGGATAAGGGAAGCAATCAACCTTTGCCCCAGGTCTCACAAATGGCTTGGTTATTAATCAAGTGGTCATTTAGCCTCGTTGCCTTTGTTCAATGCCATGCTTGGGAGTATGGAAATGTTAGCTGTAGACAGAACCGTAGATAAGGGAGCTATAGCCAGAATGATTAATGACTTACAAGGTTACAATTCTAGTTAGAAGTGAAACTGGGACAAGAAATCCAGGTTTTCTAAGTCTCAGGTAGGTTTCACTGCTGTTTCTTCACTCTGTCTCCCATAATTTAGAAAGTCCTAAGTCATAAATGTTCCATTGTAATTAGCTTCAGAAAACATTGCAGGCTACGGAATAAAATACTAGGTCTAATAGCATCAATCTTTGCTTCTTTTTCTAATCTGAAAAATGAGGTACATTCAGAGAAATAGAAAATGTAAAAGTATTGGTAAAAAAAAAAACAACAACCCAAAGCTCTAATTAAATGAATGCATATTAAGAGACAGGTACTTTAAACAATGTGCCATCTTCATCTGTGAACATTTTAAAGGCATGTCTAAATCTGGTTCTCGTGCCTTTAAACCCAAATGATATAATTTCCCTTGTTATTTTAATAGTTTCTTGCAAATCACTTGTTTAGCAAGAGACAGAAAGATAGAGGGCAGCACGGGACCAGAGTGCTAGCTGCCCTTCGGGAGAACATGACTGCTTAACTTGCAGGTCTGAAGAGGTAGCCAAGACCGAGAGGGAAGTGGCGGGCATGCCCGCATCCTCTCCCCAACCTCTCCAGAAAGAGATGCAGCGCCTCTTTCTCATTGTTTAAGAAGAAAAGGGGGAACTTGGAGACGCAGCCAATGAAGGATAAATGAGCGCTCTGCTAGTTCAAAGGCAACGTGCAGATTGGACAGAGGAAGCGTGCAGAGCTCAGAAGGTATTATTTTTAGAGGGTACAAACAAGAGAACTTGCCTGGCCGAAGGGGTTTCTGCAGGCCCTTGCAGCTCCAGTAATTGGATAGGTTTGGCAGCCTGAAAGAGGGGCTTGTGGTTCCTGATGAATGCCTCCCTTGCACACGGGCGTGATTTAGCGTGCTGCTGAATAAACACACGGCGGGACGGGAAGGTGATAACCACCAGCCTCAGCAGAAAGAGAGAGCCTATAAATATGCCAGGGGGTCAATAGGAGTGATTTCATCCTGCCTTCACAGGACTGCTGATGAGGTCTGACAGGGCAGCTCTCCTTCATTACTGTATCACCATGGTGAAGGGAGTCTGAAGGGCAGAAAGAGCAGTAGCAGCGGCCCCAGCAGCAGGCTGTCACCTGAGCTGCAGCTCCCGGGAAGGGCAGGCGAGAAGACGGGGCGACAATAGGCTGGGGCTTCCCGCATCGGTGCTGTTCTTCTTCCCCCCTCTCCTTCTCTCTGTCTCCCGTCTCTGTTTCTATCGCACTCTGTTCCCACTTCTCTCTCCCTCCATTTCTAGCCCGTTGCCATCCGGCGATTTCTAGAAAGGATGCTTTCTCCTGCTGGCAGAGCATTCGGAACAAAGGAAGGAGAGCAGACCTAGATGCTGGAGCGGAGAGTAGGGAGCTTTTAACTGCTGGAGGGTTAGGATGGGAACACTCCTGTCAGGAGAGAAATGAGAAAATCCTGGGGGGGGGGTGTGTATGCTGAACCGTCCGGAGGGAAGGAAGATCTTTCTAGGGAAATCTCCCATAAAACAAGTCAGGAACGGAAATGAAGCTATTTTCCTACGACTAGTTTTCTCCTGACTTCAGGAAATAAGTAATAAATGTCCCCAGGCACCTCCTAGTCACCCCATTGTTCATGGCTTTTTCTCTGTCTCAGGGTGCTTCTCTCTCTGTTTGCTCCGAGACATCCATTTGCCCCTGGATATATCTCCTTTGCCAAGGCCAGAGAGCACAACTCGTGCACCCTCTTCTGCCCTGCTCCTTCAGGCTCCATCCTTTCCTGGCTCAGTCTGACAAATGGAATGGCAGCCGCGCCACCCCGATTGTTCAGCCATCTTAACCACGGGTCCTGATTGCTGCCTTACCAATCTGCCTGTGGACTGTCTAGGAAAACGGAAAGGATGAATGATCGTGAAATAAATTTAGTAGTCCCGCTTGGCACCTTCCTCTTTGTCTATACTCAGTGCACACTACGGCTATTTATTTGGTCTGTGCAATTTTCAGGAACGTGAGGGAATCAAGAAGGGGTTTTAAGGCAAGATGTCCTAGCTTCCTCTGCAAGGTCGGCTTCCTAGCTGTATCTGACTCAATACCACAGATTAGGTTGAGATTAATAGAGGCAAGAATTGTGATACTGTTAAAGACGACCGTTCTTTCAAATTATGGTAGAGATAGAAACACACAAGTATTACCCGGGTTGCTGACAATCAGGTGTAGTTCCAGAATTAGAAACTTCTTGGCTGGGGGTTTGTTCATCTTTCTTGGCCTGCTCACTGATACCAGTTTTCTAAGGTTTGTAGGTTTCATGCAGTGCTAATGAAAGTTTAGTCCTTTGTCTGTGTTTTGGTGTGCTATGCTTTTGGCGTATGGTCGCGGAGTTTATATGCAGCAGGGCTAGGTAAGGCTCAAACTCCAGAAACGCTGTCTGAGGACACAGCATACGTGCGTGATTTCAAGAGTCCGGGCCTGCATTCTGTTCCAACCAATGTGGGGTCGTTTTGAAACCAGGATTTTGGAACTTGCATGGCGTGTGTGTGTGTGTTTTGTATCTGAACAAACTATTCAGGATAGCCATTGACGATGAAAACACTTGTCGTTGTTTGCCTTGGATTTTGCTTAGTTTAATCTTGTCTCGTTGTCCCTGTTACAGCCCTCCTGTGGGAAGTGCCGATGTCATTCCTCTCTACACCCTTCAGCAGGCCTAGCTGGGTGTGTGTGTGTGTGTGTGTGTGCACGACAGGGTAGAGTGATTGTCAACCGAATAAGATCTAAAACATATTTTCGGTATTTCAACTTCAGTAAAAATCATATTTGGAAGTTGTGGAGTGGGGCATGAAGACTTGTAAAAGCGTGCTCAGCTCAGTACTAAATCTAATTTCAGATTTTTACCAATAGTTCCTTTTATTTATTATCATCTAGAAGGGAACATATATGAAATCGCAAAACAGGCAAACTCAAGCTGGGAAGTTAAAAGACTCTTTAAGAAAAATAAATCAGACTACTCATCAAACAAATAATGAAAAAAAATCAGCAATTTCAAGTGTTTGAGTGGTAAGTGCTGAGGGAGTGCCTGGAGTTTCTACTTCATAAGTGTAAAAAGAGCTGGGTGACTCAGTCGGTGAAGCGTCTGACTCTTGATTTCAGTTCAGGTCATGATCTTGCCGTTTGTGAGTTCAAGCCCCATATCTGACAGTGCAGAGCCTGCTTGGGATTCTCCTTCCTCTCTGCCCCTTCCCTGCTTGCACACACGCTCTCTCAAAATAACTAAATAGGCATTAAAAATTGTATATTTATAAGCACAAAAAGAGCAAAAGGAAAGATAATTGATGAAACTTCTTGGTCTTATAAGCTTTGGAGATGATACATATCCCACTTCTCAAGCATTTTTTTTTTTTTTTTTTTTTTTTTAGAACAGGAGAAAACCCAGTGCACAGATAAGCAAACAAACATAAAAATCCACGCTGAACGGGCAGTACTCCCAAGAAGCAGAATATGAAGGCCTGAGAGGAAGAAGGCAGACTGAAGAAACAGGCAATGGAATAAGGAAATGAGAATGTAGACTGTAGCCCTCGGTCCCGGCTTCATACTCAGTGTGGTTGGTAGAGCTCATTGCCTGCAGAGGCGTGGTCTTGTTGACCTTGGCTTAGTGCATGAAGTGTTAATATACTTTTTAAAAGTTCTTTGGCAGCATCCCTGCCTTCATGCCTAGGTGGTATTTTTCTTTTTGCTTTCACTTCTGATCTAGTCCTTACCAATCCATATCTATGACTTCCTTAAGATATGTATAAAGTCCACTCACTGTGAATGGACCCCGTACTTGTTATATAACCAAGAAAACTAGGTAAATGCTCGGAGCTTTGGTCTCCTTATCATTAGCAATGTGACACTGATATGCCTTGATGAAATATTCTTCTTGTTTCCTCTGCTGGGGTTCCATGCAGTTTCTTGCAAAAGTGGGTGTATAATTTTCATCAAGCATAGAACAATGTTAAACATTATCTCTTCAAAGATATTTTTTCTGTCACCTACTCTCTTTCCTGTCCTTTGAAAGCTCCAATTACACATATAGTAGGCCATTTGAAGGTATTCCACAGCTAACTGGTGCTCTGTTCATATTTTTGTCAGTTTTTTTTTCTCTTTGTTTCACTTCGAGTCGTTTCTATTGCCGTGTCTTCAAATTCACTGGTGTTTTTCCCTGTGTTTTCAAATCTGCGTTAATCCCGTCACTTACATCCTTCATCTCTGTCATTGTCGTTTTAATCTTTAGAACTTTGATTTGGAGCTTTTTAATTTCACCCATCCCTCCATTCATCTAACTTTTTGAATTTATGGAATCAAATTGTAACCAAAGCAAGAGAAAAGAAAAACCTGGCAGAGGGAAGTGTCAGTGGGATTGGAGAGGAGGCGGCAGTGGGGGATTTAGATGAGGAAGGAAAATCCATGACAGTCCCATGCTGACTAATACGCCCAGTGGAGTGGTGGAGAAGCCAAGGAAGGCTCTCAGGAGCCCGTACGAAAGATGGAGGACACTGTGTCACCTCCCATTCCCTTCTAGTCCAATCATGTTTATCTCCCAACAACAACATATGCTTCCCAAGATGCACTGGTCTTTTTGTTCACTGCTGGGTCTCCGGTACCTAAAACTCTCCTGGCACATTCAATATATGCTGAATGAATGATTCTAGTTTTGCAAATGTCATCTCCAAGGATGATGGTATTGTCTGGACGCTCCTTACTTTGGTGAAATTTCACTGCTTTGTGTGTGGTCTCTATTCTAGTAGGGAGGCCTTCTATGTCCAAAGTTTAATCAGTTCTCTGTGTTTGTCCATTCTGCTTATGCTGGTGTTTTGTAGCAAGCTCAGGGGTTTTGAAAAACGTGTGCCATAGTAAAAGGTTAAAGAAGTAAGAAGTCCGATTATATATTCACAGTGGGGCTTCCATATTGCACTTGAATAGTCATAGAATGTCAGGACGGAAAGAGGCCTTTGATAATGATTTTAATAACTAACATTTATTGAGAGTCTAGTACACATTGGAAACTGTGCTTAGCACTTTAGAAGGATTATTCATGTAATCGTCATAACAACTGTTTCATTTAATCTTTGCATCAACCAAATATTATCTTTATTTCTAATTTACAAATGAGAAACCTGATGCTCAGAAGTGTTGTACAACTTAAAAGGTTTCCACAGCTAGGAACCCACCTGCTGGGTTCTAATTACAACTAAGGAGCCGGAGCTAGGGCTGAACATGAGTGTAAAAGACCTGATGGTCCAGGGGCCAGTCCAGGGGATGAAGATCTAAGAAAACCCCTTCTCCTGTAATGCTCTTCCCACTTCCATGCTTTTGCACCTGCCCAGTTGCTTGCTGGACACGCAGATGGTAGCAGATCTCAGGGCACAGTCACACAGTGAGGTCCCTTCCTTTGATGTTCTAAACCCATCACCCAGAGAAGAATTTCAGTAACAACTCTGAGTGAAAAGTAGACGATGTCTGATCAGTCAGACAACTCATGTCCCTTGGCATGAGAAAGTCAATGTCCTACGACATTCTGGGTTCTCAGACATGAGCCCAAACCATGGATTCCAGATACGTGCGGAGACCAAAATCATGTGTCCAGAGAACAGAAGGTCAGAGCACTAAAATGGATGTATTAGAATTAAGCTGGCTTCCATCATAAAGCTTCATATAAATATTACACCCAGCTCTATAAGACACTCAATGTTTGGTTTCTGAACCTATTAATATATAATGAGGATACGATGTAATTAATACCGTTTGTTTTGATTTTCCGTTAAATCCGCTTTAGTAATAAGAATGCAAGGTAATTATTCAGAAAGGCTTTTCAACAAATGTCAGTTTTCATTGATTAAAAATCAAGTCAGTGCTTTATTTGAAATGATATTTACAAGCATGCTTTAAGCTGAAATGAATACTTATCAGGTTGTTGAAGTCGTCTGCAAAGAATTGTCTACTTTTTTTTTTTCATTTGGCACTAAGGCTTACTCTGAAATAATAATAGAGGACAAACCAGAGGGTGTGGAGAAGAAATGTCATGCCTCTGCTTTAAGGGATTTAATATTCTTTACATGGTGTTGACGCCAATTTCCCTGCTCTGTTGGTCGTAGCATCTCCCAAACTGAAGGTTTGTTGCTTGGGAGGCACTTGAATCTGCCCATCACTCAGCAATCTAACGTTTCTGTTTTCCTGGGCTCCTGCTGGTCGGGCCGAGACAACTCAGGCATTTCTTTTCACTCCAAAGTGGCTTTTTTTCTCCTACATATTTCTCTTTCATTATTTCACATAAAACAATGGGAACGTAGTCTGTCATCTGTTACTCGGAGTTGCGCTGAAGGTTATGTGAATTCACAGCCATTTGTTTTTTTAGTGACTGAAGAACGTGCATAGCAACAACCCCAACAATTTAGGCTGCAGTGTATTCATATTTACAAATAGACATGTACATATAAATCAAGTCACCAAAATGATGCACTGCATGGGTTTTAAAATAATGTTCTTTGTGTGACTAACTCTATTCGAAGCGCTCCAACAAAATGACAAAAATCCATTATTATATGCTCTCTTCGTTTACTCACTCATTATCATTTGTTCCAAACACTCTTATAGGTACTTGAGATGTGGCAACGAGGAAGCCTCCCTAAGTCCTCACCTTGGGGACCTCACACTTGAGCTAGGGAGATTGACAGCAAAGGAGGAGTGTGTGAAGTATGGAGTGTGCCAGATGGTGGTAGACACCATCCCAGAAGATCAAGTAAAGAGGTAGATGGGGGTGCTGGGCAGAGAAGGAGTTTCCATTTGCAATTCGGTCATGAGAAAAGCCACGTTGCAAAGGCGATCATTGAGCAAAGCCTTGAAGAATGAGAGGAAGTGAGCCATGTGGAATCTGGGGGAAGAGCATTATAGCATCTGAAAGCAGAAAGTGCAAAGGCCCTACGATGGTAAGTGACTGTGGAAGCAGGAAAAGGAAGCCAGTGTCACTGCCATAGGGTACAAGGGGAGGATAATAGTAGAAGAGGCAGCAGATGTACTTGGGGATGTATATAATGAAAATACCTAGCTCCTGATAGCTCACGTCTATCAAAAGAGATAAGTGTTATCATAACTTGAGGCTAGGAGGCTGTTGATCTGATGGGCAACTCGTCTTCCTTACAGGTTTTTTCTTTGCTATCACTAGGAACTGAGTGGTACTAATTCTGCATCTCTGGGTTCTGGGATCTGGTCAAAGTTTATCCCCACCAATGTCAACTAGGCCCACAAAGGTTGGCTTTTTTTTGTTGAAGAAATAGGTTAATAGGGAGAAAAAACATCACAGCTGGGAAGAATGACCATTTTGTTATCATTAAGAGCAGTGTTGGATACAGGTATATGAGTTAGAGATGACTCTTTCAGAATTTATTCTGAGTTTGCTTCTAACTTAAGATATTTTCATAATCGTCTCTGTATGAAAAAATGAACTAAATTTTTAAACGCTATGTCCCTGATTCCTGACACTCTGAATGTTCTATCACTTCTTTGGCTTTTCTTGGGTTCTACTTAAATGGCAGGAGAAAGCCAAGTGACATGTTCAGTTGAATGGTTAGATTAAAGTGGTGGGCTGGGAGAGAATTTGTTTGGTACTTACTTTTGTGAGGCACTTACTAGAGCTCTGCACATCCCCTTCTTTGGTCGTCAAAACTCCGTGGTGGATAGAGAAACCGCTTAATGCTCTAAGAAGTACCCCCTGTGCTTCTGAGTCCATCACTCATCTATGGGAGTGGGATGTCATTCAGTGATAAGCTATAGCGTGTGAAGGTGTCAGAGTCAGGATCTACCTGTATTAATGGTGGCTAACGGGAAACAAAATATTCAAAATATTTCCTCATCTCATCAGAGAGAACACAGTCTCCAAGTTCCCTCAGGGATTGGTGCCATCATATATCTCCAGTGTCAGAGAGCATTGCTTTCTCACGTTACACCGTGTGGTCTGCCAGAAATACAAGTCTTGGAAATATCTAAGAACCCAACCGGTAAATGATCAAAAAGTTTGCGACTAGGGTAGATGAAAACCAGGGAAACGTGAAGGCCCTTAGTAATTCTATGGCATCAGAATATTAAATTTCTGTAATAACAAATTATGGTATAATGAGGTCACATTAGTGGAATAAGAGGCCCAGATGCCTCAATGATTTAATCTCTCTCTCCACATAAGCTTGCTTCGAATTTTAATGAGTATTTTGATTGATAACATATTTAGTTCAAAATAGGTCTTTGAAGACAGCTGTAAGAGTATTAACATTTAAAAGATGCTATGATACAAATTCATTTCATTAAGTAGCTGATAAGAAAAAAAAATTACTGTATAAACCTGCCAATGTCAGACCTACTGCTATGACCCAACAATTCCTATTGAGTAAAGGGACAGTGAAATATCTTGATTGGATTATTCTTTAAACACTATAGGAGCTCATTTGCCTTATTTAAGAAAAGGCCAAGTTTTAAGACCAACAGGGCTCATACACAAGAGACCCACAGGGCTGTGGCGAAATGAGGAATGTTTCTTAAAGGGCCTATGTGCTGACTCGCCTGCCCCAGGGCCCAGCACAGAAGCAACCCTTTGAAAAGTGCCCAGACTTTATGGGAAAGATACTCATTTCCTAATTTTAAAGCATTGGTCTAAGGGGTGGGGATATTCTTCCTGAAGGGAGCCTGGTGGGCGCCTTCTTCCTGCTCTCCCCTGCCTTGCTAACCCTGGTAGGCACCATCTTCTTTTTTTTTCTTTTATTTCCCTTTTTGCTTTTTCTTACTTTTCTCCCTATTTTCTTTGTTTCTTTTCTTTTTGTTCCGCGCGTGTGTGTGTGTGCGTGCGCGTGCACATGCGCCATCTTTCCACTCACCCTCTGCTTCACTCCACGGAGTGGGTGACATCTTCATGTTCTGTCCCTCTCAGTGCTCCTGAATGCCATTATCTCCTGAAGGGAATCCTTTACACACGTTTGGGACCCCGGTTTGTATGTCTGGTGATACAGTTTTTGAGGCTGCCACCTAAGGAATGCCCCTTGATCCGCTGGCTCTGGAGGCCAAGAGGGTTTGTGTTCCTGGGTCCCATGGGACTGTAACAACTGGACAGACAGTTGTCAGGGACTATGCAGAGGCTCTCTGGAAGCGGGAGCTGATAATGCCATCTTTGCACTCTTCTCTGCCTTGGTCCAGTCCACCAGTGTTTTATAGAGAGGAGCTTATGCTTTTCTCTGGTACCCTGCTTTTGGGGGCTGCTGTTTGGGGACATCTCTGTATCACCTGCCTCTGGTGGCCAGATAGACTTATGCTCACAGTTCCCTCAAGGCTGTAACCAATAGAAAAATAGTTCTTAAGCAGCAAGCTCTTCCTCCCTGCCTTGCCCCTGCCTGGGAGCAAGAGACAATAGACGCAGGAGCCCAATCTTTCTGGAAAAAAGCCTATTAGCTTATTATCATAGCTGCAGCCTGAGGGGCAGGCTTCCAATTAAACACACATCTAAGGGCTGACTGTAAACTCCTGAGACCCCAGAGAGCAGACACTATCTTAATAGATATATACAGAACATTCCATCCCAACACAACAGAATACACATTCTTCTCAAGTGTACATGGCACATTCTCCAGGGTAGAATATAAATTAGGCCACAGAACAAGTCTTAAGAAACTTAAGATAACTGAAATTACACCAAGCATCTTTTCACACCACAGTGGTATGAAACTCGAAATCAATTGCAGAAAGAAAACTGGAAAATTCACAAATACGTAGAGACTGAATAACATGCTACTGAAAAACCAACTGGTCAGTGAAGAAATTAAAAGTGAAAGCAAAAATACCTTGAGACAAAATGGAAATGTAACATACCAAAATTTATGGGATACAGAAAAAGCAGTTCTCTAAGGGAAGTTCATGGCGATAAACGGTTACCTTGAGAAACAAGAAAAATTTCAAATGACCTAACTTTATACGTCAAGATAAAAAACAAAACAACAACAACAAAAAAACTTAAAGTTAACAGAAGGACAGAAGGAAGGAAATAGCAAAGATTTAGCAGAAGTAAATAAAATAGAGACTAAAAAGACAATAAAAAAGATCAACAAAACCGAGATCTGGTTCTTTGAAAAGATAAACAAAACTGATAAACCTTTAGCTAGACTCATCAAGAAAAAAAGACAGAAAACTCAAATAAGTAAAATCAGAAATGAAAGAGGAGACACTGCAATTGATAGCACAGAAATACAAAGGATCATAAGAGACTACTAGAATAATTACACACCAACAAATTGGACAACCTGGAAGAAATAGTTGAATTCCTAGAAACATACAACCTTCCAAGACTGAATCATGAAGAAATAGAAAATCTGCACAGACTGGTTGTAAGTAAGGAGATTGGATCAGTAATAAAAACACTCCCTACAAACAGAAGTCCAGGGCTAGTCAGCTTTACTAGTGAATTCTACTAAACATTCAAAGAATTAATACCAATCCTCAAACACTTTCAAAAAATAGAGAGATGGGAACATTTTGAAAGTCATTTTATGAAACCAGAATTACCACAAGGATACCACAAGGAAAGGATATTCTACAAGGATACCACAAGAAAAGAAATTTACAGGCCAATATCTCTGATGAACATAGATGCAAAAATCCTCAAGAAAATAGTAACAAGCCAAATTCAACAATGCATTCAAAAGATCATACACCAAGATCAAATGAAATTTATTCCAGGGATGCAAAGGTGATTCAACATCTGAAAATCAGTGTGATACATTACATTAACAAAATGAAGAATAATTATCATATGATCATCTCAATGGATGCAGAAAAAGCATGTGACAAAATTCAACATTTACTTATGATAAAAAAATCTCAGCGAAGTGGGTATAGAGGGAATATGCTGCAACAAAATGGAGGCCAGAAATGACAAGTCCAGGGCTAACATACTCAATGATGAAAAGCTGAGATCAATGCCTCTAAGACATGGATGCCCACTTTTACCACTCACATTCAAAATAGTACTGGAAATCCTAACCAGAACAAATAGGCAAGAAGAAAAAATAAAAGGTATCTAAGTGAAAAGAAAGAAGTAAAATTGTCACTATTTACAGATGACATGATAGTATATATTGAAAACTCTGAAGACTCCAAAAAACTCTTAGAACTAATAAACAAATTCAGTAAAGTTGCAGGATACAAAACCAATATACAGAAATTGGTTGTGTTTCTATACACTAACAATAGACTCTCAGAAAGAGAAATTAGGAAAATAAATCCCATTTACAATTGCTTTGAAAATAATAAAATGCCGAGGAAAAAATTTAACCAAGGAAGTGAAAGACCTGTACTGGGTAAACTATAAGACATTGATGAAAAAAATTGAAGACATGAATAAATGAAAAGATAGTCCATGCTCATGGATTGGAGGAATTCATATTTTTAAAATGTCCATGTTTCCCAAAGCAATCTAGAGGTTCAATGCAAACCCTACCAAACTTCCAATGGCATTTTTCACAGAAATAGAAGAAACAATCTTAAAATTTGTATGGGACCACAAAAGACCTTGAATAGCCAAGGCAATCTTGAGGAAGAAGAACAAAGCTTGAGGTATCATGCTCCCTGATTTCAAATTATGTCACAAAGCTATGGTAATAAAAAACAATATGGTTTTAACATAAAAACAGACACATGGATCAATGGAATAGAACAGAGAGTCAAGAAATAAAACCATGCATATGTGGTTGGTTGGTTTATGACAAAAGAAGCAAGAATCTACAAAGTAGAAGAGAAAGTCTATTTAATAAATGATGTTGGGGGCGCCTGGGTGGCGCAGTCGGTTGAGCGTCCGACTTCAGCCAGGTCACGATCTCGCGCTCCGTGAGTTCGAGCCCCGCGTCGGGCTCTGGGCTGATGGCTCGGAGCCTGGAGCCTGTTTCCGATGCTGTGTCTCCCTCTCTCTCTGCCCCTCCCCCGTTCATGCTCTGTCTCTCTCTGTCCCAAAAATAAATAAATCAAAAAAAAAAAATGATGTTGGAGCAGCTGGACAGCCACCCACAAAAGAATAGAAGTAGACCAGTATCTTACACTGCACACCAAAATTACCTCAAAATGGATTAAAGACTTGAAGTAATATCTGAAAACATAAAACTCCTAGAAGAAAACCTAGGCAGTAAGCTCGTTGACATAGGCCTTGGGGATGATTTTTTGGACTTGATAACAAAAGTGAAGACAGTAAAAGCAATAATAAACAAATGAAATTAAAAAGCTTCTACACAACTTCAGTTTTTAGGAAACCATCAACAAAATGAAAAGGCAAACTACTGACTAAAAGAAAATATTTGCAAACCATTTATCTGACAAAAGGTTAATATCCGCTATACATAAAGAACTCATGAAACTTAATAGCAAAAAAAAAATTCTAACCAAAAAAATGCCAGAGGATCTGAACGGATATTTTTCTAAAACAAAACAAAACAAAACAAAACAAAACAAAACAACTATACAGATAGTCAAGAGGAATATGAAAAGATGCTCAGCATCACTGATCATAAGGGAAATGCAAATCAAAACCTAGTAAGATAAATCTTCACACCTGTTAGTTGACTATTATAAAAATTATAAGAAATAATAAGTGTTGGCACAGATGTGGAGAAAAGAGAACACTTGTGCATTATTAGTGAGAATGTAAATTGGTGTAGCCATTGTGGAAAACAGTATGGAGGCTCCTTAAAAAATTAAAAATAGAACTACCACATGATCTAGCAATTCTGTCTGGGTATTCAAAGAAAACAAAGCCATAACTTGAAAATATGTACTCACCTTCATGTTCATTGCAGCATTATTTACAATAATCAAGGTATAGAAAACCTAGTTATCTGTCAGTGGATGAATGGATAAAGAAAATGTGGCATATATACACAATGGAATATTATTTGGCCATGAAAAATAAGGAAATCGTGGTATTTGCAACAACATGGATGGAACTGGAAGACACTATGCTAAGTGAAATAAATCAGAGAGAGAAAGAGAGACAGAGATAGAGAAAGAGAAAGAGAAAGACAATTATCATCACATTTATATGTAGAATCTAAAACAAAAATGACAAAAATAAGCTCATAGATACAAAGAACAGATTGGTGGTTGCCCGAGGCAGAGGATGGGGCATGGACAAAATTGGTGAAGCCAGTCAAAATGTACAAACTTGCTGTTATAATATAAATTATTGGGATATAATGTACAGCATGGCAACTATAGTTAATAACACTGTATTGCATATCTGAAAGTTGCTAAGGGAGTAAATCTTAGAAGTTCTCATCATAGGAAAAAATTCTATAACTATGTGTAGTGATGGATGTCAACTAGACCTACTGGGGTGATCATTTCACAATATACATAAATCATTATGTTGTACCTGAAAACAATGTAATGTGGTATGTCAGTTATACCTCAATAGAAAAAAAAAGCCAAGTGACACCAATAAAACGAGTAAATGGATTAAATTTTAAAAAGAAGGATTTCAAATAAAAGCTACCTAAATATATACAATGGTTTGGACGCCTCAGCTCTTGGTAAAACTGCAATAGCTTTGAGTGCTTAGGTAGTATCTCAGTAGGCTGAAACCTTAGACCAGTGTCACCCACCTGTAATATCTTGTAAGCCACACATGCAAGCTGTATATATACTTTAAAAATTTCTAGTGGCCAAATCAAAGCAGTAAAAAAAAATGTGAAATTAATCCATGTTATGTAACCTCAACTTATCCAAAATATTATCATTTCAACATGTAATCAACACAAACACTATTAATGGTCTATATTTTTTTGTGCTAAATTTTCAAGCCACTCCTAGTCTTTCTTCTGCCCCAAAGAATGTAGGGCAAGTTGAATTCCTCATCCATAGGACAATCCCTCCCACATTTTGCAAAAAGTCTTATTTCCTTCCTAAGTCATCTCTTTGACATTCTAAATACTCAAGTTCTAATAACTATTCTTCTCTTGAGTCTTCTGACTTTCTTGATCACGGTCCCCTAGACTTCCTCTAGTTTTGACAAATGGCCTCATAAAGTTTGATTCTCAAAACCGGTCTTATGAGTATGACGGGAGTGTCTGCCTTCCTTATTCTGAATTTATGCCTCTATTAAGTGAAACAGGATATTTGACAAAACTGACACTTTACTGGATGGGATGGTAGACTCAGTTAAAGGGCTCAGGGTGAAATTGTCAGTTTCTTCTGCCTGAAAATGCTTTGAAGCCATTGTTTTTACAGTGAGGTAATGAAGCTTTAGCTTCAAGGCCT